>NC_080408.1:42412166-42725000 GCF_030265065.1 Corythoichthys intestinalis | reverse complement strand
GAGGGAGAATTATTCAGAATGAGGAAAACGCGATGAAGAGAGCCGCAAAATGTTATTGTTTCAGTCTCTCTACTCCAATATTTTTACAGTTTTCCCCAATAGCTAAATAAATGGTATGTTCATGACAAATAACAGTCTTGTGCTAAATGAAATATGAAATAATAAAAATGCATTTATTCAGTACGAGATGGCAAAATTACTCCATAATGGTAAAAACTGTCGACTTCACCTTTACTGTTGCACCTCTCGAACGATATTTTATGCCACTGTAGTTAGTTGGGCTTTTGTCATTTCCCTGCCCCGGCTTCGGAGAATGTAAACAAACCTAGAGGCGTGACAGCTAGCCAGCATGCTAACCTGAACCGAGTGATGTTTCAAAGTCTTCGAAGCGCAAAATCGCACATAACTAGCCCGTATCATTTCTCATGGCGGCGGAGTTCTCGATTGTCTTTGCCGATCGGCAACCCGCCCGGCGGCAAGCAAGTTAGAGCTCGTCGTTCCCCTACAGAGGGCAGAGGGCTCGTTTGCAGGAAAGCAGCTGGACAATGACCGCCGGAGTCGGAGGAGCGCGTAGCTGCCAGATGGTCAACACGAATATGGCAAAATAATGCTTTACTAAACGGTGAAGACGTAAACAGTGAGAGAGTCATAGGAGAGCGGCTGCAGTTGTTGTGCAGCTAACATGGTAGAATGTGTCGGGAGAGCTTTTCTACATGCCCATCCATGATCTGGAGTAGATAGTGCTTTATTTAAAGAAAGTTTGTAGTGTTAACTTTGTAATCGCTGTGATTGGGTGGAAAATATGACAGAACCCCGGGCACACACTGAAGAGGGCAATAAGTCGAGTATAATGCTCTCTCGGCGGGGGGATGTGCGACAAGCCGCCGGTCGACGGCCGAGTGGACAAGGAGCATGTCAGCCACAAAATGGAAGCCACCTCGGTATTAAAACGTGTGCCACGATACAAATATAAATACAAAACATGTTTACTCACTTCCTCGTAAATCCAATGGTCCCACAGTTGTCGCACACTTGTTTTGGCCGATCTAGGGGTGAACGGGAGCTTTCTGAAACGCAAAAAGGCTCATGCCTCTCCCTGGTGCAGCCACAAAAGCCTGTAGCCGTTTGACTGGGGTGATGCGAAAAATAAATGAATTAATCCACAAAATCAGCTGAATCTGCAGTCCATCTGCATGCTATTAGGCAATGCGGTATTGTGAGATGCTGATAATGCTGATGCAGATAATGCTCAATTTCTCCCAGAAAATGATTGCAATTACAAATGCTTTGGTAGTGATATCTTCATTTATTTTGCTTGCAATGAAAAAACACAAAAAAGAATGGGGAAAAAATAAATCATTATCATTTTACACAAAACTCCAAAAATGGGCCAGACAAAAGTATTGGCACCCTTTGAATAATTAAGTGATGCTTCTCTAATTTGTGTAATTAACAGCACCTTTTACTTACCTGTGGCACATAACAGGTGGTGGCAATAACTAAGTCACATTTGCAGCCAGTTAAAATGGATTAAAGTTGACTCAACCTCTGTCCTGTGTCCTTATGTGTACCACATTGAGCATGGAGAAAAGAAAGAACACCAAAGAACTGTCTGAGGACTTGAGAAGCAAAATTGAGAGAAAGCATGGGCAATCTCAAGGCTACAAGTCCATCTCCAAAGACCTGAAAGTTCCTGTGTCTACTGTGCGCAGTGTCAATCAATGCACTGTGGTTAACCTCTCTAGATGTAGACGGAAAGGAAAAATTGACGAGAGATTTCAAGCTGTCCTGCAGTCCGAGGGTACAACAGTGTCAACCCATACTATCTGTCGGCGTCTGAATGAAAAGGGACTCTATGGTAGGATACCCAGGAAGATCCCACTTCTGACCCAGAGATATAAAAACCCCAGGCTGGAGTTTGCCAAAACTAACCAGAGAAAGGTAAGAATGTTCTCTGGTCAGATGAGACAAAAGTAGAGCTTTTTGGGAAAATGCATCAACACAGAGTTCACGGGGAAAAAACATGAGGCCTTCAAAGAAAAGAGCACGGTCCCCAACATGGCAGAGGTTCCCTGATGTTTTGGGGTTGCTTTGCCTATGGCACTGGACTGCTTGACGGTGTGCATGGCATTATCAAGTCTGAAGACTACCAATAAATTTTTCATCATAATGTAGGGCCAAATGTGAGAAAGCCCAGAGGTCATGGGTCTTCCAGCAGGACAGTGACCCAAAACACACATCAGAAAGCCCCAGAAAATGGTTTGAGAGAAAGCACTGGAGACTTCTAAAGTGGTCAGCAATGAGTCCACACCTGAATCCCATAGAACACCTTATGAGAGATCTGAAAATGGCACCCTTCAGATCTCAGACTTGGAGCAGTTTGTCAAAGAAGAAAGGTCTAAAATTCCAGCAGATCATTGTAAGAAACTCATTGATGGATACCGGAAGTGGTTGTTCGCAGTTATTTTGTCAAAAGGTTGTGCTACCACGTATTAGACTGAGGGAGCCAATACTTTTGTCCGACCCATTTTTGGACTTTTGTGTAAAATGATAATGATTTTTTTTTTTTTTTACATTCTCTTTTGTGTTTTTTTCATTGCAAGCAAAATTAATGAAGATAATACTACCAAAGCATTTGTAATTGCAATCATTTGCTCGGAAAAAATTGACTATTAGCTGACAGAATTGCAGGGGTGCCAATACTTTTGGCCAGCACTGTATATGGTAAAAAAAAAATAAAAATAAAATTTGAATGGTTACCGTTATCTGGGGTGGCATTAAGATGCCGCTATTTAAGATGACTTCTTGGCGCCGAAGCAGCACGCAATATAGCTACGTGCGAAGGATATAAGAGTTGAATCCTCGAATCAGGTCGAAATGGCTGACAAGGACATATTTGGAGTGCAGGTTTAGTGCATCCTTTGAATTTCAATGCACATACTTGAAACAAAAGACCATTATTTGGTTTCCAGAGTTAGAATTTCTCTACTTTTAGGGTTGCGTAGTAGTATGTTTTGTTCATAACATTGAAGCCAAAAGAACGCATGCCCAACAATAGCGCTTTGAAGTGATGCCCATTTCTCACCCAGCACTACAAGAGCATCGCTTTCCTTTTTCTTTTTTTGGGGGTGGGTGGGTTATATCACAATGGCTTATGTGTTTGGGATCATATGCCCATTTATTCAAGTGGACTATGAAGCCCTTGTTCTTCAGGAATTCCTTATTCATGACATATCTTATATTTGGGAACATCAGCGCAGGCACTGTGAGATGCAAGTTTTAATACAATTTTAAATAAACAATAAAGAAAACACTATGATTTATAACTCATTGGCTGCCATAGATGGTGATAGACAGCCAATCCATTTGAACAGGTAGAGTCCAAACCCAGATAGCAGACCGACATTGAATCAACGTTGATTTTCCATCAAAATCATCAGTATGGTTGACATCGAAATTTTCAACAGTAAACAATGTTGAATCAAAGTTGCAAATACCGATGACCCATGACAATGACGTTGAAATTATGTTGTTCTTTGTTTGTCAGGCGATGGTTGGGTTAACATTTTTTTATAGTTGATGAACTAATGTTGACAAATAGCTGAATTATGACTGACTAGGAAATATGATTGAAAAGCAAGGGCGTAGGTTTGCATAGAGACGGTAGGGACATAACACTACCCATTTTTCAGGATGCTTAAATCACTCGCACGAAGTTTTATGCAAACTTATTTGTGTTATACTGTATACGACCTTAGTTATATAAGTCATTCAGATTGTCTTCCTTATGTTGTAAGGATAGAATTGATCCTACCATTATTAACTGAATTACTGTACTTTCATTATTTTCAGACTTACATTGACCCCCTTTCACTCGCTGAATTTGCCAGTATTCACTCAAACACACGTTTGATTGGCTGATGACTTTAACCCCCCCCCCCCACCCACACACACACACACACACACGCATTCACAGCCCGACAAAAATACAACACGCCGCCTCCCCCGCCCACTTTGAAGACGAGGGATATTATTAGAAGTTTTTCTTTCCGCCAGCAGCAGCCACTATAAGTAATGTAAAAAGGTGTCAATGTTGTGGAGGTGGGCACCACACCACTAATTTTGCTACTGCTACAGTGCTTCAAGTCAATTTTACTCACTTAGATTTCTTGAAATAAGACCTAGCAGAAAATAAGCTTAACAGACTTATTTTAAGCAAAAAGTTCATATATTTAATCCTAAAGGAAAAACTAGTTTGTCAGAAATTTTCTTAATTCAAGAACAATAGAATATTGTTCAAAACATTATTTGAAAGCAATTTTTTCTTGATTTAGGTGAAAAATGAACAACTTTTAGATGTATGGGCTCAGTATGAACCTGAATCTGACGCATTAATCTGTTAACTAGCCTTTAACACTCAAAACAAGATGAAGACAATTATTTGACTAGATTTAACAAAAATGATCAGATTAAGACGTAATAAATTTGAGGTGTGAAAGTTCAATACAGGCAAAAAGTGTACATAATAATAATAATGATAATAATACATTTTATTTATAACGCACTTTACATTTGAAAAACAAATCTCAAAGTGCACATTACCATATTAAAAAAACTACAACTAAGAATAAAAGAATAAAAGCAAAACAGACAAACACAGATAAAGTCAGCTACAAATCAGATAAAAATAAGACAGTCAGACAAAATTAGCCATAGTAAGCTTTTCGAAAAAGGTGAGTTTTTAGTCCTTTTTTAAACGCATCCACTGTTTGCGGGGCTCTGAGGTGATCTGGGAGGGCGTTCCACAGACGGGGTGCAGCAGCTGCAAAGGCCCTGTCGCCCATAGTCTTGAGGGAATAGACTGTGCTGTTGGCCTGACCGAGTTCTGGCTGAAGTATTTGGTGCGAGGAGTTCGGTGAGGTAGGTGGGGGCTACACCGTGTAGACAGTGATGGGTGTGAAGGAGGATTTTGAATTCAATACGCAGGTGAACAGGGAGCCAGTGTAGGGTGTGAAGGATGGGGGTAATGTGCTCATATTTACACACCCTCATTAGGACCCTGGCAGCGCTGTTTTGAACATACTGGAGCCTTTGTAGGCTCTTGCCAGGGATCCCGATGAGGAGTGCGTTACAATAGTCCAGTGCTTCTCAATTATTTTCTGTTACGCCCCCCCAAGGAAGACGTAAATGTTTCGCGCCCCCCCAAACTCTCTGCCACCACTGTAAATAGTATCATTTGTCTATAAAATTACTATTATAAATACGCATCTGCCTAACATTGTGTCCTTTTTTTCCTAATAACGAAAAAAAGTAACAGATCAACTTATAATAAAGTAGAACTTTATTAACATTGTTTTGTTTGTAACAGAGAAGACGACGCGCATCAATTTGCCTGAATTTAAAAAAAAAAGTCCCATCCAAACTAAAAAATACACTCAAGTTACATTTTTGACCAAGATAAAGAAAAATAAAATGTAATAAAATCAGTAAATAATAACAAATTAAAATTGATTAGAAACATTCACTCATGAGGACAATATGCCAAAAAATTTGATCGGAAAAACAAAACTGAATAAAAGAAAAAGAAAAAAAAAAGTGTCCTTGGACAGAAGGACAGTTTTTATTTTTGTACCTCCTTTGCAATGGTGTGGAGTTATCTTGCAATGAGCATGCTAACAATGCTAATTGGTTTACTGATATTACACTGACAAAACAGGACGATTGTTGGAAATATTCGGCCGTTTTCGCTGAAAAACAATCAAGCTTATCAATGAGATTGGGGTCTAATGTCTTTAAGTGGCGTCTTAATTGTTTTGGCTTCTGGCTGTCCGCTATAATTATTTTTAGACACAGTAAACAGTGGAGGAAAGATCCTCATTACCCACTGTATTAAAAGTCAAAGCTAAAAGGCAAACGGCACGAAAAAAGCGCATTCTCGGCGGCCGAGGTAGAACCGTAGGTGAGGGCGGTCGTCGTGACGATCCCAAGCCAAAAATGGCACTTCTCGGGCGGCGACGTGAGAACCGGCCAGACAAGACAGTGGGTCGCTGCGTGAGTCCGGTGTTCGGCCATTCCTTACTACGCGGCGAAACGTCCTACACAATGCTCAGGGCGCTTGCGCATGCATTCACACGCATGCGCACATCTGTTAGAGGCGGCGATTACTCACTATTTTTGTTTTTATTTAGTTATTTGGAACCTTTTCACAGCCTCAAAGATACTTTTTGCATGTATTACCCTCTCATACGTTTAACCATTGTGTTTTTTTGTGTTAGCTTTGAAGCAGTTGACCACATTAGTCACGTAGCGTGTTTAAACCGTCCTTATTTGATATAACTACATTTAAGTATTTTCTGCAGGCATTTTTTTAGTACCTTATTCCTGTATGCATCTAAACAAAACAAGTTTAGAGCGCACGGTAGTACTTTAGGTCTCAAATTCGACTAATGTAGGACGTTTCGCCGATGTAGATATTTTGGCAGAACACCGGTCGGAAAACGGCGGCGGCGCACTGCTCTTCATATCTGTTTTCTGTGTGTTCTGAGTGCTCTTCCTTAGTTCAAAAATACTGCGCGCACTCTGAAAATGAGAGCGCCACTGCCACCCACTGAGTGGATGTGCAAGTACACTTTATTCCAGTACGGCAAAAAAAAAAAAAAAAAGCATGTTCCCCGAGGTCACATGCGCCCCCCCTGGCATCGCCCCCAGGGGGGCGCGCCCCACTATTTGAGAAGTACTGCAATAGTCCAACCTGGAGGAGACAAAGGCATGGACGAGTCTCTCTGCAGCAGGACGGGAAAGAGATGGCCGGAGTTTGGCAATATTGCGGAGGTGAAAGAAGGAGGTGTTGCAAATATAATTGATGTGATTGTTAAAGCTAAGATGGGGGTCAAACTTGACTCCCAAATTAGTTACAGAAGGGGAGAAGGAAAATTTGTAGCCGAAAAAGGAGACTGAGGAAATGGGGGTGGAACGGAGCTGTTGAGGTGTACCAATGTGAATAGCTTCTGCTTTGGAGCTGTTCAGCTGCAAGAGGTTTTCACTCATCCAAGCCTTTATCTCCTCCAGGCAGGAGTCAAGTTGAGAAACAGAGTAGGAGGGGGTGGAGGACAGAGTGACCTTGAAATATAGTTGTGTGTCATCAGCATAACAGTGGAATTGTATTCCATGCCTGCTGACGACACGGCCGAGGTGTAGCATATAAATGGTGAAGAGTGTTGGACCAAGCACAGAGCCCTGGGGGACTCCACAAATAACAGTGTTAGGGCGGGATTTAGCATCCCCCAGAGCAACAAACTCGGTCCTTCCCGTGAGGTATGAATAAAACCACTGAAGGGCAGTGCCAGACATACAGTACATATATCGTGTTGGAGACGGTGAAGGAGGATGTGATGATCAACAGTATCAAATGCAGCAGAGAGGTCGAGAAGGATAAGGAGTCAGAGGTCATCAGAAGGTCATTGGTCACTGATGAGCGCTGTCTCGGTGCTGTGGGATGGACAAAAACCGGATTGGAATTTTTCATATAAACGGTTTGATTTAAGGTGGTTGTGAAGCTGCATGAATACAACTTTTGCAGGTTATGCTGTTATATCGTCCCTACCAATATTGAGACCAAACCTACGCCCTTGTTGAAAAGTCATCGAATTATGGATGAGTGGGAGTTTTGGTTGAAAAATAGTTGTGTTCTTGGTTGACCGGGAAGACAGCGAATCACCTCGAACGAACTTCACTGGAAACGCCTCATTTAAGCATAGCCATATGAAAAGGTAAGCCTGTTGCGCTTCGTTAGAGCCTTTAACAGCAATGATGTCTTGCGGTAGAAAAAAAACACATTTGTCATCATTACTTTCATATAAGACCCTTTGCCAGACCTAATGTGACAAAGTTGCCAAAATTGTAAATTGCTGTGATTGGCATTCAAGCCAAGACCTACTTAGCTTGGATGTTCGCTAAGTAGAAGTTCAGGCAAACGAAATTCCTTTTCCAATTGAAGTGCTAAAATCGCTAGATATTACACAATCGAGCCTGGTCTAAATAAATTTATTGAACACCAAGACAGTGCGGTCATTTTTCCATCGTAGCTCACTCTGTTCCTACATGTAGCCCTAATTTGGTTTGAGATTGGTTGAGAAAATGTTAAACTAACCCATTCTATCTGCTTGAATTTCATGACATGACTTAACTGTGAATGCCGTTTTGTTTGAATTCTTCAGATTCACTGAAGAGGCAGATGGGGTTAGACGTGTCAAAATATCCATTCGGCGGAAAACACAGACAAGACTTAAAAAGCAGTTTCTGCTCTTGCACCCCTCTTTAAAATAAACAGCTGTATTTTAAGCCAAAACAACTGTTGTGTTTGATAGAACAATATATCTATATGCTGCCATAGCAGATTCATGGCACACTAAGCCTCCGAACAATTTTGTATTGGTCCGTTTTACCCTGGAAACCCCCGTTTACAGATGTAGCACAAACGATTTTGTTTCAACCAAGCCATAAAAAGAAGGTAAGTTATTATATTTATTATTCAAAATGTCTGTCATTTTTAGCATGGAATCATTTATTGATGTCTAATATTTAGTTTAAAAAAAGAAAGAAAGAAAAAACGACTTTAAAAAATTATTCACTCGCATATTTTTAAGTTTTAAACAAATTATGTCACAATGAAAAATTTGGCGTCTGTAAATAAGTCACGGATATCTACCTCATAACTATTGCTTAATCGTATTTTTTTTGTTACTGTCGCATTTTCCCCGATATGTTAGATGATAAATAATCGATCCAAACAAAGAAAAATTTAAAAATAACGGTAAAAAGGGTAAATATATGAAAAAGAAAATCTCGACCACTCCTTGTTGTCTGTGATTTCTCCATCGTGACCCTTGTTATATTACCATGTTTCACCCATAAAATCCCCCATAGATCTGGCTGTGGGCATTCACAGCTGTGTGTTGACACCTGGTGATACATGCTACATGGAGTTTTTGGATCAAAACAAGGTAAGTACGCGATAATATCTCGTTAAAATCGTTGCGTCTTTAATTCTGCTCTGCGTGCTCTCGCCTCCAGTTAGGGTTTTGCGGTTTACATTTTTTTTAATGCCCTTCTGTTCAAAAAATTTCTTCCCCCAGAAAATTGATATTTTAAGCTTTCCAATGATGTATCACACATGCATATAGGACAGTATTGAAATTTGGCCAAATTGGGGGTCTCAGAGTGGAACTTCGAGTCACCTGAGTGTTTTCCGCCAATCGCTGCTGTAATGCAGAAGTGGCTACACTATACCCTGGACGGCATTGGTGGCAAGGTTCGCAGCAAAGCTCGTCAGACTGAAGAGGAGGGCTTAAGTTTGAAATATGTTTATTGAGTGTTATTAAAAATAGCTTGAAATCTAGCCAAGTTTTCATTTTGATCATTTATATTACCTAATAAAATTTTATTTAACAGCCTAGCTGTTTCCTCTGTAAATAAAGCAGGACCTCTAAATATAGGCATATTTGAAAGCAACAATAGCATCATGGTTGAAAATGAAGGAAAACAAAACACTGATTCAGTATTGTTTCAATATTATTAATAATCGAAATGACATTAATATTTGGTAAGGATTTCAACGTTGGAACAACATTAATCGAGGGTGCAAAAGTTGAAAAGCAGAATGTTGAGTCAACATCTTTTCAACGTCCGTCTGCTATCTGGGAATGGATTGAACGTTATCACCACTAAACAAAAATGTTTTCATTTTTAATATTTGGCGGAAAACACTCAGCCAATCGTAGCAGTGACAGTGTTGTGCATACAGTGCCTTGCAAAAGTATTCGGCCCCCTTGAATCTTGCAACCTTTCGCCACATTTCAGGCTTCCAACATAAAGATATGAAATTTAATTTTTTTGTCAAGAATCAACAACAAGTGGGACACAATCGTGAAGTGGAACAACATTTATTGGATAATTTAAACTTTTTTAACAAAAAAAAAACTGAAAAGTGGGGCGTGCAATATTATTCGGCCCTTTTACTTTCAGTGCAGCAAACTCACTCCAGAAGTTCAGTGAGGATCTCTGAATGATCCAATGTTGTCCTAAATGACCGATGATGATAAATAGAATCCACCTGTGTGTAATCAAGTCTCCGTATAAATGCACCTGCTCTGTGATAGTCTCAGGGTTCTGTTTAAAGTGCAGAGAGCATTATGAAAACCAAGGAACACACCAGGCAGGTCCGAGATACTGTTGTGGAGAAGTTTAAAGCCGGATTTGGATACAAAAAGATTTCCCAAGCTTTAAACATCTCAAGGAGCACTGTGCAAGCCATCATATTGAAATGGAAGGAGCATCAGACCACTGCAAATCTACCAAGACCCGGCCATCCTTCCAAACTTTCTTCTCAAACAAGGAGAAAACTGATCAGAGATGCAGCCAAGAGGCCCATGATCACTCTGGATGAACTGCAGAGATCTACAGCTGAGGTGGGAGAGTCTGTCCATAGGACAACAATCAGTCGTACACTGCACAAATCTGGCCTTTATGGAAGAGTGGCAAGAAGAAAGCCATTTCTCAAAGATATCCATAAAAAGTCTCGTTTAAAGTTTGCCACAAGCCACCTGGGAGACACACCAAACATGTGGAAGAAGGTGCTCTGGTCAGATGAAACCAAAATTGAACTTTTTGGCCACAATGCAAAACGATATGTTTGGCGTAAAAGCAACACAGCTCATCACCCTGAACACACCATCCCCACTGTCAAACATGGTGGTGGCAGCATCATGGTTTGGGCCTGCTTTTCTTCAGCAGGGACAGGGAAGATGGTTAAAATTGACGGGAAGATGGATGCAGCCACATACAGGAACATTCTGGAAGAAAACCTGCTGGTATCTGCACAAGACCTGAGACTGGGACGGAGATTTATCTTCCAACAGGACAATGATCCAAAACATAAAGCCAAATCTACAATGGAATGGTTAAAAAATAAACGTATCCAGGTGTTAGAATGGCCAAGTCAAAGTCCAGACCTGAATCCAATCGAGAATCTGTGGAAAGAGCTGAAGACTGCTGTTCACAAACGCTCTCCATCCAACCTCACTGAGCTCGAGCTGTTTTGCAGGGAAGAATGGGCAAGAATGTCAGTCTCTCGATGTGCAAAACTGATAGAAACATACCCTAAGCGACTTGCAGCTGTAATTGGAGCAAAAGGTGGTGCTACAAAGTATTAACGCAAGGGGGGCGAATAATATTGCACGCTCCACTTTTCAGTTTTTTATTTGTTAAAAAAGTTTAAATTATCCAATAAATTTTGTTCTACTTCACGATTGTGTCCCACTTGTTGTTGATTCTTGACAAAAAATTAAAATTTTATATCTTTATGTTTGAAGCCTGAAATGTGGCGAAAGGTTGCAAGGTTCAAGGGGGCCGAATACTTTTGCAAGGCACTGTATGTGCCCTGCCCATACGCACCACGCGGAGTTAAGAGACGCAAATGCCTACCCCTTATCATGGCAAAAGGGACGGGCAGAGATACTACACTTATCAAGCCAATGTAAAAAAGAAATGCGATTCTTTTCAAATGGAATGGCTGTCAGACTATGTGCAAACAGAAGAAGTGTTGAAACTGAGTGATATTTTTTCTGTTTTTTTTAACCTGTCCTGTTTTCACTGCAAATTTATAGCATCTTAATCAGATATTTTTCCTAAATCTGGTCAAATAATTTTCTGCCTCTTGTTTTGAGTGTTACAGAATAGTTAACATATTATTGCGTCAGATTATTCCACTGACTTTAAGTAAATATTCATAAGAGCTTCTGTGTGTCTGTACGCTGAGTCAAAATATAAACCAATCTGAGTTCATCACTTAGAGAGTGTTAAAAATATTCACATATTTCAATTGCACTATAAACAATTCATTTGGTCACAATATATTCAGGGAGGATCTTAAATGTATATCAATGTTTGTGTAGGTCTTTTAACCATGTTGGTATGGATATACGCAATATATGTGTATGTGTATATGTATATATTTACACACACACACACACACACACACATATATGTATTTTGTTTTGTTGTTCTCTCTTTGTTACCCTGAGAACAAGGGAATCTAACTAGTTTTAAGGAGGTGTGTTTTTGCAGTGTAGCTGCTCAGACCTGGAGAATAGGAATCTTGGGAGTCCCTATTGTCTGAACAGTTTTAATGTGGGAATTTTATATACTGTACTCCCATTGTGGTTGTTAATTTTCTTTTATTTATTAACTCACCCATGCAATAACTGGACCTTACCCAGGCCAAAGCAGGACTCTTACTATGGTTAAAGCAGGACTCTCCCATATAACATAGTACACATCTCATGAACAACAAGATTTTGGTCATTTTTATTTTAAGTGGGCCAAATCAATTATATTTAAAGTAAAATGATGAAAATTGCTGCTGTAATTTCATTCTTTCAATAAGCCATGTAACTTGCTATGATCCGAGGTTTTGAATAGGCGTGATACTGGTGTGTAGCCACCGTGTACACATCTGATGTTGCTCACCGTGGACGCGGTGTGCTCAGGGAGCTAGTGTGTCTGCTCAGCAGTGTTGTTAATAACGGCGTTACAATATAACGGCGTTACTAACGGCGTTATTTTTTTCAGTAGTGGGTAATCTAATTAATTACATTTCTCATCTTGATAACGCCGTTACCGTTACTGAGGACGGAAAGGCATGCGTTACTATGCGTTACTATATTGGTCGAAAAGTCTGAGGGAGATGGACTCACTGAGACGACAGAGCAGAGCAGGAGTGGGGAGGAAGCAAGAAAGTTGTGATGCCGAGCAAACGCGATGCTAGGTAGCTCCAATAATACATGTTGTAGCCGATAGCCTACAAACTACGCCCGCATGTTATGGTAGATATGGTAGACATGGTAGATATCACATGTACTGTATATAGATATAACTAGATGCAAAATGACAGACATGGCACTAAATGCGTTAGTAGACAGCCGCCATCTTAAAGCAGTAGACTTTTTAGTACGTCTCTGTTGTAGAGAACCTTCCTAGCGAACCTAAGTAACTTTTTATCTAAAATACTTCTAAATCGGCAAAATCTTGATTTGAATCTATCTTTAAATGATGAAACAGTTTTAAAACTTTCATATGTCGAAAGTAGAGAGAAGGGAACTAATGCAATAATGGGAGCAATTTTAACAACTTTTAACAGTTGATTCAGGGTAAAGGGTAAATTAGGGTAAAGAATTGGGCTCGGGCCAATTGTACCAAATACCTATGGAGGTAGATTTGTGTCTTTATTATTCAATCAAAAAAAAAGTTGCTTCAATCAAATAAAAAAATGCTTCAATCAAAATATATATTTTCAATCGAAGAAAACGTCTCTTCAATCAAAAAAATGTGTTTGAATGCAAAAATAAATTTGAAACTCAAAAAAATATATTTGAAAACTATTTTTCTTTGATTGAAAAATTTTTTTTTTGATTTAAGTCAAGTTTTTTTTGATTGAAACACCATTTTTGATTGAAGTCATGTAATCTTGCGTTGGGACCACATTTTGGCTAGGACATTTGTGTCTTTATTATTCAATCAAAAATTACGTTGCTTCAAACAAAAAATATATATTTTCAAAAGAAAAATCACTTCAATCAAAAATTTTAAAAATATTCAATTGTAGAAAAAAAGGTTTGAATGTGAAAAAATATTTGAGACTCAGAAATTCGCATTTGAACACTTTATTTTTCATTCAAACTGTTTTCTTTGATTGAAGCAATCCTTTTTGTGTTTGAACCATATAAGGGGTAGGACATTTGTGTCAAAATCATTCAATCGCAATAAAAGTTGCTTTAATCAAAAAAATATTTTTAATCAAAGAAAAAAATCATTTGCAAAAATATATTTTTTTTGAAAATATTTTTTTAAATTTGAAATATATATATATATTTTTTTATTGAAGTGTCACTTTTTTTGAAAAGCAAAAAGTTTTAAACTCTTTTTTTTTTCAAAGTGGAAAAAGTTTTGAACACACTTTTTTTTTTTTGAAGTGGGAAAAGTTTTGAAGGCACTTTTTTTCGATTGAATCATTTTGACACAAAGATTCAACTTCAACGCTAGTTCCGGTGTGTTTGAGTGGCAGTTGATTGGGCCAATGGCATAAAAGTATGAAGCAAGAATAATGGCCATTGGCCACCAGGTCTCCATCCAGCCATCGGAGTCTCCTGGAGTCCAAGCCGATTATAGGGCACTGGTACGGGGGTGTAACATCGGCATTTCACCGGAGTACCCGCAACGGCACGTTGCCCTGTCGCGGCACACTGGTCGGACCCCGATATCACCCCCCAGGCGCGGTGGCCGGCTGTCGAGTGGACGGTCCGCGAATGACACGACACTCATTCAAAGTTGAAGTGATGGGGCTCCAGGCGTGGACGCCGGCGACTCGCCGGTAGTCCACTCTCTTACTGGGCAGGCTAGTGTCGGGCCACTCGCCGACCACTCTTGTACCGGCGCGTCGCGGACACTCCGGTTGGAACCGATTGCCAACCGTCACGTCAGGGCAGCGGGTGAAGTTCGCCGTGTTGAATCACATTAAGCAGCAGGGCACCATACTCCGGTGAAATGCCAATGTTACACCCTCGTACCAGTGCCCTACTGGACTGTCTCAGAAAATTAGAATACACAATATTCTAATTTTCTGAGACAGTCCTGTACATTAATCCACCATTTAAAGCAGGGGTGTCCAAACTTTTTGCAAAGGGGACCAGATTTGGCGTGGTAAAAATGTGGGGGGCCGACCTTGGCTGACGTCCTTTACATAGAACAATATACAGGACTGTCTCAGAAAATTAGAATATTGTGTATTCTAATTTTCTGAGACAGTCCAGTATAATCGGCTTGGACTCCAGGAGACTCCGATGGCTGGATGGAGACCTGGTGGCCAATGGCCATTATTCTTGCTTCATACTTTTATGCCATTGGCCCAATCAGCCGCCACTCAAACACACCGGAACTAGCGTTGAAGTTGAATCTTTGTGTCAAAATGATTCAATCGAAAAAAAGTGCCTTCAAAACTTTTCCCACTTCAAAAAAAAAGTGTGTTCAAAACTTTTTCCACTTTGAAAAAAAAAAAAAAAGAGTTTAAAACTTTTTGCTTTTCAAAAAAGTGATACTTCAATAAAAAATATATATATTTCAAATAAAAAAAATATAATATATATTTTTGCAAATTATTTTTTTCTTTGATTAAAAATAGTTTTTTGATTAAAGCAACTTTTATTGCGATTGAATGATTTTGACACAAATGTCCTACCCCTAATATGGCTTGAACACAAAAAGGATTGCTTCAATCAAAGAAAACGGTTTGAATGAAAAATAAAGTGTTCAAATGCGAATATCTGAGTCTCAAATATTTTTTCACATTCAAACCTTTTTTTCTACGATTGAATTTTTAAAAATTTTGGATTGAAGTGATTTTTCTTTTGAAAATATTTTTTTTTTTTGTTTGAAGCGACTTAATTTTTGATTGAATAATAAAGACACAAATGTCCTAGCCAAAATGTGGTCCAAACGCAAAATGACACGACTTCAATCAAAAATGGTGTTTCAATAAAAAAAAAAACTTGACTTAAATTAAAAAAAAAAAAATTCAATCAAAGAAAAATAGTTTTCAAATATATTTTTTTGAGTTTCAAATTTATTTTTGCATTCAAACACATTTTTTTTTTATTGAAGAGATGTTTTCTTTGATTGAAAATATATATTTTGATTGAAGCAACTTTTTATTTGATTGAAGCAACTTTTTTTTTGATTGAATAATAAAGACACAAATCTACCTCCATAAATATGAATACCTTCACAAAAAACTTCACATAGTGTGGTCAATGTTTTTTTTATTTATTTATTTATTTATTTTTGTGAGAAAAAAAAAAGTAATTATCACCAATTACTTTGCCAAGTAACTAATTACTCTTACATTCAGGTAATTGAGTTACTAACGCAATTACTTTTTGGGAGAAGTAATTTGTAACTATAATTAATTACTTTTTTTCAGTAAGGTTAACAACACTGCTGCTCAGACACATGAATAATTACAGGGAACATTGTTAACCACGATATATGATCCTTTTAATTTCATATGGGAAATATGTTTACTCCACTAGAGGTCACTCATGCTCTATGGACGAATGCTGTCTCATTTCTGTAGATTTTTTTTCGCTCACTGAAATTGAATGAGTATTTTTTGGTAATTCTTTGGCTTAATTTGGTTTTGTACAGGTTATAGCAAGGGGCGTAGGTTTGGTCTCAACATTGGTAAGAATGATATAACAGCATAACCTGCATGTACACTTTTTGCTTGGGATGGAACATTAATAACACCAAACAGATTGGGTGAACGGGGATCAGGGGTACATTACTCACAAATATGAACCCAATTAATTGATATGATAAATCAGGGGTGCTCATTACGTCGATCACGATTGACCAGTCGATCACAGCGCTAATGTGGGTAGACCCCCCCCCCAAAAAAAAAAAAACCAAATAGGCAGAGTTCCAGCGGAGTTCACTATATTTCTCACTGTTTAATTCAGGTTCACAGTAGAAAACAAGAAAAGAAGGACACTTCTATTCAGCTTCCTATTCGAATTTTGCAGATTAGCAAGTTCACACAGTTTAATGTTGTGCTATCTCTGACGCAGGTAGCTTGGAGGTAGTTTCAGTAGCAAAATTTGTGGTGTGTTTGCCACCTCCAACAACATTGGCGTCTTTTTAAATTACTTACAGTGGCTGCTGCTGGCCAAAAAAAACTTCTAATTGGAAGTGGCATTTTGTCGACATGTATTTCTGTCGGTGCTGTGTGCCGGGGGTAAGTCAAGTCATCAGCCAATCAAACGTGCGATTGAGGGGGGAAAAAATTGACCAGCGCATTCAGAAAGTGAAAAGAGGTAAATATTAGTTTGAACTAGGGCTGTCAAAATTATCGCGTTAACGGGTGGTAATTAATTTTTTTAATTAATCACGTTAAAATATTTGACGCATTTAACGCACATACCCCGCTCAAACAGATTAAAATAACAGTGTAATGTCCACTTGTTACTTGTGTTTTTTGGTGTATTGTCGCCCTCTGCTGGCGCTTGGGTGCGTCTGATTTTATGGGTTTCAGCACCATGAGCAATGTGTAATTATTGACATCAACAATGGCGAGCTACTAGTTTATTTTTTGATTGAAAATTTTACAAATTTTATTAAAACGAAAACATTAAGAGGGGTTTAAATATAAAATTTCTATAACTTGTACTAACACTTATCTTTTAAGAACTACAAGTCTTTCTATCCATGGATCGCTTTAACAGAATGTTAATAATGTTAATGCCATATTGTTGATTTATTGTTATAATAAACAAATACAGTACTTATGTACCGTATGTTGAATGTATACTGGACTGTCTCAGAAAATTAGAATACACAATATTCTAATTTTCTGAGACAGTCCTGTACATTAATCCACCATTTAAAGCAGGGGTGTCCAAACTTTTTGCAAAGGGGACCAGATTTGGCGTGGTAAAAATGTGGGGGGCCGACCTTGGCTGACGTCCTTTACATAGAACAATATACAGGACTGTCTCAGAAAATTAGAATATTGTGTATTCTAATTTTCTGAGAGTCCAGTATATATATGCGTCTTGTGTCTTATCTTTCCATTCCAACAATAATTTACAGAAAAATATGGCATATTTTATAGATAATTTGAATTGCGATTAATTACGATTAATTAATTTTTAAGCTGTAATTAACTCGATTAAAATTTTTAATCGTTTGACAGCCCTAGTTTGAACATAATAAAAATAATTCACTTAATAATGGTCGAGTCAATTTTATCCTTACACAATATGGGAAGACAATTTAAATTACCTACATAACTGAACTCACTATATATTGCATATAAGGTTGGGTGGGACAATTTGAGCATCCTGAAAAGTTGGTAGTGTTATGTCCCTACCGTCCCTATGCAAACCTATGCCCTTGGGTTATAGTACAGTATAATAATAACAGTTTATATAGATAACTTTGTGCTGAGAAAAAATACCATTGTTTAAAAAAAAATCAAATAACATAAGCAGTTACTCCCAATGTTACTCAATGAGTAGATTTTTTTTTCATCGAATACTTTTTACTTGTACTTGAGTACGTTTTTTGTATGACTAATTTTACTTTTATTTGAGTAATATTATTTTGTAGTAACGCTACTTTTACTTGAGTAAAACATTTGGTTACTCTACCCATCTCTGCTACTTTCACCTAATTAGAGAATGTTAGTACTTTTTCTACTTCTGCCTCCACAGCACCACGTGATTAACTTAAGTGACCACCTTGAAAGGGTCTGTGGTGATTGGTGAAACCATCGACCGTAAAAAGAAACAAGCGAGGAAGATGAGCAGGATGAAGATGAGGGTGGTGGGGGGCGCAGCCATGAGGAGGAGCGCTCTCTCTCGGGCACAAGGCGCCGCAAAATGGCTTGACTGAGCAACAAACGCTTCGGAGCACCTACAGTTTTGGAATTGTATTTAATAATGGACGAGCCGAATATCCTTAGACGACGGGGGCTACAGGTAAATCAATTTTAATGAACAAATGGACGCTGTCACATAACGCCGCTTGTTTCCAGGCGAATTACAAGGAGAGTAATAGGAGATAAGCGTTGATTTGCATGGGTGTTGTCAATGTATTCATGAATCATGTGTTGATCATTTGTACGGGTTGTGGCAGTGTCTTGAAGTGACCACGGGTTGTGTTTATTTTGGAGCATCTCATTACAAGGCTTTGGTAAATGGTTGCCTTGGTGATAAGAGGAGAACACATGATCGCGACAGGAACCTCTTTTATCTTCTCCTGAATGCCATGTTTGTTTTTCTAGGATGGGAAAAATTAAGTGCTCTATTAGACCAGTGTTCATTTAATGCAGTTTTCGTGGAAAATATATGAGAATTAACTCACTGGCTGCCATTGACAGAGATAGATGTTCAATTGTTTTAACCTGCGAGGGCTGACAGGGAATGATCGATCATGTTGTTATGAAAAAGTATCTGAACCTTTTGGAATTTTTCACATTTCCGCATAAAATCACCATCAAATGTGATCTGATCTTTGTCAAAATCACACAGATGTAAAAACAGTGTCTGCTTTAACTAAAACCACCCAAACATTTATAGGTCTTCATATTTTAATGAGGATAGTATGCAAACAATGACAAAAGGGGGAAAATAAGTAAGCGAACCATCATATTTAATATTTTGTACAACCCCCCCAATGGCAGGAATGACTTCAACCAGACGCTTCCTGTAGCCTCAGATCAGTCTGGCACATCGATCAGGACTAATCTTGGCCCATTCTTCTCTACAAAGCTGCTGTAGTTCAGTCAGATACCTGGGATGTCTGGCATGAATCGCTGTCTTTAGGTCAAGATAAGACACAAGACGGATATATACATTCAACATACAGTACATAAGTACTGTATTTGTTTATTATAAAAATAAATCAACAAGATGGCATTAACATTATTAACATTCTTTTAAAGCGATCCATGGATAGAAAGACTTGTAGTGATTAAAAGATAAATGTTAGTACAAGTTATAGAAATTTTATATTAAAACCCCTCTTAATGTTTTCGTTTTAATAAAATTTGTAAAATTTTCAATCAAAAAATAAACTACTAACTCGCCATTGTTGATGTCAATAATTACACAATGCTCATGGTGCTGAAACCCATAAAATCAGTCGCACCCAAGTGCCAGCAGAGGGCGACAAAACACCCAAAAACACAAGTAACAAGTGGACATTAAACTGTGCTGTCATTTTAATCTGTTTGAGCGGGGCATGTGCGTTAAACGCGTCAAATATTTTAACGTGATTAATTTAAAAAATTAATTACCGCCCGTAAACACGATAATTTTGACAGCCCTACTCCTAATACTACGATACTATATTTAGTGTAGTATAGTATATATACTATATATATATATTATAATAATAATAATATTCCACCTATTAACCTGTCCAATATATCAAAAATATAATTTTAATTGCTTTAAGTGGAATGTAATTGATTTTATTAAATGATTGTGTACATTATGTCATATAAAATCGATTGAAGGCTCTTTAATCTAAATTAAGGTATCGCTCTCCAAAGAATCAATGTCGTATCATCATTATATTGGTGATTTATACGCTTAATATATACGTAGATGAACAGAGGTACATCATTAGTCATAAATGAATGAGACAGGCCGGTCGGCTAAATTGCCAAACCCGCGAAAATGGGGAACACCAGCATTTCCGTATACACAATCTATGAAAGTTGAGCACATGGTCAGCGTGGTGAAGTAAAAACTACTATGTTGTCAGTGACTCGTGACCTATTTGTAACCCATGAAATTAGGCCACACTGCAGCTAATGACATTTACATGCTCTGAGAAGGAAGTCAGGATTCCTAATTTGGTTTCTCTATTTCTTTATTTCAGAAGGAGCTGAGTCTTCCACGAAGAGGAAATGTGTAAGTGTGACAAATTCCTTCTCTTCTGACTGGATTATTCGCCTGACAGTTTATCAGTGGCTGTCAACAGTACCGGCATTTCATTGCTGTATACATTGACCTGGCCCAGCGTCCTGAGAGATAAGGGCGGTCTAGTCAAAGTGGTCTCACTGCTCTGACTGGTTTTATGTTAACTCAAGTGGAAAAGTGGTAACGTGTCGGCAGGGCACGGTTTGAATATTGATGTTTTTTAACTTGTGGTTCCCGGGCTTTGAGTTCATAGGGCAATGTGTTTTAAGATTGGGAAAACATTGTGTTAACTTTTAAGAGGAGGCGGCATCTGTCTTAACAAACTTTAACCAGTTCCCTAACATTTGCACTGTTTTTATTAAGAAGATTATAGTGCGTATGACACCAAAAAGCATGTTTATTTCATATTTCACACTGTGTTTTATGCTGCTGAATGAAATGGACTGCTTGGATGTGTGTGGAAGCGATCGTTATATATGTTAAGTTTTTGAATCCCGCGCCATGAAAATGAGTAACTTCCCGCTCCAGTCTCGGGTTTAGGACGAATGCGAATGTGACGTCACCCGGGTCAGCGTCTCACAATACAGCATTGCTTTATAGCATGCAGATGGACTGCAGAGTCAGCTGATTTTGCGGATTAATTTGTTTATTTTTGGCATCATGCCAGCCAATCGGCTGCAGAAAACTGATGCTGCACCAGGGAGAGGTGTGTGAGCCTTTTTGGGTTTCAAAAGGTTCCAGTTCAAGGCAGATATTGGTCAAAACAAGCCCTACTACTGTGGGACGATTGGACTTACGAGGAAGAGAGTAAACATCGTATTTGTTATTACGTCAAATACTGGGACTATGGCACACGTCTTAATACGGAGGTGACTTGCATTTTGTGGCTGATTGTCCACAGAGCATGCCACTTGGCCGCACACCCTCCTCGGTCCCGCGCACCCACTGGGAGAGCGCTATACTCAGCTTATTGCCCTCTTTGTGTGCCCGGTGTTCTGTCAAATTTTCAACTCCATCTGAAAACTTTGTGTTAAAAATGGCCGCGAATACAGCGGTTACAAAGTAAACACTACAAACTTTCTTTAAATAAAGGACTTTTTACTCATGTTTGCTCATGAACGGACATGTAGAAAAGTTCTCCTCAGACACATCCTGTCATGTTAGCTGCACAATAGCTGCACGATGCTCTCTCACTGTTTAAGGCTTCGCCATGTAGTAAAGCATTATTTTACACATTCATTTTGCCACATTCATGTAGACAATGTGGCAGCTACACGCTCCTCTGACGTCGGCCGGTTTGACCATCTGCTTCCCCGGCTCTCCTGCCCGCAGCAGGGGAACGAATCCAACGAGCTGTAACTTGCTCGCCGTAGGGCAGGTTGCCAATCGGCCAAGAACAATCGACAACCCCGCTGCTGTGTGACATGATCCTGGGTAGTTTTGTGTGATTTTTCGCTTCGAAAGCCGAGAAAAAGACTTTGAAACATCACTCGGTTCGGGTTAGCATATCGGCTAGCTATCATGCCTCCTGGTTTGTTTATGCGCTCTGAAGCCGAGGCAGGGAAATGACCAAACTCTGGTGGCATAAAATGTTGTTTGGGAGGTGTTTTGACCATTATGGAGTAATTTTGCCATGCCGTACTGAATAAATGCATTTTAATAGTTCATATTCCATTTAGCACAAGACTGTTATTTGTCATGACCATACCATTTATTTAGCAATTGGGGAAAAATACTTAGATAAAAAGAATATCCTGTAAAAATATTGGAGTAGAGAGACTTAAACAATTACATTTTGTGGCTCTCTTCGTCACATTTTCCTTGTTCTGAATAATCCCCCCTCAATGGGCTGAATTCTAAATCAGATGAAACCATGACCCTGCTGACGTCATCCGCCTGTTGGGGACGCTTTAGACCTATAATGGTAGGCGTGGTTAAACGGCAGATTAAAAGACTAATTTCTCGTCATCTTCGCTTTGCCAAATTGTTGTAAATAGTTGAATCGTCTCAAAATATGATTCCACTTCACATAATAATGCTGTTTAATACTTTTTTTATCCTGTCATAGGCACTTTACGTTTATGTTCACTGAGCAGTCTGTCAATTGGTGTGGATCTATTTTTGCTGAAATGGAACCTTTTGGCTTTTGATTGTGTAATTTCTTGTTGATGTTTTTGATTGTTTCTTTTATCCAAATAGTCTTCAAAAACATGAATAAAACTGACTGTAAAATGAGAGGGAATAAAACTTTGGACCTCCTGTATGCCAATGTGAAGATTGCATAAAATACAACACTTCTTTCTTGCTTATCTGTGGAATCTGACCAATTTGATACAATACAAACTGGTTACTGTGGTGGATTAGCAGGCAGATAACAGAATGAAGATTGTGCTAGTTTGGTAAAGAGACAGAGGAGGCGCTGCAGGGTTGTCTGAATGTCACTGACAGCTCTGGAAAAAAAAGTTAAATATTAAAATTATAATAATGTATAAAACAAATATTAATAAAAGGATGGCCGTATCTATTCATGAGGTTAACATTTGCGTTTTTGCAATTAGATGACTACTCTACGGTACTTTGATGCCTATTCACCAAAAACAAATGTAACATTTATGATCTTACACTACATGTGTTGCAAAGTTATGCCCAGTATATTCCAGTTCGATATTTACATTTATAAATACAGCGTTTACAATTAACAGGCGTTTTATTGACGTGTTTTATGTTGGCCGCCGTGACCTAGTTCCAAATATTTCCTGTTTAGTCAGTGGCTGGCTCATGACATGACTGCTTTATTTATTTTCCCAATTCTTCCTTTGGTACTTGAAAGCAACGACATTTCTCCTCCCTTCAGCGCAAATTTCTGCACATGCGCTGTTCGACGCTGCCGTGCCTGGAAAGTTTTTTTTATATCAGTCTTTATATTTTTTGTCGCAGTTATCAGTCGATAATGTGGCATTCTGGTACAGATAGGCTTTTCCCGAAGCGCTACGGGTGACTGGGGCGACCTAGAAGGACGGGACATGGCTGTAAAAGCGGCTCGTTATCACCGAGCTGGTGAGCTGTGGGTCCGGGCTCAATTTTCACCCAAGCTCAACGACGGACTAACCAGGCTAAGCTAGCCGACACCGGTGAAGCTCCACTGGGGAAGACTCTGACATGGGCGCTTGGCTGTAGAGGACAACTCCCATACCTGGCTTGTCTTGATCGGTCACCACTATCGCTACCACCATGGCTGACCAAAACCATTACTGGACGGTGTTGCCGAGCTACAAAACTAGTTTTGTTACCGGAGCCATGATGAAAAGGACTAAAGGGTAAAAAAAAAAAAAAAAAAAAAACACGTCAAAATATTTCAAATGCCGTAGCACTAGTTGTATTTCCTTACGTAGCTCCACTACTAGCTTATCGGAGGTTCACTGCTAAGTTTCAGGAATACAAAAGAATTTATGATGACTGCATTGTGGTATATGTGTGATAGCCTGTATATCGTATGGCTGTTCCATTCTGAACAGCCTGTATGTGTGTAGACTGCATATTGTCTGCTCTTGTCTGTCGCATAAAACGCCACAAAGTACTAGTGCAGATGCAGATCGATTTTCCGACGTGACCACGATGTGAGATTCTCTCTGGGAGATGGATTGAATTAGCTCCCCCCAAACGAGTATGTATGTCCCGTTATGAACTGTAAAACCAGCTTGTAACGTTAATTTCGAGCCTTTTGTAGTTTATGGCAGCCTTATCCGTCTTCTTTTTGATGCCTTCGACGATGATGGACGTTCAGTCATTTTGAACTGGGAGGCTTGACAGTGATAGAATATGGGGAGAAAGTTGTCTCAAAAATATTCACACAAATACATCGGCGAGTCACACATATTTTGTAGATCGACAAATATATCCAAGATTATCACATGTATTTTGGAGACCCACAATTATATCTGTAATTTTCACGTGTTTTTGAAATCCACAAATATATCCCCGAAATTCACGGTTTTTTTTTGTTGTGCGTGCACTTATCATGAATTACGGAATTACGAAATCAGCGGCCGGGTGTATTTATTATTATGAGAAACATCACAAGAAAAAGCCAAATATTCTCACACAAGCAGATTTGCAATTTACACGTTTTTCAGATTCACAAATACAGGTCCTGCAAGTTTGTACATGTTAGTCCATGATCAAACGTAAGTAATATTCCTTCCTAAAGTTTGTAGCGTTTACTCTGGAATTGCTTTATTCGCAGCCATTTTTCTCGTTACGCGCATGGGCAGAACTGCAAAGTTGCAATTTCTGATGGGTTGCAAAATTTGGCAGAACACCGGGCTTACCTAGTATGACTCTAGCGACATAATCATGTCATCTGTTCAACCCTTTAATTTGAACCCGAGAGCAACATTAATGAGCATGAAAGCACTGTCGATATTTCACAAAACGAGCAGCAAAAGCAAAATGAACAGGAAAGACAGGATGAGACGAGACGAGAGTATGACATAACCGGTGTTCTGCCAAAATGTGCTACACCGATGAAACGTCCTACAAGAGGCGAATTTGACACCCACAGTACTACGGTGCACTTTCAGCTTATTTTGTTTAGATACATACAGGCAGAACATACTAAAGTTGCCTTAAAGGGTATGACAACACGTGGGGAAATGCTAATATTCCATCATTTATCCATCAACGCATGCCTTTTGAATTCATATCATGCCACTTCGTGTAATTACACACATCGCAACACCAAGAAAATGATAGAAATTAGGTCGATTGTCAAGCTAAAACGACCCGCCCCCGAGATGCCGGAAATCTAGCATATTGTGTGCGTGACGTCACTATAAGGAAACAACCGGCTCAGTGCTTAGTACTGAATGGCGGCGATGATGGCGGACAATTTTGTTTCTAGTTGCAGCGACGAATCCGACGTAACAAACATTCTTCTAATGGTGACGAGGAGAGTTATGAACCTTTCTTTGGTGTTTTGGGTTATCAATTTGAGCCCAAACGAAAGCCAATGCAGCCTAATGAAAGGATCATTGAGGGGACCAATCACACTGATGAAACACCGGCGGCAACAGAAACACCGAATGGTTTGTTTTGCATTTCTTTTTGTGAAGCTGATACACCGTGACCGCAAAATAAAGTAATGTATAGAATAATTATCATTTAATGTGCTATCATCGGTTTTCGCTCTACCAACCGACACAAATATGAATGGGATTAGAGGATTTGTTCTATATATTTTACGAGCGATAATTTATACGTGTGTCCAGTCCTATATCCAATGCGTGATGTTTTTTATTATAAAAGAGTACTCACCCTGGCCATTTCCCTCCTTTGCGTTGCCTGGGATGGTGGGGTGGTCTCATCAGAGCCAGTCATCGTCCTCTTTCTTGTTATCTCGGGACATTTAGGTGGCTGCGCACGTAGGTGGGCACCGCATCTGCTTTCAGCAGCAATTTCTTAGCAAAACCTGATTTCATTTGTCCATAGTTCGTATAGCTTTCAGGTGTAAAATGCGCACCACACAAAACTGCCGGAGGCTGGGTCTGCAAAATTAGCCCTCTTAGCACTGACGAACTTTACTCATTGTCTGCGTAGTCCAGCTCTTTTTCTCGCGTTCGGGAACTCATGGGTACTACATTGCGACAAATGGCTATTTGTAAATCACATAGCATGACAGGTTTGAACCATTTTAGCGATTTTTTTTGATAAAACACGAACGCAACTCTCTGGTCGATAA
This sequence comes from Corythoichthys intestinalis, assembly GCF_030265065.1. Taxonomy (NCBI): domain Eukaryota; kingdom Metazoa; phylum Chordata; class Actinopteri; order Syngnathiformes; family Syngnathidae; genus Corythoichthys; species Corythoichthys intestinalis. Next base: position 42,698,726 of record NC_080408.1, on the reverse strand, counting down.
ACAACGATGGCACCTGCCTCGACCTTTTGTGTTTCCTTGTTATGACGTCTCCGCCTCATTCGGCTGTTTCTGGAATACTTTCAGAAATGTTCGTAATTTTCGATCTATTTTCGATAATTGCGCATGCTCATGAATGCGATTTTTTTTGTTTTGTTTTTTTGTTAACTTTATTAATATTTGTTATCTTGCCACATAACGGTTCTATTGATATCTCACAGGCCCTTAGTGTTTTCATACCCTTTAAGAAAATACTTAAATGTAGTAATATCAAATAAGGGTGGTTTAAATACGTTATGTGACTAATGTGGTCAACAGATCAACAATTTGCTTTAAAGCTACCACAAGAAAACACAATGCTCAAAAGTATGAGCTATATGTTGAACAATAGGATATAATGGGAACGTATTGGCTCCGGCGCTATTTTTTGCCGGACCCGGAACGAAGATGCATTTTGCGTAGTTGGTAACAAGGAAGCCGAACTTTTAACAGCATGTCTGCCGCGATAAATCGCAGCGGAAAACTTACCGCCTTCATTTTCATTTACCATGCGATAAATGGAATTAAATTGCGACAGGCTTCAGTATTTGTTATTTTTGTTATTTTTAGTGGACACTTGTGCCCCATTAGTTTGTTTTGCTGATAATGGAAACATAATGGTGCGTGCAGTGAGATTTTTTTCCCTACTGCATAGTTTAAAATGCTTTAATTTTTAGTTGGGATCACATCAGTCACACAACCTACTCATTACTGTAGCTTTTAGTGGAGCCTAGTGATTTTAGCAGCATCTTCCCATGGGGACACATAGAACATTGAGCTATTGTATAGTCTTAATTTTATAACACAAGAAGCATCTATTATGTTTCATCTAACCAGAGATAAAGCCTAACAGTGACTGATTAAATAGAAGACATATTTGATAGCTTTCGTGTTGAGCTTCATACGTTTTAAGTCAAACATTTGTTGACTGCTAGTCCTGTGTTTTAGGTTTTGTCAGTTAACAGCATAAACACTAAGTACAAGAGCGTGAATCTGCCTCAACAGCGACCCAGAAATGCCAGGATCTATCATTGTTATCGTCGCCTTAATTATTTATTTTGTTTAAAGGTCGCATGTTGGAGAGGGAGGAAATGCCACAAAATCTGATCAACTTTGCAGACCGCTGTTCTGCTGCAAAAATTTTATCCTAGACCTATAGAAAAAAAATGTCGCATGTTGAGATACCTTTTACCCAGTTGGAAAAAAATCATATGGCAGCAAAGAAAATTTCAACGTACTGTTATTTTTTTTTTTTTTAAGGGGTCTGTGTCTGCACCTACTCGAAGATATTCAGATCACGTAGTCCAAGTCAGTAAAGGTTTTAGGGTTGTGACGCTAGTACTGTGGAGCAGAGTCATTAAATCTTTATTACTTAAAAAAAATCCAAGGTTTTCAGTCAGTCAGAGGCTGACCAGCGTCCTGGAAAATTGTTTGACCTTGAAAATTGCCTATGGCATTATGGACACACCGAGCAAGTGACTAAAGTCTGCAGAATTCATATCGAGGCAACTTGACTCTTTTCGGTTGTTAAAGACATTTCTCCTTCAATCCATAAGGCTTTAGCTCTTGTGGATATACAGAGTTGGGTTATCTAATCTCGGTAATTCCGACACGACCCATAGCACATTCTGTGCATTGACTTCCGCCACTGTGTAAGAATGTTCTTCTCATTCATGGTGATATTTGCAGTGGTATGGAGTGACTGGATGGTTAAAGGTCATGGGATAAAATGGGTGCCTCTTCGCTCTATAACTATCAAACAAGCCTTATTTTGTAGGATGAGGTGTTGTTCTTTCAGCCAATTCACAAAACACTCCCAAATGGTTTGCTCATATTGTATACATTGGGCAAATAAGTATTTAGTCAACCACCAATTGTGTAAGTTCTCCTACTTGAAAAGATTAGAGAGGCCGGAATTGTCAACACTGTTAGAGGCCTGTAATTGTCAACATGGGTAAACCTCAACCATGAGAGACAGAATGTGAAAAAAAACCCAGAAAATCACATTGTTTGATTTTTAAAGAATTTATTTCCTAATTAGAGTGGAAAATAAGTATTTGGTCACCTACAAACAAGCAAGATTTCTGGCTGTCAAAGAGGTCTAACTTCTAACAAGGTCTAACGAGGTCTTACGAGGCTCCACTCGGTACCTGTATTAATGGCACCTGTTGTAACTCATTATCGGTATAAAAGACACCTGTCCACTTGGTGTAAAGAAATCAACTGTGGGAGCAATTATTAGAAAATGGAAGACATACAAGACCACTGATAATCTCCCTCGATCTGGGGCTCCATGCAAGATCTCACCCCGTGGCGTCAAAATGATAACAAGAACGGTGAGCAAAAATCCCAGAAACACACGGGGGGACCTAGTGAATGACCTACAGAGAGCTGGGACCACACTAACAAAGGCTACTATCAGTAACACATTGCGCTGCCAGGGACTCAAATCCTGCACTGCCAGACGTGTCCCTCTGCTAAAGCCAGTACACGTCCAGGCCCGTCTGAGGTTCGCTAGAGAGCATTTGGATGATCCAGAAGAGGACTGGGAGAATGTGTTATGGTCAGATGAAACCAAAATAGAACTTTTTGGTAGAAACACAGGTTCTCGTGTTTGGAAGAGAAAGAATACTGAATTGTATCCGAAGAACACCATACCCACTGTGAAGCATGGGGGTGGAAACATCATGCTTTGGAGCTGTTTTTCTGCAAAGGGACCAGGACGACTGATCTGTGTAAAGCAGGGTTCCCCAACCTTTTTTGCACCACGGACCGGTGTTATTTGGGTCTTTTTTTTTTTTCACGGACCGGTGTTCTGACAAATTTTGCAACCCATCAAAAATTGCAACGATGCGGTTCTGCGCATGCGCGTAACGGTTAACATGGCCGCAAATGCAGCTATTCCAAAGTAAACACTACAAACTTTCTTTATAGAAAGGAATATTAACTTACGTTTGATTTTGAAGGACATGTAGAAAAGTTCTCCTCAGATACATCCTGCCATGTTAGCTGCACACAACAACTCCACACGGCTCTCTCACCATTAACGACGTCGCCTTGTCGTTAAGCATTAATTAAGAAGCCCGCTTCACAAAGATACGATGTTGGAAATTGTAGCAAGGTTTTCAATGCTCTCGTAGCGATGCCAGGATATTCCGGAATGACTTTAATCCAGAACCTCGGTTGAGTTGTTGTTTCAAATGTACGTTTAAGGTCGCCGTCATTTGCGATCTCTACAAGCTGATCCTCATGTTGTACAGAGCTGCTCGAATCACTCGGTTTATTCACAAACGGGTCACGAATCCACTCCATCGCAGTTCGTGGGTCTTCGAGGTTGTAGGCTCATCTTCTGGCTCGTCAGGTGCCCTTTTCGCCGTAAAAAATATCTCCAAAGACGTCTGCTTTCCAGTCATCTTCGCTCGTGAGGGGCTAATTATTTCCGGGAACAAATGTGCTGCGCCCGCGGCCTTGTAATATGTTAGTATCGAGGACAAGCGCCCATAGATATATTATATACACAAAACAAGATGTACCGCTAGCAGTCCAATCAATGGATTTTTGTGACGACATTTTAATCTATCCTGTAGTATTATATCTAGAGTAGACAGGGATATTGGTATGTTAAACGGGCACAGGGTAAATTTGGCCAGAATGCAGTCATTAATAAATTATTATTTCTGTGCGGCCCGGGAGCAAATGCGCCACGGACGGGTACCGGTCCGCTGCCCAGCAGATGGGGACCCCCGGTGTAAAGGAAAGAAATGGGGCCATGTATCGAGAGATTTTGAGTGAAAATCTCCTTCCGTCAGCAAGGGCATTGAAGATGAGACGTGGCTTGGTCTTTCAGCATGACAATGATCCCAAACACACAACCAGGGCAAAAAAGGAGTGGCTTCGTAAGAAGCATTTCAAGGTCCTGGAGTGGCCTAGCCAGTCTCAAGATCTTACCTCCATAGAAAATCTGTGGAGGAAGTTGAAAGCCCGTGTTGCCCAACGACAGCCCCAAAACATCACTGCTCTAGAGGAGATCTGCATGGAGGAATAGGCCAAAATACCAGCAAAAGTGTGAAAAGCTTGTGAAGAGTTACAGAAAACATTTGGCCTCCGTTATTGCCAACAAAGGGTACATAAGAAAGTATTGAGATGGACTTTTGGTATTGACCAAATACTTATTTTCCACCATGATTTGCAAATAGATTCGTTAAGAATCAAACAATGTGATTTTCAGTTTTTTTTCCCCACATTCTGTGTCTCATGGTTGAGGTTTACCCATGTTGACAATTACAGGCCTCTCTAATATTTTCAAGTGGGAGAACTTGCACAATTAGTGGTTGACTAAATACTTATTTGCCCCACTGTATGACCCGCCACCAAATGATTCACAGTGAGCCACTTGTCAAGTGAAGTTTTGCTGATTAAATAAAAGAGGATAACATCAGTTTTCCAATGTCATATCAACTAATTAGCTGTGACAGTTTCAATTCCAACATTTGCTGTTTCGATGCACCTCGTGTTTTATAATCCAACGAGACTTTATTTACGATTTATCACTGCTAAATCGATTTTCCTCCTCTCATAGAGCCCGCAACAACAAGAGAAGGAGTTTGGCGGTCGGGACCCCTTCGCCCACACTCTCACGACCGCTTTCACCTCTCCCACTTGCCACAGGTGCTTGTGTGTTTTTGTGTTTACAGTTGCGTGCAAGATGAGATCTGTTTGTGATTATCTCGTGGCAGTCTCATTTGATGTACTGTGTGCATAATCATGAAGGGGGTCTTGTATGGTGGGATACCCATTTGGCTCTTGTTTTTATGCGGAATGTCACAAGATTGTCAGTATTTTCCCTCCAGTGTCATTTTGTTTATTTCCTGTCTGTGGATCACAATGTGGTAGGGCTATAGTGCATTAACACGGAAATTTGTAGTTTTCTTTTTTTATTGGTTAGGGTTGGGATGATTGGCTGTTTCAGTGCCATTGACGGCGACAGACATCCAATCCATTTGAACTATCGCTGCCCATAGACTTCCTAATTATATTGACGGGGCGCGGGGCCGATTAATAGGGGGCCTATCAAAGCTGACAGAGTGGAAACACAGAGAAGATTATGTTGAAAATTCTTGTGAATAAATGCTTAAATCCCTCAATTCTTTATAGATATGGGCGTAAGACAGTCTTGATTCTTGGTTAAAAGCAAAAAAAAAAAAAAAAAAAAAACGACAGCATTTATTTTACGTAAATATGTCGAATGTGCTGCTAGTCTTTAAGTCACTGTGGCGCCGCCTTTTCACCAAAAATTTACGTTGAAATTTTTGTGACTAAATGCTTAAAGCCCTGAATTCTTTGTAGATATCCACATAAAACAGTCTCGATTCTTGGTTATAAGCAAAAAAAAAAAAAAAAAACAAAAAAAAGGCAGTTAGCATTTATTATACATACTGTAGTGTACATATGTTGTATGTGCTGCTGGTCTTTAAGTCACTGTGGTGCCACCTTGTCACCACAAAGAGCTTTTTACGTTGAAATTCTTGTGAATAAACGCTTAAATCCCTGAATTCATTATAGATATGGGTGTAAAACAGTGTCTATTCTTGGTTAAAAGCCAAAAAAAAAAAAAAAATGGGCAGTTAGCTTTTATTTTACGTAAATATGTCGAACGCGATGCTAGTCTGTTAGTCAATGTGGCGGCTTTAAGTCACTGTGGTGCCGCCTTGTTACAACAAAGACCTTTTTTTGTTTAAAATTCTTGGGAATAAATGCTTAAATCCCTGAATTTTTTATAGCTATGGACGTAAAACAGTTTCGATTCTTGGTTGAAAGCAAAAAAAATGGGCAGGAGGAGTTATTTTACGGAAATATTGCAAAGTATAACGCCAATTCTATTGCGGCTAATTTCTCCTGTTGATTTATTCACGTTTCAAAATGCATGCATGGTACGAAAAATATATTACCTTGAATCCTCCAATAAATCACTCCTGAGACAATCCTTCCTGTTTGTATGCGGTGCAGCTTTTGTACTTTTTCAACTTAAATCCGGCATTAGATCGCAGCGTGCGTGTGTTTGAGAATAACTCCTCTTGATGTGGGCAGGCCCCCCACTTAAAGGCGTGGCGCAGTTTCTGACGGATGTGACCCGTCAATATCATTATGAATTCTATGCGCTGCCATCCCTTCCAGTTCAAATGGAGTTGGACGTCTGTCACCATCAATGGCAACTAAATAGTTAAATATTTCAAATAATCAAATATTTTTACTTGGCAAAATAGGATAGATCAGACCCACCTAGTGCAGTTTTACAGCACTTCATAGTACAGTTATGAAAATGTTTAACTTAATGGTTTGTAAGTCTAACCATAGTCTAACCTTGTAAAACCTTGTCTTTCTTTAGCTGGCAACAGCCCATCAGAAAGCCCCAGAAATGTTTCTGCCAGCAGCTCTGCTAACTTCCAGTTTGCCCGCAGGTAAGCGTTGACTTGAAAGGATTTGAATAACTGCATGTGACATCAGGTTTCGCTTATCACCAGCCTATTGCTGATACAGGTTCAGACATTTGTGTAATTCAGTTTGAGCTGATTAAGTACAGACCAGCCGATCAAATGTAGGTCTGTGTTGCGTCTCCCAAATTGACTAAACTGTGGGTTCAAAAGACCACAAGACAATGAATGAGCAACAGAAAGCTGAGTTGCTATTTCGATTCATGAGTCGTTTCAAACAAGTTAAGATCAGGACCACTGTCGTCACAGATTACTTGAAAAAGTCATTTAATTACTGATTACTGATTACGCCTCAAAAAAGTAATCTAGTTACTTATTGCTTCATTATCAAAGTAACTAAGTTTCTTTAAAAGTAATCTATCAGTTACTTTTTACCCATTTTTCTCCCTTTGCCGCCTCAACATAAGAATGACAACAGAAAAATGTCATCACATGTAATTGACTTTCCGATGATTGAATTTAAAGGGGAATATCAGAATTTCGCGCTAGCTTAGCCACTCCGGAGCCCTGAAACTAACAAATATCTGACAAACTGCTTGGAATTTGTTGAAATCAACTCCACAGACCAACTAAACCCCGCTAACTCTAAGATCAAGCCTCATGTCAAAACTTCTGAATTTCGGGTTATGGTTAACAGCATATCAGTGCCAATGTAAAACAATGCAAACTGACGGCACAATAATCAACAACACACAAGTGGATTGTACAGTGCAATAAACACAAAGGTGGTGGCGGGCGCGGATGCGCGTGCAGCCGTGCACATTAACACCCCGGAAGTACTCCTCTCAACAAACACGCGGTCAATTTGGCCACAAAACGTGGCGGCAACTAAGCACTTTACACTCAATTGGACTTACAACACATCCCACAGATGCTAAACAAACCCATCACCTCACGGCAAAAATTTTAAACACGCATATGATGTAAACAAAGCTTGCCAACTTGGAGCGATGACTGCCCGTCGTTGCTACGAAACGGCCGCGCATGTAGGGGGTCCAACCTTTTGCTGATACTCTCCAGAATGAAAGAAAAATACTCACCTTCATTCATGGATATCCACAGATCAACATTCCCTTGCAACGTCTCAACACTCGGCGCAAATGCCCACCCGCCTCAGTCCCACAACACGTGACGTGAGACCAAAACAGGAAATAGCTAAGAGGTTGTCATGGAAACACGTACTGGGAACCTTTTATTTTAGCATTTTCTATTCAAAATGCTCTTCGTACATGATTACAATATTCTTCATTCTACATACGTTATGAGGCAATGAAAAAATAGTAACGCAGAGACACTAAGGAAACTAACTTTAATCAGATTACTGGTGTAGAAAAATGAACGCGTTAGATTACTCGTTACTGAAAAAGTAATCAGATTACAGCAACACATTACTAACTAACGCGTTAATGACAACACTGATCAAGATGAACCCAAAATCTCCGTTTGGATGTCATGGTCTAATTTTTGAAAACACAATGTTTTTTTTTTTTTTTTTTGTGTGTGTACTTTTTAAAAGAAAAATTAACAGGATAATCACCACATGTCCTGACCTGTCCATTTTACACCCATGATGGAAACAAACAGTAAAAAGCAGGCACGCCAGCTGAAAAGCCTCAGGGCCTCTTGCTGGTCACGGGTCTTTGGTAGCATTGCTGTGATTATGGGTGAAATTGCAGACTTCTCAAAACACTTCTCAGAACACACAGGGGCTGAGAAGAGCATAAGCCAGAAATGGTTTCTTGTATAATTTGGAGTTTCTGATGTTTTTATTTATTTATTTTTTTAATAAACAATCTTCAACCACAATGCTGAGGTCAATCTAAGTTAAATGACATAATATTACAAATTTTACATGACATTACTAGACATGGCAAAGTAAGCAATTTTTACTTTTCTCCTTGTAAAGAGTTTTGGAAATATTTCACCCTTCTAGAGGTTTTAAAGTCTCAGGAAAATACTTGAATTCTAGTAGCCATGGACTAGTCGTATTAATTATATAACTACGAATAACCTAGGTTTGACAACACCGGTTCAGACCGTGGGTCACAGAGAGCTAACTTACGGTTACATGATGAACAATGAGTGGCGAATTAAGAGCGCTGTACTTCAAACTCATCCTGTTTATGAAAGTCGATTGTCAAATGCTGGTGTTGTGCAGTAATGAGCAGACATGACTTCTGTGGCGTTTGTTAACTTTTTTTTAATGTCCGACAACACTCGTGCGCACACACTAGATAACATCAAATGCAACCTAGATGTGTTACGTTAGATCCTCCCAAGTCCCATGCCATTGGCTGCGTGAGCCCAGAGTGATCATGGGACGCGTAGTCCATATACTACATGGATGAATTAAAAACCGCCATGACTGAACGGAAGTTAAGAAGGCCAAATCAGTCCATACCAGTGACTATAGATAATGCTGCAAATCTTGTTAATTCAGTACATGACACAGATGGACTCGGACCACAAATAGATGTTTTTCTCTTGTGGTAAACATACCTGCTAAGAGAGTAGTAGCAATCAGCAGTGTGCCCCGCCTCGCTTTACAAACAGTAATGATTGTTCTCAGCACTTTTATACAAAATTTCTTAGATCAGTAAGAAGTAAGCACATAAATAGTATGCACTATAATGCATGTTTATTAGGGGTGTAACGGTACACAAAAATCTCGGTTCGGTACGTACCTCGGTTTTGAGGTCACGGTTTGGTTCATTTTCGGTACAGTAAGAAAATACAAAATATAAATGTGCTAGTTGTTTATTACACACTTTTGTGCTTTCAACAATAGGATCATTAGCCTGCACAAAGCTAGAATTCTGCTCAAAAATGGAAAATACAATATTCTGAAATGTAGATATTTTGAAAAACAAAATAAAAATAATTTTGACTAAGACTTTTTCTTTAAAATATCTGATTTGCAAAATTGAACAGTTGCAACACTGAATTGAAGAGTTGTACCATCTATATTCTTTTTTTAAATTGAATTCCCCACCCAGAGGGCCAACCATCTTCCATGTTAACATTTAACCGTTACCCACGCTGCTCACTGCACTTCTGAGTGGTGCGACGGCCCTGGCCGTTTAATTGTTATCTTTTTTGAGACTGTCAGTTATCTGATCGCCGCGTCCGCCAGCTGGCTGCCTCTGTTGTTGCTGAAAAATAGCCCCCCCGCATGAAATGTCCCCCCTGACGGGAACGCTTATTTATAACACTTTATTGAGGTGAAAACATCAAATGTTTTCATGGACGCATTACAGTTACGACTGTAAAATCAGTTTTAAATAAATAAGACAAAATACTAGTACTTTATTTAGCAAATCGTGGACTGGGACACATAACCATCGTTGAACAGAAATGTATTAGTCTACAGGTTTTCAAGACCATATCTCAATGACAATCACACAGGTATGACATTTATTAGTTCGAGCAGAGTAAAATAATACATATATTCACGGTACAAGAAAATCGTTTCCATGTCCAGCGATTGGTAAGAAAAAGCTGTGCAAGTGACGTGTGGGCGCTCAATAATAAAAATAAACAAACAAATAAACAAACGCTCAATAAAGCGTTATAAATAAGCGTTCCCGTCGGGGGGGGGGGGGGGGGGCATTTCACGCAGGGCGGCTATTTTTCGGCACAACACCTCCCCTCCCAACGTGTCGTGCTCTGATTGACGCCGGACGGGCAGACGACGTCACCGCCGCTGACGGGCCACCGGAACTAGCCGCTGTCTGACATGCATCCATTATGCAGCGCTTTGTTTACATTTGCGACAATAACGACACTTGCTTTACGGCAGCTAATCCGATACACGGTAATACAGCTCTGGGTAATGCTATTAGGCCGTTGTTTGAGCTTGCATACCCGCGTGTGTGTTGTATTGTGCCTGAGTCTTGTTAACCAAGTAAAGGCAGCGTTAACAAAAGTCATCTGACCGCTCGTCATTTTACAGTCAACACTCAGAGTTCGCAACTTCGCATTTGACAGCATACGTGCCGCGTACCTCCTCGCAAGCTGTTAGCTCGCCATTCATTCACCTGTGCATTTGATCGCTATTTTGTTACACTCCCGCTTTTTCGGTGAGGTATTTTGTGTTCATTCGTTGTTGGATCGTTTTTGTTCACCAGAACAAAATAAGAGCACCGCAGCAGTAGATGTAAACTGCCGTTTTCGTTTAACCCGTTTTGTTTAGTGTAGAAGCCAGGGTAGTGGCTGTATTGTTTTTTCTTTTTTACGATCAGGGTTTATTTAGCGGGTGGGGTTCAAGTGTAGTTTCATTTTGTTTGTTGTTTTGGCCTAGGCTTACGCTGAAGCCAGCTTCCGCATTTTGTATATTTTGTTCATTGCGAGTTCGACTTGTGTGAATAAATTTGTGTCCACTTCCAACTTGTCCGTGGGACGTAACAGTGGGATTATGGGAAGCATGAGCGGGCATTCCGCGCTTGCGTTAAATGTGTCAAATATTTTAACATGATTAATTAAAAAAATTAATTACCGCCCGTTAACGCGCTAAATTTGACAGCACTTTACATTCTGTCAGAAACTCGTTCGGTACGTCCCGTACCGAACCGAGGACCACGTACCGAAACGGTTCAATACAAATACATGTACCGTTACACCCTTAATGTTTATATGATGGCATTGTTATTTTTGCTTGTTAGCAAAATAAAATATGATGGCATTGTTATTTTTGCTTGTTGGCATAATAAAATAAAATAAATTAAAAAAAACAAGTATTTTTTTGTTTCAGAGCACTGAATGTATTGAATCGAATCTAAAATCGTGTCCCTCGTATCGAAAATCGTATCGAACCTCGACTTGAGTGTATCGTTGCATCCCTAGTAAACACACTGGCTGCTTTCTTAAAAGGGAATGAGCATAGCCGAACAACACATCGTCAAAGCGGGCTGAAAAGACTTAATTTTTTCTTTTCCTAAAAAAAAAAAAAAAAAAACAACAAAAAAACAAAAAACGAATTTACCGACATGGTTAACATTATGTCGCCAGTCGAGAACCATCTCGGTAACTGTAAATTATCGGTAAACCGCCCTGCTCTACCTCTCTACTATGGCACCCAATTCAGTTCAGGGTTATGGGCATTAGTTCTGCCGTACAAAATATTCCAGCAGATTCCCAAGAACAGTTTGTGTTGCTTGTCTGAATGACTCATTAAAATAAGACTCTATAGACTGCCAATGTGTAGACAAAGAGTGCTGTGCAGTGTTTATAGGTTCATTGAGTCCATCTCTCATTCACACGAGTATCCAATTATTTCGTCACACAAACCTGGAGCAGCGGTAACATGCAATTTCTGGCCTAAAATCTGTCATGACTAAACTGCCCAATTAGGAAAACAATCTTAGACCCACACAGCAGATTATTGATCTTTACTCATAGACCAACATGCTGCAATTTATATCCTGCTTTCATCATATTCAAACTCTGACAAGTATATTGATTGTTTTTTTTAGTTTTTTTTTTTTTTTTAATTTCGAGCAGTTACAAAAGAAATCCAACAACAAGAGATGAGAAAAAAATTATAGTAGTAATTAGTGCTAATAATAACAAAACAAAACAAAAATATATATATATGTATGTAGCTTGAAAAGGGCTGGGAAGAAACTGAGCTTTTTTGAGTCCCTAGTCCCTACCCCTATTTAGTCTTTAAAATTTTCATGGGCGCACTCAGCACAGTCACTATCATTATCACCATCATCATCATCATCACCAGATTCGCCGCCACCACCACCATCATAGTCTTTCCCTAATCCAGAGGCTGTGGATTCGATTCGCCGCCCTGATGACCTCATCTAAGTATCCTTGAGCAAGATACTAAACCCCACGTTGCTCCTGTTGCTGCGTCACCAGTATATAGATTAGGATTAGTGCTTTGAGGGCCTTAAAAAGGTTGAAAGGCGCAATACAAATGTTACTCCATTTACCATTACCATTTAACCAATCAGAGGACTGAGTGAATACTAGTGAGGAGACGGCAGGCATGAGAGAGAGGCGCGGCTGCATCGAAGCGGAAATAACCTAGTTTTAAATTGATTTTGATTTAATTGATTTAAAAAAAAGCAGATACCGATATACGTCAAATTTCCTAATATAGGCTGCAATTATCTGTCTATCTGTGATTTATATATAATACTATATTGACCTCAGTGGAGGCAAATTCGTTCACAGCTTAGTGCATATTAAGCCTCAGCAGACATAATAAATGTATGACTTACTGTATATTTTATGGCAGTGTTTCCCAACCTTGATTGAGCCAATCTATATTTCACATTGTAAAAAAATGTCTTGACACTTGACACAAAGAAAATGCACAGGTTTAGACTAGAGGTGGGAATCTTTAGGCACCTAAAGATTCGATTACGATTCAGAGGCTACAATTTGATTATAGATCGATTATTGATGACAACCCAAAGCTATTAATGATTCGTACATTAGTTGCAAAAATTGTACAAAAAGCCTCTCAGGCTTAAATAAATGACTACTTAATAGGGCTGTCAAAATTATCGCGTTAACGGGCGGTAATTAATTTTTTAAATTAATCACGTTAAAATATTTGACGTATTTAATGCACATGCCCCGCTCAAACAGATTAAAATGACAGCACAAGTGTAATGTCCACTTGTTACTGGTGTTTTTTGGTGTTTTGTCGCCCTCTGCTGGTGCTTGGGTGCGACTGATTTTATGGGTTTCAGCATGATGAGCATTGTGTAATTATTGACATCAACAATGGCGAGCTACTAGTTTATTTTTTGTTTGAACATTTTAGAAATTTTATTAAAACGAAAACATTAAGAGGGGTATTAATATAAAATTTCTATAATTTGTACTAACATTTATCTTTTAAGAATTACAAGTCATTCTATCCATGGATCGCTTTAACAGAATGTTAATGTAAATGCCATCTTGTTGATTTTTTGTTATAATAAACAAATACAGTACTTATGTACAGTATGTTGAATGTACAGTGGGGCAAAGTATTTAGTCAACCACCAATACGTTCTCCTACTTGAAAAGATTAGAGAGGCCTGTAATTTTCAACATGGGTAAACCTCAACCATGAGAGAAAGAATGTGGGGGGAAAAAACAGAAAATCACATTGTTTGATTTTCAAACAATTTTATTTCCAAATTAGAGTGGAAAATAAGTATTTGGTCACCTACAAACAAGCAAGATTTCTGGCTGTCAAAGAGGTCTAACTTCTTCTAACGAGGTCTAACGAGGCTCCCCTCGTTAGCTGTGTTAATGGCACCTGTTTTAACTCATTATCGGTATAAAGGACACCTGTCCAAAATCTCAGTCAGTCACACTTCAAACTCCACTATGGCCAAGACCAAAGAGCTGTCGAAGGACACCAGAGACAAAATTGTAGACCTGCACCAGGCTGGGAAGACTGAATCTGCAATAGGTAAAACGCTTGGTGTAAAGAAATCAACTGTGGGAGCAATTATTAGAAAATGGATGACATACAAGACCACTGATAATCTCCCTCGATCTGGGGCTCCATGCAAGATCTCACCCCGTGGCGTCAAAATGATAACAAGAACGGTGAGCAAAAATCCCAGAACCACACGGGGGGACCTAGTGAATGACCTACAGAGAGCTGGGACCACAGTAACAAAGTCTACTATCAGTAACACAATGCGCCGCCAGGGACTCAAATCCTGCACTGCCAGACATGTCCCCCTGGTGAAGAAAGTACACGTCCAGGCCTGTCTGCGGTTCGCTATACAGCACTTGGATGATCCAGAAGAGGACTGGGAGAATGTGTTATGGTCAGATTAAACCAAAATAGAACTTTTTGGTAGAAACACAGGTTCAGGTATTTGGAGGAGAAATAATACTGAATTGTATCTGAAGAACATCGTACCCACTGTGAAGCATGGGGGTGGAAACATCATGCTTTGGGGCTGGTATTCTGCAAAGGGCCCAGGACGACTGATCTGTGTAAAGGAAAGAATGAATGGGGCCATGTATCGAGAGATTTTGAGTGAAAATCTCCTTCCATCAGCAAGGGCATTGAAGATGAGACGTGGGTGGGTCTTTCAGCATGACAATGATCCCAAACACACAGCCAGGGCAACAAAGGAGTGGCTTCGTAAGAAGCATTTCAAGGTCCTGGCGTGGCCTAGCCAGTCTCCAGATCTCAACCCCATAGAAAATCTGTGGAGGGAGTTGAAAGACCGTGTTGCCCAACGACAGCCCCAAAACATCACTGCTCTAGAGGAGATCTGTATGAGGGAATGGGCCAAAATACCAGCAATACCAGCAGTGTGTGAAAAGCTTCTGAAGAGTTACAGAAAACGTTTGGCCTCCGTTATTGCCAACAAAGGGTACATGACAAAGTATTGAGATGAACTTTTGGTATTGACCAAATACTTATTTTACACCATGATTTGCAAATAAATTCTTTAAAAATCAAACAATGTGATTTTCTGGGTTTTTTTCCACATTCTGTCTCTCATGGTTGAGGTTTACCCATGTTGACAATTACAGGCCTCTCTAGTATTTTCAAGTGGAAGAACTTGCACAATTAGTGGTAGACTAAATACTTATTTGCCCTACTCTATATATCCGTCTTGTGTCTTATCTTTCCATTCCAACAATAATTTACAGAAAAATATGGAGTATTTTATAGATGGTTTGAATTACGATTAATTAATTTTTAAGCTGTGATTAACTCGATTAAAAATTTTAATCGTTTGACAGCCCTACTATTTAAGTATTCAGTTAACAGTTCAAAAGAGTAAATAAAATACCGGTTGACCGGTTTCAACAGCCGCTGGTAAAAATGTATTATAGAACCACAGTTAAGTCATTTGTTCGCAAGCCAAGGCGTGTCCTTAATACAAATGAAAGACATTACAGTAGTGTATGCTTAAGATTCATTTACCGTAATTTTCGGACTATAAGCAGCTATTTTTTCCCTCTCATTTGAAATCGTGAGATTTATAGCCAGGGGTGCACATAATTTTTTTGCCCAGGTTCTCAGAGGAGGACCTGGAGATGTGACTTGGTCCTCATTGAGCTTGAGAGCCGACCCGCCTGATGCGATAAATTTATGACAAGCTTTACTTAGAGCCAATTAACTTTAATTAATTATATTAACAATTAATGCTTGATTAACATCAACTGTCACAACAAAATTGCCATTACTTTGAAGTGAAATGTAAAGAAATAAGAAGCACCAATTCAAAATAAAGGGCATTATGCGGCTCCCACATTAACTCCAAGCCTTTTTAAAAGTGGGATATCCTCCTCATAAGACCTCATTGAACGTGCATGTTTAGCTTTGTAAAATGCGAGCAAAAACACGTTTGTCAGTGCATGTCGCTGTTCATTACCTTTATTCCGCCACTTGTCCATAGGGCGAGTGGGGTCCTGTTTGACATCGATAGTTTGCTTAATTGCCACATGCTCTCTGTTTTTTTTGTGCTTTTCAAAGTTTGGAAGGCTGAAATTCTTTGACCCTACATAAAATGCGCTGCTCTTATCGGCGACATTGGGATTCTCACGGCACATTTTGTACCGCATTTCCGTGCGAGCATCATTTGCTTCTAGCCATCTAGCTGCTGTGGCCACTTTTCAGCAAAAGTCATTTTTTTCGGTAGCTCCGGTGACGTCTCTGTCGTCTGTCTGTCTTTTGACGGGGGTGGGGGAACACGGAAGTAATTTAGTGATGGCCAAATGAAGCCTCATGAAGCAATGAAGCTTTGCAGCCAATTGGTTTGCACATGTAGCAAAGCTTCATGGTGCGTCATTTACCCTATGGCGCCATCAAGTGGTCTAGAAGCCCAAGAGGTCAACATTGTTAAGAATTCAATGGCTATTTGCTTAAGACAAAGATATGAATGTGCTTTAGAGCTGTCCCGACTAGTCGACATAGTCGACGTCATCGATGACGTAAATCCGTCGACGAGCAAAACATCACGTCGACGGTTAATGAAGGGTTAAAAAAATATATGCGTGGAAAGTTCAGAATGTGGGACGCTCTGCATGCAAGCGGGGAAAGCGGCACAAAGACAAAAAAGCGCACCAGAGTGTCCAAAACATTGACTTATTTCAAAGAAACAAAGGAGGGTACACTGTTTTGTCCTGTCTCTTCAATGCCAAGCTTGGCTGCACGTCGGCCGAGAATGAACACCTAAAGCGCCGTCAACCAGTTTGTAAGTCCATCTAACTAACTAACGACATGTTTTATTGAAGTTGCTAAGCCTGTCACGATATGCAATGAGTCCAATTATCGCACGGCAAATAAAAATGAGGCCGGTAATTTTCACGGCTGCCTTTTATCGCTGCGCACGTCCGTGCGTGCGTGCATACATGGGTGCGTGCGCGCTGATGGCTCCAGTTCCTTTCTCTTATCAACAAGCTGTATAATTAAAGTTCAGACATACAAAATAAGAAAACACATCCATATTAAACACGTTAGCACTGCTACACTGAGGTGAATGGGGGAAAAAGGCAACTTACTTTAGCCTGCTATAAAACATTGGCAGTTGTCTCGTGAAAGCAAACTTGCGGTTAAAAGGTGACACTTCAAACAAGAAAAATGACTGGTTAACAACATTTGCAAACGAAAAAATGACCCCAAAAAAATCTATTACTGACCCTACTTGCAATTACAAAAAGTGCTTTTTTGCTGAGTGTAAAGCTGAAGTTAGCGGTTTAGCGAACGTACTTCCGGTAAACATTTCAAAATAAAAGCATGTCATGTTCTTCATATAAATAGCGATTTCTGGAGTTAATCCCACATACTTCAAAATTCAGATTCTACACTAAAAATACCTTTAAAATGACACTCTTTATGAAAAATCTGATTGGCAATGAATAATTATAATTATCATAATACTATTATATATAGTACTATAATATTAATGCGAGGTGTTTTTTTAAGAATTGTTTTGAATCATGTTGGAAAGGAAGTCAGTGTTCTGAATCTGTTTACATGCCATTCTTTTGCACTAGTTAATTCTATCAGCATTTGAACTCGTTTATTTTTTGATTTATTATTGTTATTTACGTGTTTATTTGTACTTAAGTAAATAATTTACGTGTTCCAATATGTTTTTTGAATTGATAAGCGTCAACAAAAAATTTCATTGCTACATTAGTAAAAAAAAATTTTTTTTAATTTATAAGATTAGTCGACTAATCGTAAAAATAGTCGGCTGACTAATCGGGAGAAAATTAGTCGTTTGGGACAGCCCTAATGTGCTTGTGTTAGTAATTTAGTATGTGAACAAAATACAACAAGTGCTAAGGGTAATTTGTTATTCATTTTTATTTAGAAATAATAGCTTTCCCACAGTGGCTGGCTTTAAACAGTTTCTTTTTTTTTTTTGGAAAATATTTCACCAGCTTTAGAAAATATTCTTTCACAAGGCACAGATGAAGCTGGGGTGCAGAGAAATGTGAATGCCAGTTTATATAAATCTGGGTAGGTATTCTTTTGTGCCTCCCAGTACACTAATGGATTGTTCATTCAGTTGATGTTTGGTTCAGATAGGTACACACACACACTCACATTTATATTAAAGTAGTTTTTCTCCCTTACATTATTGAAAGCAATCAAATCAAAATGTTCCCATACGGGGAGGATCGCTCTTTTCGCGCAGGTTCCATCGCAAGCAAAGGACAAGGCTCGAAAAAAGATTGCACTGGTTGCACTGTTGCGCACAGATGTAACAAGTACAGGAGCCCGAAATCCACAAAATGTGAGATAACAGGCGATCGCCATTGCGTTTTGCAACCAATTTATACCGTAGTCTGTCCTGTTTTTGCAATGTGCGCCAAACGTTGGATCACTTCCAAAGCACTCACGAGATTCAGCCGGCCGCCGGCCGCCAGCGATGCTTCCCACGTCATCATTTCCGGGTTTTGCCGAAATGAAGCGCGCCTCGCTACAAGCTTCGTGGAAACCCCCCTCCCATTACTCGACACAAGCTTCGGAACCTCGGCTCATTTCGTCCCATCACTAAAGTAATTACTCAGTGTGGCCTGCCTCTTCAAAATTTTGAGAAGTTATTTTCTCGTGTCCGCCGCAAATACAGTGGTCAGCCATCGGTACGCAAAAGCGTATGGAAGCCGTAGAGGGCCAGCGCATTTGTCTACGTCCAGTACGCATGCGCGCATGCGGACCACTTATGTGCACCCCTGTTTATAGCCCAGCGTGGCTTATTTGTTGATTTATTTGGGTTAAATAGTGTCATCCGGAAAATTTTGTAACCAACTCCATTTATGTCCAGCTGGGATCTTTTACACGCATTCAAAAGGGAGATAATTTGCCGGATAATGCTAAACGACATCTGTCATAAAAATTACGGTATATTAAGGATCAGAGTAACGATGAGGTTCCGACGCCCTTAATACACAGTATCCCTCCCATATGTGAGCCCAGTTGTAAAATGCAACATAATCCACAGGCCTTGGACACTCATCAAAATTCCTCTTGTCATTTCTTATTTAGCAACATGTCCCCCAAAAGCTTGTTTGTGTGAAGAAGCCTTTGACCATCCTTGTCATCATGGATTGAATCAGTGAAAGAAAGTGGGACATGTCCTTAGAGAACATGCTGGACAGATGGGAGAGGGAAGGAGGGGGCATCATGAGTGTGTTACTTCTTGGTTGAGTTTATTTTATCTTTGTATGAAGTTAATGTTATTGCTGAGTAATGACAAAGAACAGTCTGGCAGGTGTTCAGCTGCAAAGTGGGACATTGGAGCATGACAGCCAGGCTTGTTTTGTCATTCTCATTAAGCAGTGTTTACTTTGTTCCTCACATTTGTCTCTCACTGTTTCTCTGCTCTGTTTGTACCTTCCCCATATCGCCTCTATGAAGCCATCTGGTCCGTACTGAGAGGTAAGAAATGTCCTAAAATGGTTGGTTTTCTAGCTCAGTTTCTTGTAGGTTGGACATCTACACTATCATTGTTAATGGCAGCCAATGAGTTAAAGAACTTGATTTATTTAGCAGTTAATCATAAAAGAGTCAGTAGTGTCACCACAAGCCAAAAGGTTAAAACAATTCCCCTCATCCCAGCAACAAAAACATTTGAGATATCGCAGTAAAGGCAGGCCAAAAAAATCCAGATGTCGCAGGGTGAGGCAGGTGACTAGTTTAAGAGGAAGAATTTAACCCTCCCAAAAAAGCGGAGAACAAAAATTTGAAGCTGCCGCGATGAATCGAATAATCAACAACTACTAACAACTAGAGGTGGGAATCTTTGGACACCTAACGATTCGATTACGATTACGATTCAGAGACTCCGATTCGATTATAAATCGATTATTAATGCCCCCCCTCCCATTAAAAATTTTTTTTTTTAATGTTTTGTATATTTGTTCCAAAATTGTTCAAAAATCCGGCTAAATAAACCAAACTACTATTTTAGTATCAAGTTACCGGTTAAAAACAGTAAATAAAATACTCAAGTCCCCATTCTGTATCAGCAGCTTTAAACTACATTCAATTAATTTAACGTTTTGAATTAACCGTTAAAGTTGTTAAAATTGCGCCCATTATTCCATAATTTCCCTCATGTTTACTTTCGACATGTGAAAGTTTAAAAACTGTTTCATCATTTAAAGATAGATTCAAGTCAAGATTTTGCCGATTTAGGGGTATTTTAGATAAAAAGTAATTAGGTTCTCTACAACAGAGCCTTCTAGAGAAGTCTACTGCTTTAAGATGGCGCCTGTTTATTAGCGCGGGAAAGTCTGTCATTTCACATCTAATCTAGATATATGATATATGTGATATCTACCATAGCCGTATTTTGCCGTATGTTTGTACCAACTAGCAACTAGGCGCTGTTTGTAGCGGCTGACGGCCACGGTCAAGTATTATTATTATTATTTTTTTTCTACCTAGCGGCATTAGCTGCAAATGATATTTACTCTCTGGGTCTGTTTCTCATTGCGTCCCGAAGACCGCGCTGACTGCGTTTTATTTCCGCTTTACCTGGTATAATTTAATAATTGGAATTTGGATGTTTGTGAATCGTTGTCGAATCTTCCACGGCCGAATCGCGACTAATCTAAGAATCGGAAATTTTGCACGCCTCTACTAACAATGATACAAAAACAATAAATAATCTGTAGCTTTTCTGTAGCTTTCACTAATTCATTTGTAACTATTCAAAATTGGATATTTACCATTAACTGCTTTTATTTTGGTGCACCAGGCTGGGAATACTGAATCTGCAATAGGTAAAACGCTTGGTGTAAAGAAATCAACTGTGGGAGCAATTATTAGAAAATGGATGACATACAAGACCACTGATAATCTCCCTTGATCGGGGGCTCCATGCAAGATCTCACCCCGTGGCGTCAAAATGATAACAAGAATGGTGAGCAAAAATCCCACAACCACACGGGGGGACCTAGTGAATGACCTACAGAGAGCTGGGACCACAGTAACAAAGACTACGATCAGTAACACAATGCGCCGCCAGGGACTCAAATCCTGCACTTCCAGACGTGTCCTCCTGCTGAAGAAAGTACACGTCCAGGCCAGTTTGCGGTTCGCTAGAGAGCATTTGGATGATCTAGAAGAGGACTGGGAGAATGTGTTATGGTCAGATGAAACCAAAATAGAATTTTTTGGTAGAAACACAGGCAATAAAAATACCTTACTGCAGCCGACAGCCGTTACAAACTGCGCCGACGTTGCTAAAAACTACGCCCGCATGTTGCTACGGTGGTAGCAGCCTAGCAGGTAGCGTCTGATGCGTGTCATAGATATCACATGTACGTAGAACTAGATGCGAAATGACCGACTCGGCGGCGTTAACAAAACAGCCGCCATCTTAAAGCAGTACACTTCTCGGCGCTCATAAATAAGATTAACGTTACTTTCACTCGCTCACTAACGTCATCCCTGCGGAGGGCTAGGTTTCTATTCATTATGACCACTGTCGATGCGTGGCTAACTCTTACATACAGGCTTTATTTCATCTGTGAAAACAGCGCTGTAGAGTGATTGGGGTGTAAAATAAAAACATAATAATGCTAACTGTCAATTTTAGCTCAGTAGTCATTGCTGGATAAAACACCAAGTAGCACTGGTGCCTAATGTGCTCCATTACAGCACAGCATTTATTTTGAACACTGCAAAAACTCAAAATCCTATCAGGACTTACAGTTTAGACTAATTTAAAACTTAACTAAACCTTATAGCTTGACACAAGTGGAAATTCAATTGAAACACGTAGGAAAAACACCTAACTTTTCAGTCATGTGTGTTTTCATGCGTAATGACATTTTTAGGTAAGAAATATATATATATATATATATATATATATATATGTATTTTTTTTTTTTTTAAATAAGATCTTAGTTTTTGGAGTGAAAGCAGTGAATGTCTTTTTTTTAAGTCACATTTGAGATGCAATTGTTGGCTGTTTTCAACAATGTACATCGAAAATAAAGACATTGATTGACTGAAAATGGTTCAATATTACATGAAATGTCTTGTTTTCTCATCTATATGTATAATTGCTCTTTAACTGAAAAAATTTTTTTATTCGATTACTCGATTAATCGATAGAATTTTCAGTCGATTACTCGATTACTAAAATATTCGATTGCTGCAGCCCTAGCCTAAAGCATGTTTATTGAATCACACAAATAAAAAAATAATAGCTCAAGACATTTCTGAATTCTTAGACTCAGAAACATCTCTCATAAAGTTGAATAAAAGGTTAAATAAATAGTTGTTCAAAATAATTTTTAAAAAACATGTTACTGTCCCTCTGTGCTGCCTTTATAATGTGAATTATTATTAAACATGAATAATGTAAAAAAACAAAAACAAAAAAAAAACGCTTGTCTCTATTAAATGCTTCATTGAGTGAGTTCCGTCAAATCCACTCACTGCTGAGAACAGCCGCACACACATATTAAATTAGTTCCCACAGCGCACTGGGGTTTAACAAGCAAAATGATGATTGACATATTCGATGTCTCTGAAGGTAGCGCTGCTAAGCTTGTCTGGCTAAATCAAAGCTTCAATGCCTGTCAATCATCCTTAACTTTACCAAGCAAAACTCGCAGTGCACTGCTCACCAAGAAAAGCAGAAGGAGGGAGTATGAGGCTGTACAAACATGAAGCAGAAAAATAAAGCCCGCAAACAGTTTGCTGAAGACATGTCAACAAAGCACATGGATTACTGGAACCATGTCCTATGGTCTGATGAGATGGGCGGGCTTTCTTGTGTACCGTCTTCAGAAGAGGCTTCCTTCTGGGGTGACAGCCATGCACACCAATTTCATGTAGAGTGCGGCGTATGGTCTGAGCACTAACAGTCTGACCCCCCCCCCCCCCCCCCCCCCCACCTCTTCAATCTCTGCAGCAATGCTGACAGCACTCCTGTAACGAGTCACATGACATTTTGCCGGGAAAATGACAATCAGGACTCAATTTGGACATTTAGGGATGTACGTAGTTTCTAAGGGGTGTACTCACTTTTGTTACCTGGGGTTTAGATATTAACGGCTATATTTTGAGTTATTTTGAGGGGAATATAAATTAACTCTATTATATAAGCTGCACACGGACTACTTTTCATAGTGTCAAAGTGTCATTTTGTCAGTGTTGTCCCATGAAAAGATATACTTAAAGGGTGTACTCACTTTTGTGATACACTGTGTATATATAATATATATGAAGAGATAAATACTTAGATGTGAAATCATTGCTATCATGGCTTTGTCAGGCTGCTGCTTACCATTGTGAAATGGGAAAGAGACAAATACAAAGTGAATCTACTCAAACTTTTTATTGCATACCTGGTATGGGTGACAATAGTTAAATAAAACTTTGGCTCTCAAAGGCCAAAATGGTGCTCAATTCGTGAAATTAAAACATGTATACTACTAGCCCAACTTTAAGAAAGTAAAAATACAATGAATGAATAATGAATAATTTTTTAAAACCCTGACTTTAAGGCCAAAAAGTGCAAGTTTTTTGAAATTATAAGTAAAAATAATAAGTAATAATAATTGACCACAGGATCTTGTCTCTCTATTAGCCTCCCTCCTTGTGCACCAGCAGCAACATAACTCCACTTTTGAATAGGTTTGCCACCTGTCCTTTGAAATTAGGAATCGTTCCGAATTGGGAAATAAAAGTTGCGTTCCGTATTGTGAATGCTACACCAACACCACAAGTTCTATTTAAAGTGTAAGGATGACTTAGTAAAAATCTTTAAAAAATATATACAGTGGGAAGAACAAGTATTTGATACACTGTCAGTGGGTTTTCCCATTGGCAGTGTATCAAATACTTGTTCTCCCCACTGTATAAATAGATGGATTTCTATGCATTTTAAGAGTTTTGGGAATGTCCCTTTTTTTTTTGTCTCCTGTATGGCTTTGAGCGCGAGGGGGGGCGTCCCTTATTTCTATTTCTGAAAGGTGGGAACCCTACTTTTGAAACAGGTCTCTAATTACTGCGGCATTTCTTTCAGTAAAGGACAATAAAAGTAAAGTAGACGAAGTGACGTTACCAGGGATTGTTGCCCAGGTCCAGCTCCCTTCCTGTGGATAACAGTCCTGCTGTTGCAGCCTCAAACTCTGTGTGTTTGTTCACATGTTTCGTCTTCAAATGTTTTACTCGTATCAGGTTCGAGGTATTGAAACTGGCCGATTTAATTCCACCTCTCGAAACTTTCAGGCCGCAAATCTTAAATGCGGCCATTGTACTCGACGGAGATCTTTGTATGCTGAAATATTTCCAGACCGCTGACATTTTCCTGTCCCAGTTCTTTTGTTTTTCCTCCATATGAAAAAGCTGCCCTGGCCTTGGTTAAGAGCGGCTATTGGCCCGCTCTCCTTGGTCTGGAGAAGGTCAATAGCGATAGCTGCTTGGCATGTAAACTGATCACGTGTGATTACACAACAAAGAAGTGTAGTGAGCGTCAGGAGAAAGAAGGCTGCTGTCAAGTGTTATAATACTCGACCGGTAAATGGTATCGGCGCCCTGTTTATTGGTACTCACCGATACGACCATTTTAGTGCTGGATCAGCCCCCCCCCCCCCCCCCCCCCCGCCAATACTGGTATCGGTATGGGTGCATTTTTATTAAAAATCCGTTCCTTTTCACCCGATTGCGATCGTCTGAAAAATGGCGTGATCCGTAGTCCCTATCCCTAGTTTTAAATGGACTTTTTCATTTCGGCCGGTAGGATTAAGAAAGGCCAATACGGATACTGTGTACGTCAAATTTCCAAATATCGGCCGACCAATATATCTGTGTCTCTAATTCAAATGTCATTTTTGTTTGTGTAAGCTCTATTAAACAGAGGGGTTGCTATAATGTTTATGGGTAAGCCATTCAATACCTAACTGAAGGAAAATTACTGTTATGCTTTTTCAGCAGAGGAGATGGCCGAAGATGGTCTGTGGCATCAGTTCCCTCCTCTGGATACTGCACCAATGCACCCAGTTCATCAGTATCTGTAAGCTTCTATTTAAATGTATGTTTTGGTATCCTTCAGTATTTTCCCATCAAGGCCTCCTGCAGTCACCTTTACTATGTCTGTACCAATCAATTTGCAAAGTGTGAAACTCTCACCTGCTCGCAGGCTTGAAGTTGGCCTTTTGAGTTGTGTGTTTTGCTTCGCCGGGCAGTCTGGAACCAAAATGTTCATTCATCGCGTGTCCGTGTTCTTGGCAGAAGGACAAACGTCGCTGGCGTATACAGACTGTCGGAACTGCCGTTTCACACTCGCACGTCAGCAGTGTTGAGGTCACGCGTGTGAACTAGAAGTGCGTCGTTAGAGGTCACACGAGACGCTCACACCAGACTTTAAAAGCACCAACAGGTTCACCAAATATTCCACATTAAGACCAGTTCTACACGACACAAGAAGAGGGGAAGAGATCTTGTTTTCATTAGTCATGACAACAGTTTATCATGCTGCACAGAGGGAAGAGATGAATCATCCAAGTGCTATTCAAGAGTAATGGAGATTGCTTCCAAGAGAACCTTTTCCAATGCAATTTGATCCGTTTTCCAGACTTAATTCGAATATTTTCATGACAAAAATCCCCACTAAATGCAGCTGTTTACGGCAATGAAACACTCCAAATAAAGCTAATCCCTCACAAGTGGTAATTTTTTCAAATTTGTTGTGACATTTTCATTCTCAATTTATACTTTTAGGGGACAAAAAAAATCAATGTTAAGATGCTATTTTGCACTTGTGAGTTACACTCTTTAGGTTTTGATTCATCTGTCTTGAAAGTCATTATTGAAACTGTAGTTGGCGGTAAAACAATAGCCGGTTCCTCTGTGTCACGGCTGTAATTTTGCATGGTTGGCCACATGGCTCAGAGACTATGAGGTCAGCCCTCCCCACACAAAGCCCCTTTCAGGGCTCCTCAGTGAGCTCTTTATGCCACTCTGGCCTGAAACATCTCCAGTTTCCTCAGTCTTTCTCCACCTCTTTCTATCACCCTTTTTCAGTCTTAATTTTACATTTCACATCCATTCCTCTCTTCCCTGTGTTTTCCTTTTACACTTAAGACCCCAGCCAGATGGAAGTTATCATGAATTCCAGCCCGCGCGTCACAAATTTTGACGTGCAGTGAGAAAAAGAAAGCACACATGGCCAACATAACAGCCGCACTGTCTGCTTTGGGATATACCGCAGCGCCAAATAAAAATCCTGGTTTTGCAGAAAAGAACACTAAAGGTCTCAGACTCCTGACAAAGATATATATTTAAAAAGTTGTTTTTTTTTAAATTACCATTTCTTTTTAATACACTCTCTTTCTTTTTAATACTCATTATGAAGCAAAAGTAAAAGCCTTGAACCTATAATCTCCCTGTTGTTCTTTTCTACCGTAGTCGTCATCTTCCCAGGAGCTCCTGCACCAGCTGCCCCTTCAGCCGACACAAGATGATCTCCACTTCCTATTTAAACATTTCCGGAGTACGGAATGTGCGGCAGATGAAGAGGGACCGCATGTGTCCCCTCCTGTCAGGATCCGCTCGCGTAGTCTCAGGTATCAAATATCAATCAATTCTAATCCGCATCACTTAGCCTAGTTAACCATTTTTAGGGCAAGTGATTAATCTTGGTACCGTAATTTTCGGACTATAAGGCGCACCTGACTATAGCATATTTTTTTCTCGTAATAGGACAGTTGCCATTCTTCTCATTATGTTCTAGTCTCCCAGGCCACGTTTTTAACTCGTCACATCATGGTCATGAAACAATTGTTCGTCAACGAAATATATTCATTATCGTCATTGTTGGCGAAAACAACACTGGTCCACATATGTTACATTATTTCTTCTTGTATTATCCTGCTTTTGTTGATATTATTTAGTGAGTAAATACAAATATACATTGATTAATGTTAATTAAAATCACAGTTAAAATGAATACGTTGATGAAAAATAAATTGTATTAAGAACTTAAAATAAATTAATGGATAAGGTCCATTTTGACTGGCTAGGTTGGCAGCAATCATTCACTGCCAGCCTCTCCCAGTCAAAATAGATTGGACGTCTGACACCGTCAATGGCAGCCACTGAGTAAAATGAGTGCCCAATAAAAGGTTAATAATTGTACAGTCATTAATGTTAAGTCATCGTCCAATTGCAGTTTAATAACCATGAGAAAACATTGCGATGCTGGTAATTTGAATTCACGTTCAAATGAAAATGGGTTACTGGCAAGTGACTGGTGGCTTCAAAAATAGTTACAGAGTGCCTGTAAAGCATTCATAAAGTTGCCTAGCCGTTAAGCATCACCAGTGCCGGCCTATTAAACCACTACTGAAATAGAAAGATCACGTTGCTTGCGTTACATGCTCTCGTTCCTACTTGTTATGCTGTATAGGTTGCTATTTTCAGTGTAGTTGTTGACAGTATATTGATTTCGCTGGCTTGTTCCAAAATTTCTCACATTACACGGAGCAAATGTGCTCATGACTTCTGCAGATGACAAACTCATCTAAAACACATTAGAGGCATTTTCAAATAGACTATGTTTGTGATGCGACGTGGCTGTCAGCGTCGGGAAAGCTCAGTAAGGCAGTATTGGCAAAGTGGATGCCTTTGGATTTGAAGACTGTATTTCCTGGATTAAAGTGATGAATAATGAAAAATCGTTTTTATGCTGGATCACGAAATTGTTCATCTCTCAACACATTTAATGTGATCTTTAGTAATTCGAACATTTGCTTTTTTTCATCCAGCCCCGGACGAACCTGTGGAACATTTGACAATGAGATTGTCATGATGAATCATGTTTATAAAGAACGCTTTCCAAAGGTACAGTGAGACTCGGAAGCTCTCGTTCTTTAATCTTTTTTATCAATTGTAACCTTTGTTTCATTTAGCACAATGTTAAATAACGTCCTTGATCTCTGATGTTTTCTTAGGCAACTGCACAGATGGAAGGTAGACTTCTGGACATCATTGAAGAGTGTTCGCCTGGAACTGCTCTGCCCCTGGCCGATGGTGTTCTCGGGTTCATCCAGCATCAGCTGGTGGAACTGGTGCGAGACTGCCTGGACAAGTCCCAGAAAGGCTTGGTCACCTCTCGGTACTTTGTGGAGCTGCAGGAGAAGCTGGAAAAGCTGCTGCATGAGGTACGTCTGCAGCGTGCACCTTAAAAACACTCGCGCATCTATGTTCTTTTAGTAAAATAACATTCAAATGTTCCATCTTGAACAGCCAGTTGATTTCTGGTGCCAGTTCACACTGCTCGGTTGCACATTGAGTACTTTCGTCTGGTCCCTTTAGAACATTGCACTGGAACTTGGTCGAGCTGTCATTTCATATTAAGATGTAGTAAACCATGACTTCAATGCCAAGATAATTCATTACATAATCTTTTCAGCAGACATTTAGTTTAGAAATGGTTTTACTCTTCATACTTCTTTCCAGTGACTACGCGGCAAAAAAAAAAAAAAAAAAAAGCCAACTGCACGGATCAACATGGCTCACCAGAAAATGTTGGTTTTGTTGGGATTTCATGCTGGTCTTACTGGTCTGTCACATAAGAAAATGGCCCTAAAACAGACCAAATTCCAGATAAAATCTAAGTAATTTTTTAATCCTACCTTCATGCAAGACATCAGCTCTAAAGTACAAATACATCAAAAGATGTCCTACTTAGCTCAGTTCACACAGTCCATAACTCAACAACTTCAATCATTTTCAGATTTAGCTCAATTCCTTTGTGGCTGTTTGAAGTTGCTTTCATGCATGTTTTGAAAAAATTAAAAAACAAACAAACAAACAAAAAAAACAACATTGTTTTAGGATAACAAAAATACTACATTGTTTCCAGTCTTTAAAATGAGCTTGGAAATACTGCAGTTTTTAGTTGGCTGAAAAATTACACTCCTTTAATGGCATAAATGAGAGTGCCATACCGCTCAAAATTTTTAAAGTCCTCCGATGTTGCAGTTTTTTTTATTGAGTTGCTTGTTGCTGTTCAAGTCAAAATATTTCCAGTGTTTGAAATCATGGAAACTGGATTCAAACACAAACTAAAGGAGACACTTTGCATCACTAAGTCTTTTCTATAATTCATAAACCTGACAAGCAAAGAACATTGAATGATTGATGCAAAACAATCACTAGACCAGATAATGAAAGAAAGTGATTTGTCGTTTCACCACCAGGCTTATGAACGTTCAGAAAGTGAGGAAGTGACCACCATTACAAAATTGGTGAAGAAGATCCTCATCATCATCTCCAGGCCTGCAAGGCTCCTAGAATGTCTGGTAAGGCCGGTTTGGATCTTACAAATTGTACTAAATACTTGAAATACAGATGTCTCAGCACAGACTGGTTATATGTTCTAGTATGAATAATAATTACACTTGGCTGATGTTAGATCTGATGGAATGTATTGTGATGTTTTGTTCTTAAAAGTTGGCGGTTGCAGAGCTACACTGTCAAGTTGATAAATGTTCTAATGAGCTGTGATGTTTTACATTGTTTGCTATACTTTTCACTCCCTGTCACTTTAGTGATTTCTTTCTTTTTCCATGTTGGCTTAATAATAGTTAACTGAGTATCTGTGTCAAATACTGTGGAACAGCGCATCAGTAAGCACATTTACATGTACCAAAGAATCCTTTCATAATCGTGTTTTTGGCAATTACCCAGCTAGAGGTGGCCATGTAAACACATGCAAAAACTGAATATGCTCTTGTTCTGGTTTATTAAAACCCAATTACTGCCACGGGGTAACCCTTTTCTAAAGTGAAAAAACACCTGCAGTCACCTTTAAAAGGAGCTGTTGTGAATGCTCCATTTTCAAAGGAAGTTGGTCTTTTGAGGAGTGAGGACAGAAAGTACATGTTAGTAGAGGTAGACAGATGCATCGGCCGGCCGATATATGGACTTTTTTCCCAAAATTGGCCATTGGCCGATTAACAAAAAGAATAAGCCGATAAAGGATTTTGATCAGGCATCTGTGTTGGCAACTGTGGTCGCCGTTGACTGTTGGTTGGACCCCGGAAGGACCATTGTAAAAAAAAAAAAAAAAAAAAAAAAAAAAAAAAAAAAAAATGTATATATATGTGTGTGTGTATATATATATATATATATATTTTTTTTTTTAAAAGATTTTTACTAAGTGATCCTTACACTTTAAATAGAACTCGTGGTGTTGGTGTAGCATTCACATTAGCATTAGCTTTAACGTGGCGAGCGTACTCTTAAACTCTCACTTGTTTACCTCTCGTCGTGACATGCTGGTGGTTTTAATTACTTGAAAATAATATACTGTTCTTGCTGAGTGCGTATAATCATAAAAAGGAGTGTTGCATTTTTTGGTTTGGTAGCACTAGATCAAATTAGTCGAATTAGTCTCAGGTCATCATTGCAAATTTGAAGTTGTTGACGCAACTTAAAAAAATGTCTTTCATTATCTACGTGCTTAAAAAAATATATCGGCCTCAAATTTCGGGTTACAAAATTGGTTTTGGATATTGGCAATCGGCTGAATTTGAAAACCCCATATATATCAACCTCTACTTGTTAGGGTCAAATACATGGCGAAAAGCAATGCAAAATGCTTTGGATTGATTATGAAATGTGTAACTTCATTAGTGTAGTGAAACATTTTAACATACTGTAAGTCTTTCATTGGTGGTTTACAAGAGGATAAGCAGAAAGTTCGAGTTCAGCCCGGAAATTCAGAAGAGCTGTACGAAAGGAATGTATAGATTGATGTAAAATTCTGTACAATTGCATAATTTAAACAGATTGATATTAAAGTTCAAATGGTAAGAAAAACGGAATAACGATCTTAAAGTCTTTAATAGTATTATTATGTGAATTAAAATCATATTTTGAGACCATTTGACTATATACAATAATTTGGCAAAGCGCGGATGATGAGAAATGAGTCTTTCAATCTGCTGTTTAGCTACATCTGTCATTATAGCACTCTTGCACAGCCATCTGGGTGATGATGTCGGCAGAGTAACGATTTCAGCTGATTTAAAATTTAGCCCAATGGAGGAGGAAGATTCAGAACAAGGAAATTGCAACAGAGAGGAGCAAAATTGTCACCATTGTTTTTCTCTCTCCAATATTTTTACGGGATATTCTTTTTATCTAAGTATTTTTCCCCAACTGCTAAATAAATTGTATGGTCATGACAAATACAGTGGGGCAAATAAGTATTTATTCAACCACTAATTGTGCAAGTTCTCCCACTTGAAAATATTAGAGAGGCCTGTAATTGTCAACATGGGTAAACCTCAACCATGAGAGACAGAATGTGGAAAAAAGAACAGAAAATCACATTGTTTGATTTTTAAATAATTTATTTGCAAATCATGGTGGAAAATAAGTATTTGGTCGATACCAAAAGTTAATCTCAATACTTTGTTATGTACCCTTTGTTGGCAATAACGGAGGCCAAACATTTTCTGTAACTGTTCACAAGCTTTTCACACACTGTCGCTGGTATTTTGGCCCATTCCTCCATGCAGATCTCCTCTAGAGCAGTGATGTTTCGGGGCTGTCGTTGGACAACACGGACTTTCAACTCCCTCTGCAGATTTTTTTATGGGGTTGAGACCTGGAGACTGGCTAGGCAACTCTAGGACCTTGAAATGCTTCTTACGAAGCCGCTCCTTTGTTGCCCTGGCTGTGTGTTTGGGTTCATTGCCATGCTGAAAGACCCAGCCACGTCTCATCTTCAATGCCCTTGCTGATGGAAGGAGATTTTCACTCAATATCTCTCGATACATGGCCCCATTCATTCTTTCCTTTACACAGATCCGTCGTCCTGGTCCCTTTGCAAAAAAACAGCCCCAAAGCATGATGTTTCCACCCCCATGCTTCACAGTGGATATGGTGCAATTCAGTATTCTTTTTCCTCCAAACAAGAGAACCTGTGTTTCTACCAAAAAGCTCTATTTTGGTTTCATCTGACCATAACACTTTCTTCCAGTCCTCTTCTGGATCATCCAAATGCTCTCTAGCGAACAGCAGACGGACCTGGACGTTTACTTTCATCAGCAGGGGGACACGTCTGGCAGTGCAGGGTTTTAGTCCCTGGCGGCGCATTGTGTTACTGATAGTAGCCTCTGTTACTGTGGTCCCAGCTCTCTGTAGGTCACTCACTAGGTCCCCCCGTGTGGTTCTGGGATTTTTGCTCCCCGTTCTTGTTATCATTTTGACGCCACGGGGTGAGGAGGGAGTTGAAAGTCCGTGTTGCCCAACGACAGCCCCAAAACATCACTGCTCTAGAGGAGATCTGCATGGAGGATTGTGCCAAAATACCAGCAACAGTGTGTGAAAAGCTTGTGAAGAGTTACAGAAAACGTTCGGCCTCCGTTATTGCCCACAAAGGGTACATAACAAAGTATTGAGTTGAACTTTTGCTACAGACCAAATACTTATTTTCCACCATGATTTGCAAATAAATTCGTTAAAAATCGAACAATATGATTTTCTGTTTTTTTTCTTCCACATTCTGTCTCTCATGGTTGAGGTTTACCCATGTTGACAATTACAGGCCTCTCTAATATTTTCAAGTGGGAGAACTTGCACAATTAGTGGTAGACTAAATACATATTTGCCCCACTGTAAGTCTTGTGCTAAATGGAATATGAAATATTAAAAATGCATTTATTCAGTACGACAGGGCTAACTTACTGTATAATGGTCAAAACTGCCGACTTCTTAAACCTCCTGAAGGGTATTTTATGCCACCGGAGTTTGCATCGTAGCAGTTAGTAGGCGACATGCTAACCCGGACCGAGCGACTCTTCCAAGTCTCTTCCTCGCCTTTCGACAACGAAAAATCACACAAAACTACCCTGACTTATGCCACACACGGCAGCAGGGGTGATTGCCATCACCGATCGGCCAGCCTCTGGCAGCGAGCAAGTTTTGGTTCATCGTTGAACACAGAAAATCACGCATTCTTGGTGGACAAACCAGCTGACGTCGGAGCGTGTGGCTGCCATAGCCCAAGCCGAGGATACTGCTCTCTCGGCGGGCACACTAAGCGGCCCGAGAGGGGTGAAAGTCTCTACACAATCGAGAACCGCAGACGTGAGCGCGTGGCTGCCCGAGCACAGATGCTCATCGGCCGGTGACCATGGTGTGCGACAAGCCGCTGGTCGTCTGCCGAGGGAGGTGGTCACTCCTGCCTCTTCATGTCAATGCCAGGTAGCTTTGTCACCCACAAAAAGCCAAGCAAGCCACCTCCTTATTAAAACGTTTGCCATGATCCCAGTATTCCACATAATGGAAAACACGTAGCTTACTCACTTCCTTGTCTGTTCAACTGTCCCACAGTTGTCAGGCTTGTTTTGCCCATTCTTCGCGGTGAACAGGATGTTTTTGAAACCCAAAAAGGCTCACACGCCTGACCCTGGTGCAGCAACAAAAGCCTGCAGCACATTGGGAAAATCAGCCGAATCTGCAGTCTTTCTGCATAATATAGTAATGGCTGTGTTGTGAAGATGATTAGTCCGCTAACGTCACATTCGCCTGCTTCCTTAATCCAGACTCTGGCCGGAAGTCACTCATTTGCAAGGCGCGGGATTTAAAAAATTGAATAGTGTATTGATCGCTTCCACACACATTCAAGCTGTACATTTAATTCAGGAACATGAAATACCGCGTAAAATATGAAATAAAGTGGCTTTTTGCTGTCTTAGGCACTTTAACCCCAAATATTGGCTGAGTGTAAAAGTGGCTTTTGTCTTTAACAGGAGTTTGATCCCGAGGAGTTCTACCAACGTTTGGAGACGGCAGAAGGTCAAGCCAAGGTGAGCCAGGGTATCAAGACTGATATTCCTAGATACATCGTCAGCCAGCTCGGGCTCACAAGGGATCCACTTGAAGGTATCATATTAGTTAAGCATCTACGTAAATTGTTTTTACATGAAAGTTACTACACTCATTAACTGCCATTGCCATCATTTCTCTTGCCGTTACAATCTGTCTTATGTTAATTTAGCTCTTCCAGAAATGGTCCAACTGGAACAAACAAGCCCAAGTCACAGATCTGCCAGCAGAGAATCTGATGAGTCTGGAGATGCAACACCAACACAGGTAGAAACTAAAAAGCAAGGAACAAAACATCCCGTCTTCCAGAGTTCAAACACATCACATCATCATATCAGATGAAACATTGATTTTGTTTCCTATTCTTTATCTGTAATTTAGACCCGCGCAGTTTGCACTCCCCCGCGTAGGAAACCACTGGAGAGTGATTTTGAAACCATCAAGTTGATTAGCAATGGAGCCTACGGGTGAGAAAGACTTAATTTCTTTGTTTGCCTTCAATAGTCTTTTTGTCTTTTGTGAACATAAGCAGTATAAAGAGATTAGAAATTAAATATTAGCTTTCAATGAGACCCCTTTGCTATTAGTTCTGGGCGATATGCAAAATAAATTCTATCACAACATTGTGAATTTTGATCTCGTTAATGATATGCCATCATATAGTAATATTTTAATTATTTTGATGACAAATTACATAACAACTGTGACAGCCCGCCCATGGTAGTTTAAGGCCATGTCCACACATAGCAGGCCTTTTTGAAAACAAGTATTTTGCCCCATCCATCAAGAAAAAAAAAAAACAACAACATCCACAGATAAACCTCTAGGTATTAATGTACACGTGACATCGTATCAAACACAGAATTGGCAAATCTTCACTTTGGTCTTAGTTTCTAAAATATCTCGTTTTTAATGCCCAAAATGTGCGTCTGCGTGTGGATGATTGGCCAAACCGTAAAAAAAGTTCTTCTTTTTGTGAGATACTCTGCTACGTGTGGATATGGCCTAAATTGACATTAAACAGGTCTTTCAGAAATGGGAAATGCATCAAATTAGGGCTGAAACATAAACGTATCCAATAGAGTAGTTCCAAAAAATCGATTACTACATGCATTGCGATTCGACACGTGAAGATTCGATTACGATTCATAAAGGCTCAAAAACGATGATTTTCCATCATAACTTTATGACAGCCGCTCATAGCGGAATGAAATTCAAAACACGTCTGCCGCCCGGACACCTTTAACGAACGCACGCACGTTATAATGGATGCTACCTGCAACTGAGTGAGAGATTTACTCTTTTTCAAAATACTGGAAAATAAATTTGTATATGAGACAGACAGGCACAGAATTGCACCGGGTCGCGCTTCTTTGCGCACGTTATTTTTTAGAGCAAGAGGGAAAGAGAGATAGTTCGTTGCTCCTCGTCTTTCAGATGTCCAGCTGTAGTTTCAAGTCATGTCAATTGAAAAATGTCCTGAGTGTGTTGCTAAGACCCGTGTGCGTCTACAAGAGATGAATATAAGAACCCTCTTGTACTGTTTAGCCTTTATTATTGTTGTTGGTTTTGAGGTGTTAATAGTTAGCGCCAAGCGCTAAGCTAATTAGCTAATTCGCTAATGTGTATTTTATATGCAGAACGTGTAAAACCATGATTAAGTACAGCGGTAACACTACAAACATGCGAAATAATACAGAAATCTGTGAAAACAAAGTATATTGGTTCAAAGAAGGCTTATTTCTAAAGACACTTTGTTTGCAGAAAATGTGGAATTCATTCCACCTGTGTACATTTTATTGTACTGTTGAGTGAAAGAAGTACTCCCTTTAAAATGGTTAATGTTTTTGCACTTTCTTGTAAAAATAAATAAAGAAAAAGCAGCTTAAAGGCAGGTTTTTGTTGTATGGGCATGTTTCCATCGTTCCGGTTATGGTTATGGGAATCATTAGGATATTTTACATAAATAATGGAGAAACATTTGTTTGTCTACTACAGTATATTAATTAGTAATATATGATGCATTGATAATTGTGATCATCGTCAATACCGTGATCATCGTTCAAGAATCTAATCGTAGCCCCCTGAATCGTAATCGAATCGAATCGTGGGGTGCCTAAGATGGCACACCCCTAGTATCCAATGATATTAGGTTATCATATTATCATTAATAAATTAGTATTAATAATGCAACAAATTGAAGTGTATGTGGTTTACATGTCTTGCTCTGGCTTGTTGAATACTAATTTCCAGTTGTTTTGAATGCATCACGCACCGGTTATATGTACAGGTGTTCATGCCAAAATTGACATTAGGAAGTTATTGTTTAGTTTTATTTCATTTTGATTGTTAATGTTTTCTATATTTTATCTTTTATGTTTTTTTAGTGGCATTTTTTCCCAGTGATGTAGTAATAGCTATTTGTGTATCCACCTCATAGTTGTTTTATTTATGCACCATTACTTTGTGTCGTTATGTGCCTTATGACATGCCTGTTTTTTTTTTTTTTTTTTTTTCAGAAACATTTAGTGGTCATCCCTCACTAATACTGAGAGGAATACCAATTTTGTCTTCAATTTTTCCTTCATTTTCGATTCGCCCTACTTGCTTTTCTTATTCACTCCTCTTTTCCCCTTTTGTAGAGCTGTATTTCTAGTACGTCACAGGGAAACCCGGCAACGCTTTGCCATGAAGAAAATCAACCGGCAGAACCTGATTTTGAGAAACCAGATCCAGCAAGTGTTTGTGGAGCGAGACATTCTGACCTTTGCTGAAAACCCATTCGTGGTTTCCATGTTTTGTTCTTTTGAAACACGCCGGCACCTTTGCATGGTCATGGAATATGTAGAAGGTAAAATTTGTACACAGTAATTTTTACGTTTCAGGCCATTTTTACTGTATGTCATGTAACGTAAGTTTCATATCCATCACACTGACTTTTCAAAGGTGGCGATTGCGCAAATCTATTGAAGAACATTGGTCCTCTGCCTGTGGACATGGCACGCATGTATTTCGCCGAAACAGTCCTGGCTTTAGAGTACCTTCACAACTACGGCATTGTACACAGAGACCTCAAACCTGACAAGTTAGCCTCCAAACTGCCCCGACAGCTAGCAATAAATAGCCTTTATCATCATCTTCTGATGTAATGATTTTAATACATTTTACTCTTCTTTTGTAGTTTGTTAATCACCTCCATGGGGCACATCAAGCTAACGGACTTTGGGCTGTCAAAGATCGGCCTGATGAACATGACAACTAATTTGTATGAAGGTCACATCGAAAAGGACACGAGAGAGTTCATCGACAAGCAGGTGAACGTTCACTGCCGTTGTGTAAGCGCGTTTAGTTACATTTTTTAGTTTTTTTTAAAAAGGCAGGCAGCCGTGTAGGAGGATGTGGGACTCCTTCACTATAGATTTCAAGGAAACAATTTTGCAGCTAGAAAGGGTATTGACTCAGAATTGTTAGATATAAAATTAGTCCACCTTGTATGTCAACATGAGAGGTTTCTTGCAGAAACGGCTGCATTTTGATAAACTTTCCCATGTTGTACTGCAGATTTCTAAAGAATGGTAGGTTCAGGCTTTTTTTCTTGGTGGACAAAGTCTATTTCTTTCATTTGATATATTTGTTGCTTATAGTTTATTCATTGAACACAATCATGTTTGTGTCTTTAATATGGTAAACATGCTTTAGAAATGGGAATCGTCTAACTATTACTACATTCCTATTAAAAGGGAAGTTCAGAATTTTTTACTTGAGACTTAATCTTGTGCGTTAGGGGGGGTTTGATAAGTCGGAGGAGTTGATTTTAACAAATTCCATGCAGTTAGTTAGCGATAGCCCTATAGTGGCTAAGCTAGCGCGAGTCAATAGGCCCAACCTAGCATACCAGTAAGAAACAATATCTGCATGCATAAAAATCACTGAGATCCCATGCAATCAATAGTGTTGGCTATGTTTTAAGGATGAAGTTATTAAAACTTAGCATTGCATGTCAATAACTGTCGTATGAACAGTAACATTTGTAATCCAGCAGCTCTGTAGGTAACAGGCTGCAGATATTTTTTTCCACCGGTGTGTTTGTCGTAGCCGGTTGCATGTATCCACAGTTTGTATTGTTCCTTGTTCTGTATAGGGAATTTGTCTAAACTCCCATTTGCCCATTTCTTCTGTTTGTTTCCAAAGTTGCTAAATGCACGTTTACTATGTTGACATTCTTCATTCAAGACTCCGCAGACTGCTGCATTTAAGGAAGGTGGGAAGTCGTTTTCCAACCTCCGACCAGGAAAAAAAAAAAATTGGAATGCCACTCGAACTGGGAGGCCCTCATCGCGATGTCAGAAAAATGTACCCCGACTCACGAGTTGCTTCGATCAGACGTCACTTGACAAAATGCGCTGCCTGTGGAAAAGCAGACTGTCAATAGTAAAACTAAAAAGGCAGTTTACAGTATGGCCTATTTACCTTAACCGTTGTTTTTCCTCCACTATTTGACTTTGTCCTACGGGAAGAAAGGTTTTTGGTGGAGGTCAACATGTATTCTGATGGCCAAAATTTAAAAAAAACAACCTTGGAATGCTTTGAGGTTGCAACTGGTACCATCCGAGTGGGATAAGTCTGACTTCCCATCTTCCTTGAATGCAGCATGAGCACGAGTGGCCGAAGCACTCTTCTCTATTGTGGTCGCATTACGCATCGAAAAAAATAGTTCCTCAGAAATGAATGAATTACGGCATTTTGGTGTGACATTGTTTGGGTCGCATGGGTATTTTGAACAACGATCTGCATTTTGAATTGATTAGACTATGATAGATCTGTTAATATTGTTTTTTTTATTGGCATCCTAGGATGAGACCACTGACTCGCGGTAGCTTAGCCACACCGGAGCCCTGATATTAATAAATAACTAACAAACTGCATGGAATTTGTTGAAATCAACTCCACCGAATGATTAAACCCCTGCTAACTCGAAGATTAATCCTGATGAAAAAAGTTCTGATCTTCAGCTTTAACTTCTGCACAGGTGTGTGGTACCCCAGAGTACATTGCTCCAGAGGTGATCTTGAGGCAGGGCTATGGGAAGCCTGTGGACTGGTGGGCTATGGGCATTATCCTCTATGAGTTCCTTGTGGGCTGTGTGCCATTCTTTGGAGATACACCAGAACAGCTTTTTGGTCAGGTGGTCAATGGTAAGTCCATTGTTGGTGTCGTCACTCTTCTTTCACAAATATTAGTCATTCCTAACCAACTTAAGGCTTGACTGCATTAGTCTTCTTTCAGTAAATCACAATTGTTGGTCTAGATGATATCATCTGGCCTGAGGGGGAAGATGCTTTGCCAGCTGACGCCCAAGACCTTATCACCAGACTACTTCGTCAGAGTCCGCTGGAGCGCCTGGGAACAGGTAGGCAGCAGTGTTTTAATTGAATTTCTAACTTGAATAAATGATGAAGAGAATTTTCATTTAAGGTTAAATAATATTAGATTCAATTCTTCACAAGTCTGTTGTAAGCAAGTTAACTATGTAAATAGTGAATACAAATAAACCATTCTAGTCAAAAACTGAACTTTTTTGGAAAAAATATAATAAACCACTTCGGACCCAAAGTTGTTTTAAACCAACAATTACCCTTTTTGGCTAAAACTGACATCGATTTTTAACCATGAACTATTTTGTACCAAAAATTAATCAATTGCAACCAAAAATGAACTATAACTGACCAAAAACTGACCATTTTGTACCAAACGCTAACAATTATTTCACAACAAATGTACCACTTTAGAACAAAAATAAAACACTGGACCAAAAGAAATGCTCTAAAAATAAACTCTTTTTAAATCAACCACACAATATTTGCCACAGGCATATTTGCCTATACAACACTAAACTTACAAAACCGATCAACAACCTTCCTACTGTTCTTACACTTTAAAATTTTCATAAATTAATAAACTCCTTTGCTGCCATTGACGGTGATAGATGTCCAATCCATTTGGACTTGGAGAGGGAGGCCTCCCAGTTCAAATCGATCTGGACATCTATCGGCGTTAATGCCGGTAAAACGGGATTACTCAATGCCATTCCAGTTAAAATGGATTTGACATGTATTGCTGTCAATGACAACGAATGGGTTACGTTGGATTTTTTTCTCCCCAGCTGGAACTACGGAAGTGAAGATGCATATGTTCTTTGTGGGTCTTGACTGGAATGGCCTTCTGAGGCAAAAAGCAGAGTTCATACCACAACTGGAGACTGACGAGGACACTAGTTATTTTGATAGTAGGTGGCTTTTTAGATACAAATTTAGGATGTTTATGATGTTAGGGCAGCATGTGAAAGAAGCTTATTATGAGGACTGCTGGCAACCAGCGTCGTATTCTACTTTAGTAATTTTTAATGAATAAAATTGAAATAAAGTAGTGATGTTTTCACCTATTTAATTAGGGATTGAGCATGATTTTGGGGTGCTTTTTGTAACCTACAGCCCGATCTGAGCGCTACTCTCACCTCGGCTCTGATGATGATGAAACTAATGACGATGAATCATCTCTTGAACTGCGACAGTTCTCTTCTGTGGCCCATCGCTTCAGCAAAGTATTTTTTCACTGGTCAAAGTGTTATTTCAATCTTCTTCCAATTATAGATGACCAAATATTTCTTCCCACACTTAAGGTTTACAGCAGCACAGAGCACTTGTCCACCTCCACACCATCCAACCCGAGCTTGTCTTCTTCGGAGAGGAGCCATAGTGAAGAGAAGGAGGATCGATGGGAAGGCAGATGTGCCTTTTCCCCTGGTGACGGACACAAGCACCTGGCTAGCGGAGACAGACCAGATGGACTCAGGGGAAGGTGAGAGCCATGAAGTTAAGGGTGGGTGATATAGCCTCAAAATTATACCACAATAGTTCAAGAAAAGTTGTGATGTCGATATTTTTGACGCTAATGACTCACACAGCTTGAAATTGAAACTAAATTTGGCCATGTAATGTTTAACTTCAGAGGTCAAATGTAACATACACTGCTGGCCAAACTTATTCACACCCCTAGGGATGGGAATTGATACGATTTTTACGATTCCGATTCCATTATCGATATTGCTTAACGATTCGATTATCGATTCTCTTATCGATTCTAATTTCGGAAAAAAGAAGAACAAACATTTTGATTGGCATCAAGTTTGTTTAATCAGAAGTCACAACCTTACAAACTCACAACGAGGTCAAAAGAGGCCCAAAGCCTCAATGTTAACTGTGGCAATAAGTGGCAAATGCACAAAAATGTGTAACATTTTACTGAAACATTTTTCTAATAGAAATAAAAAATATTGGTATATTTTGGCATATAGGTCGTTGTTCTGCCTTTGGCAATGTCCCCAAACTTTTTCCTGTGAGGGCCAAATAACTTTTCCCTTCTCTGATGAGAGGCAGGGGTCAGTTTGTAACAGAAAAAGTGTGACGATTGCAGGAGTGCGTAAATGTAAAAAAAATTATTGTTTTTCAGAAAGCCACAATCAAATCAAACCCTCTGTGGATTCTTCACGGAACAAAAGTAAATAAAATAAAAATAATAATATAATAATAATAAATAATAATAGCACTATTAATTAAATAGATAATAATCAAATAACCCTCTCTGAGTTATTCACTGAAAAAGGCCAGGAAATAAATAACACTACTGAGGGAGAAAAAAACCAAAAAAAATTCAAAATGCTCTCTGGAATTGTTCAGGGGGCCGGACCAAATATGGAGCCGCGGGCCGTAGTTTGGGGACCCCTGTTTTTATTTACCAGTATATTGAAATGCATGCCTTTTAGTTTTATGGTGCTTTCACGCTCAAGTGGTGGCACCCTTGGGCTTCCTCACGCGAAGAAGAGCGCGCTCACATGAAGAAGAGCGCGCTTACACCGAAGAAGAAGACATGCGTATCCAAGTGAGTGAGCAAGTTAGTGAGAAAGGGAAACACTGCCACGAGCCTACCTTTGTTAATGTTTGTAAAATATCTACAGAGCCAACGCCTGTATGTATCATCTTCTGTGTTGTTGCTGTGTGTTTCCACTCGCGATTGGACACTTAAATCCAGTTGTGTAGTGGTTTAAACGATGTGCTAATGCTAGCGAACGCATGGTAAATGGTGTTATACTTATATAGCACCTTTCAAGGCGCTCAAAGCGCTTTACACTATCTCGCCATCTACCTACTGGTGACGCAGCACCAGGAGCAACGTGGGGTTCAGTATCTTGCTCAAGGACACTTAGACGAGTTCATCAGGGCGGAGATTCGAACCCACAACCTCTGGTTTGGGGGACAACTACTCTACCACTGAGCCACGCCTCCCCATGCATGCATGCTAACTTGTTTGTTAATACTGTGTTAGCAGCTAATCATCGCTGATTTACGTTGATGCAAACCTGTTTGTTATTAGGGACGAAATTGATTTGTTTCATTTCTATTTTTAGTTTCAAGTGATGGTTGAATAAAGTCAACAAATTATACCAACGTCTTCTGCATCGTCATTTGGGAGTTTAGCTAGCTGTATAGTCAGGACTGACCCTTAACGTCTCGGTGAGGACAGTGCAGTCTATTCCCTCCCGATGCAGTTATTTCCATCTCGTAATGACTGCAAGTCGCTTTGTTGTAATTTTTCCTCGTGAAGTGAAGACACACTTTCAAGCGTTCGAACCTACGTGCTGTCATTGTTATGTTTACAGCGGCAATGCTCGTGCTAAACTATCGTAACCTTTCATTTTCACCCTTTTTCCTGGTGAAGTGTAGCCAAACTTTGGAGCGAGTGGTTCTTGGCGCCATGCTAGTTTGATGTGTCTGGACAACAAGACACGTCACGACGCAATATGCGTCTTTAGGGATCGTTAAGGCTTTTTCATTGTGATGTCGAGGCCTCGAAACACTCGGAACCGGTTCCGAATTGGAATCGGATTTCGATTCCCATCTCTACACACCCCTGCAATTCTGTTAGATAATGCTTAGTTTTTCACAGAAAATAATTGCTTCGTTTACTTTGCTTGCAATGAAAAAAACACTAAAGAGAATTAAAAAAAAAAAAATTATTATCATTTTACACAGAACTCCAAAAATGGCTTGGACAAAAGTATTGACACCCTCAGCCTAATACTTTGTAGCACAGCATTTAGACAAAATAACTGCAAACAACCACTTCCGGTATTCATCAATGAGTTTCTTACAGTGCTCTGCTGAAATTTTAGGCCATTATTCTTTGGCCAACTGCTCCAGGTCTCTGAGATTTGAAGGGTGCCTTCTTCAAACTGCCATTTTCAAATCTCTCCACAGATGTTCCATGGTATTCAGGTCTGGACTCATTGCTGGCCACTTTAGAAGTCTCCGGTGCTTTCTCTCAAACCATTTTCTAGTGCTTTTTGAAATGTGTTTTGGGTCATTGTCCTGCTGGAAGACCCATGACCTCTGAGGGAGACCCAGCATTCTCATACTGGGCCCTACATTATGCTGTAAAATTTGTTGGTAGTCTTCAGACTTCATGATGCCATGCACACGATCAAGCAGTCCAGTGCCAGAGGCAGTAAAGCAACCCCGAAACATCAGGGAACCTCCGCCATGTTTGACTGTGGGGACCGTGTTCTTTTCTTTGAATGCCTCGTTTTTTTCCCCTGTAAACTCAATGTTGATGCCTTTTCCCAAAAAGCTCTACTTTTGTCTCATCTGACAAAAGAACATTCTTCCAAAACGTTTTTGGCTTGTCAGGTAAGTTTTGGCAAACTCCAGCCTGGCTTTATGTCTCTGGGTCACAAGTGGGGTCTTCATGGGTTTGCTTCCGTAGAGTCACTTTTCATTCA
The DNA here is from genome assembly GCF_030265065.1 of Corythoichthys intestinalis. Classification (NCBI taxonomy): domain Eukaryota; kingdom Metazoa; phylum Chordata; class Actinopteri; order Syngnathiformes; family Syngnathidae; genus Corythoichthys; species Corythoichthys intestinalis. The sequence continues at coordinate 42,655,057 of NC_080408.1, read as the reverse complement.
GACGCCGACGGATAGTACGGGTTGACACTGTTGTACCCTCGGACTGCAGGACAGCTTGAACTTGTTTGGATATTTGTCGAGGTTCTTTATCCACCATCCACACATTCTTTCGTTAAAATCTCTCATCAATTTATCTTTTCTGTACACATCTTAGGTTAGCCACAGTGCCATGGGCTTTACACTTATTGATGACACTGCGCACGGTAGACACAGGAAAATTCAAATCTTTGGAGATGGACTTGTAGCCTTGATTGCCCATGCTTCCTCACAATTTTGCTTCTGAAGTCCTCAGACAGTTCATTGGTCTTCTTTCTTTTCTCTATGCTCAGTGTGGTACACACAAGGACACAGGACAGAGGTTGAGTCAACTTGAATCCATTTTAACTGGCTGCAAGTGTGATTTAGTTATTCCCACCACCTGTTATGTGCCACAGTTAACTAACAGGTGCTGTTAATTACACAAATTAGAGAAACATCAAATGATTTTTCAAAGGGTGCCAATACTTTTGTCCGGCCCATTTTTTGAGTTTTGTGTTAAATGATAATGATTTAATTTGTTTCCATTCTCTTTTGTGTTTTTTCATTGTAAGCAAAATAAATGAAGATATTACTACCAAAGCATTTGTAATTGCAATCATTTTCTGGGAGAAATTGAGCGTTATCTGACAGAATTACAGGGGTGCCAATACTTTTGGCCAGCAGTGTATCTCTAAAACTAACAGGTTATAACTTTAATTTTTGCATTTTAATATTTAACAGCAAGGAACACCAAGATGTGAAAGAAAGCTGCAACCATTGTTCTTTAATTAAAAAATAATGAGTAAATTTACATTAAAAAAACAATTGATATAAATACACAAACGGTTCAAATAAAATAATAACTTTTAAACAAAATTCACAACAACAACAAAAAAAACATTAAAGCAACACTAGGTAACTTCATAGAAAATGTTCAGAACATTTGTGATATGTCGACTGACTAGTTGAATGACAGCTCTTTTATATCTTGTGGGGTCTGTTTCGCTTTCACCGGCACTAATTAACTTTGAGGAGGGTGGCAGGAACCCTGCCACACAATAAAAAACTACAAACATGCTGACTGCTTTATGGTATCCGTTAGAGCTGGGAAGCTTTGGGCACCTAACGATTCGATTACGATTACGATTCAGAGGGTCCGATTCGATTATAAAACGATTATTGATGCACCCACCTCCTTTTTTTTCTCTTTTTTTTTTTTATTTTTTTTTTTATGTTTTGTACATTAGTTCCAAAATTGTTCAAAAATACTCTCAGGCTAAACCACACTACTATTTCAGTATCAAGTTAACATATAGCAGTAAACAAATATACAAAAATAACATTAAATAAAAAACTCCAGTCCCCATTCTGTATCAGCAGCTTTAAACTACATTCAATTAATTTAATGTTGTGAATCAGCCATTAAATTTGTTAAAATTGCTCCCGTTATTCCATAATTTCCCTTTTGTCTACTTTCGACATGTGAAAGTTTTAAAACTATTGTAAAGATAGAGTCAATTAAATATTTTACCGATTTAGGAGTATTTTAGATAAAAAGTTAATTAGGTTTGCTTGGAAGGTTCGCTACAACAGCCTTGCAGGGAAGTGTACTGCTTTAAGATGGCGGCTGTTTATAACTCCCGCATCTAGCTTTTTGTCGATGTGCTGCTAACACTACCAAATCTAAAATGCATCTACTCCTATATAAATGATATCCACCGTGACATTATACGGATGTACTTTTCTAGCAGCTTTTCGGCAGCAGTCAGGTATGTTGTTGTGTTTTTTTATCCCGTTGCATGAGTTGAGCTAGAGCCGTGAGTTGAGCATTGGCATTACCCGAGGGGCCGGGTAATGGGAAGCATGATGTTTAGCTACTCTCGCTCCGTTCCGTCCCGAAAACCGCGCGGCGCGCTGAGTGTTGTGTACTTCCGCTTTACTTCGCATACTTTAATAATCGGAATTTGGATGTTTGTGAATCGTTCTCGAATCATCCACGGCCGAATCGCGAATAATCTAAGAATCGGAAATTTTGCACTCCTCTAGTATCCGTCACTTCCCCCTTTCGCCATCCATTATAAAGATGGAAGTTGATGCAAAGGCTTTTGTGCGAATTTTGCATAGATGGCAGAGCAACAAAAGTGCCAAAAAGTTTTGTCCGAGGATGAAAATAAAAGAGAGCCTACCAGGATAAAAGGATACTCAAGAATAAACATTGCCTGGCTTTCACTCACTGGTGTGACGCCCCAATCAACCGAACTCGTCACCACTGACGAGTTCAGGTGGGGTGAGGGGGTTAGCCACACTAAACCACACAGTTGCTAACCGTTATATGCTATTGTTTAGCCACAACTGGATTCATTACCTTATAACTATTCATCCTTCACACAGCTGCTGGAAACAGAAATGTCGTTTAATCCATCTGCAAGCGACTGGGAGATTATGATTTTACGACACTGTGTGTGTATGCGCTGCTCCTCATGGGGAAACGCAGTCTTCCTTAAGGCAAAACACTACTGCTTTTGTCCACCGACGTCACTAAAATCGACCAAAACTGGAAAGTGACCGAGTGTTGCTTTAAAACATGTAAAATTATTGTTTAAAATAAATTTAGGTAAACAATATCTCGACGTGATTGACTAGCAAAATACTATAGTTTAGATTAATTTGATAACCGATTAGGTGTTGGTCAGTTAATCTTGGCAGCCCCTCGTGGCACGTCAGGAATCTACATTCATTTCCAAATATGACCACGTCCATCTGCAAAAAATCAGAATGGCGACAGCTGAAATGCCAAACTTTAGCCTTTAAAAATGGTATCCAAATACCAGTGGGTGCTGTCCCAGTCGTTATGCCTTTTTCTGTATTTTAATGTGGTCAGTGAGCACAAACTGTTCAGAGTTCAGGAATAACTGACTTTCCTCTTTTAAAGGTTCTGGTATTTGCGAACATTGAATGATGATTCATGACCACAGGGCTGTGTTTTGAACATGAACGTTACCAAACCACGACTGCATGAAACTAGAGGACATTTACATGCACACATGGAAATGCATAAAATTTCGCAATAACCATTTTGTTTTGCCATGTTATTTTAGCCTTAGTTACTGTCAAAATATCAGTGAAAAAGAATCTTAATGCAGGTCAATAAAATCTTGTATTTTTCTTGCAGTTTGCGTCCACGTGCTTCCTCCAGTTCGTCCCAGTCAGAGCGCAGTGCGAGCCCGTTAGTGTTAAACAGCACTCAGAGCCTTGACATGATGCCTCGATTTGCCATCTCTGCGGAGGAGGAGGGTAAGCCTGCAAAAACATTCACTTGACCTGTTATTTAGTACTCCTAAAAGACCCGAGGTGTTCCACCTCCGGTTCATTTTTCATTAAGATGGCGTGGTCTCGAATCTGCGACGCATCCGTCTGCGCAGCAACAGCACCGGCACCAGACCGTCATTCCGCAGAGGCGCGTCCAGACGCATCGCCCACCAACTTGATACCCCGGAAAAACCCAGGCCTCCAGCTGGAAAAGTCCCCAAGTCTGCCTCAGTCTCAGGACTTTCCCTCATTATCACCCCAGGTGCACAGATAACAATTACACCACATGAATTTTAAGAATGTTCACACATAAGGGGGTCGTTTTTACAGTCCCAGTGAGCTAATATAATTTTGCACGGTGCTTTAGTTCTGTTTGCTCTTATGGTTCATGTTTACAGTGCCCTCTACAGACCGTTGCTAGGCAATTTAGACCAAAACTAAGAGGACGAAAGTGTGCAAGACTGAACAAGCATGTCCTGTGGGTTGTGGTAAAGCACGCTTTATGGATCAGGGCAAAGTGTCATCTCAAAAAAATATTATTAATAGCATAATAACCAACATTAAAATGCAAGATTTAATTGGGATTTTTTTTCATAAAAGTATGTTAACTGCAATTAAAAATGTGCAACAATAAATTAGATTTGAATTATTTAAATTGTAATTATAAGGTTACGTTAATACTGTGCTGAGATACTGTAGCGCAGTGGGTGTCAAACTCATTTTTGGCATAGGCCACACCGTAATTCCTTCTCATGGTGATTATGACAAATAAATGTAAGAACATCTCATTTTATTATAAGCCTTTACTTTGAGACATTTATTTACAAAACTTAAGTGTGGAGTCTTACAAAAAGAGTGACACGTGTACTGTTTAGTCAAATAAGAACAGCACTTTCACTGTTAAAAATAATAAATTAAAATGGACTTTCAAAGTGTATTTAAGGAAAAGCTTAAAAATGGAAAAATAAATGGTAAATGGTGTTATACTTATATAGCGCTTTTATAACAGTTGTATTATTTATTGGGCAGATTTTGGAAATATAGAGCAGAATTTCATCTAAAATGTTAGGTAATATTGGCTGGCAGTGAAAGGGCCAAATAATGATATATGTGCATGGTAATTTTCCGCTTGTCATTATACATCACTGGCATAGATGAACAAAGACACAATATTTGTAGTAAATAACCCTTTAACACCTAAACCTATTTTGGCCGAATTTGCATACATTTGATGTTGCCTTCATATTTCAAAGAAAAAATTATTCACAATGGCCAGGTTGGGTCCCTTTTTTTCAGGACACCATAACCTCCGTATCAAAAGTGTTGTTTTCCTCACTGACCAATTATAGTCAACATTTTGGACACCAAAAGGCAAAAAAAATCCCGATTTCAAAATTTGTAATGTTGATGTCCCATTGACAACCAAACATGCTCGACCAACCTTTTTGAAGCTTGATAATATTTATTCAACTTGTTAGGATAAACATTCAATAGAAAAAAAGAAGACTGAATAATTTTATGTTTGACAATTCAACACAAACAGCTGGTATGGTCATAGGCGTTTTTGGCCTTTACACATACTATGGTCAAAACAGTGCAAAATAGTGAGGGGAAAAAATATATAGAAATACTGTATATATACATCTAACATAAAAAGGGTTTAGAGGATATCTTTTTGTGAGGTTAGTTATTGTACCCATCACCTTATCAAAAGTATATACATACATGTAGTCAAGCTTCTCGAACACACATCTATATACAAATTCAAAAGATTGATAGTGAACAAAAAAACTGAAATATAAAATTGAAAAAAGTATTTTCAAAATATTGACAAGTAGTTCAGTTCAATTTTTCAGGCATGCGACTGTTTTTTTTTTTTTTTTTTTTTTTTTTTTGCGACTCAATAAAGTTTCCTCTTGAACAGGTCACGGAGCTACGTCACACACAATGTCACACAGAACACTCTTCCGCTGTTTACGCGCTGCTGTCGCTTCTACTCGCCGAGACGCTGACTCATCCGTGGAAAACATCGACAAATACGGCTTATCTTCTTCCTTGAGTTAATGAAATAATTCATTAGGTTGCGCTAAATTTAATTTTCGATTCATTCCGCACATTTCAAAGTCGATCGCTCAATCCAGCCGGCCGTAGCTCGCTTCCACGCCTCCCTTTCCTTAGGTGGCGCATCGCTCGGCAATTTATTAAAAATGGTCTCATTAGGTTCGTCCTTCTTGACCTCACAACGGCGCTCAGAATATGTAGCCTTTTGTGGTGCTTTCGGTTTTGAAAAAGGACAAAAAATGATGGAAATATGGAGATAAACACATGGTCCATGCAGCGTTTTAATGCTTATCAATGAGTGCAATAAAATTCAAATGACTTTATCTCCCGTTTTACTTTGTCGATTGACTTTAAATAAAAACTGGTGTGGACATCAACTTCCGCACTTTCAAATGAGAGCAACCAGCAGCATGTGGGTGACGTCACGTAATTACAGCGTGACGAGGCTTTAAAGATGATATGCGTAAACATGTCGCCACCAACACGTTTGGTGTTAAAGGGTTAATAAATGTTAGACTGATAAAGTGAAATGTATAATTCCCGCACTGGTTGGGAATAATTCATCATGTGTATGTTTAAATTATAATTACAAAACTTGGTTCAGAATAATAATTCAAATATATTCTTCGCTTGCTTTGAAACATGATCATACACTGTCAGCGGTGTAGTCACAGATTACTTGAAAAATTACTGATTATGCCTCAAAAAAGTAATCTAGTTACTTTACCGATTACTTTATTGTCAAAGTAACTAAGTTACTATAAAAGTAATTTGTCGGTTACTTTTCACTTTTTTTTTGCTCTGCTGCCTCAACACCTAATGTCAAAAATTCTAAACTTCCCCTTTAAAATAAAGACCTGGCCGTTAAAATGCTGTCTATAAAAGTTGTAAAGCAAATAAACAACACAAATGAACGAAATGAACAAGAATCCTTCATATACTGTGGGGCAAATAAGTATTTAGTCAACCACTAATCGTGCAAGTTCTCCCACTTAAAAATATTAGAGAGGCCTGTAATTGTCAACATGGGTAAACCTCAACCATGAGCGACAGAATGTGGGGAGGAAAAAAAAAAAACCCAGAAAATCACATTGTTTGATTTTTTTTTTTTTAAGAATTTATTTGCACATTATGGTGGAAAATAAGTTTTTGGTCAATACCAAAAGTTCATCTCAATACTTTGTTATGTACGTACCCTTTGTTGGCAATAACGGAGGCCAAATGTTTTCTATAACTTTTCACAAGCTTTTCACACACTGTTGCTGGTATTTTGGCCCATTCCTCCATGCAGATCTCCTCTAGAGCAGTGATGTTTTGGGGCTGTCTTTGGGCGACACGAACTTTCAACTCCCTCCACAGATTTTCTATGGGGTTGAGATCTGGAGACTGGCTAGACCACTCCAGGACCTTGAAATGCTTCTTACGAAGCCACTCCTTTGTTGCCCTGGCTGTGTGTTTGGGATCATTGTCATGCTGAAAGACCCAGCCACGTCTCATCTTCAATGCCCTTGCTGATGGAAGGAGATTTTCACACAAAATCTCTCGATACATGGCCCCATGAATTCTTTCCTTTACACAGATCCGTCGTCCTGGTCCCTTTGCAGAAAAACAGCCCCAAAGCATGATGTTTCCACCCCCATGCTTCACAGTGGGTATGGTGTTCTTCGGATGCAATTCAGTATTATTTCTCCTCCAAATACCTGAACCTGTGTTTCTACCCCAAAATTCTATTTTGGTTTCATCTGACCATAACACATTCTCCCAGTCCTCTTCTGGATCATCCAAGTGCTGTATAGCGAACCGCAGACAGGCCTGGATGTGTACTTTCTTCAGTAGGGGGACACGTCTGGCAGTGCAGGATTTGAGTCCCTGGCGGCGCATTGTGTTACTGATTGTAGCCTTTGTTACTGTGGTCCCAGCTCTCTGTGGGTCATTCACTAGGTCCCCCCGTGTGGTTCTGGGATTTTTGCTCACCGTTCTTATCATTTTGACGCCACGGGGTGAGATCTTGCATGGAGCCCCAGATCGTGGGAGATTATCAGTGGTTTTGTATGTCTTCCATTGTCTAATAAATTCTCCCACAGTTGATTGCTTTACACCAAGCGTTTTACCTATTGCAGATGCAGTCTTCCCAGCCTGGTGCAGGTCTACAATTTTGTCTCTGGTGTCTTTCGACAGCTCTTTGGTCTTGGCCATAGTGGAGTTTGGAGTGCGACTGGCTGAGGTTGTGGACAGGTGTCTTTTATACCGATAATGAGTTAAAACAGGTGCCATTAATACAGGTAACAAGTGGAACCTCGTTAGACCTCGTTAGAAGACGTTAGACCTCTTTGACAACCAGAAATCTTGCTTGTTTGTAGGTGACCAAATACTTATTTTCCACTCTAATTTGGAAATAAATTCTTTAATAATCAAACAATGTGATTTTCAGTTTTTTTCCACATTGTCTCTCATGGTTGAGGTTTACCCATGTTGACAATTACAGGCCTCTCTAATCTTTTCAGGTAGAAGAACTTGCACAATTGGTGGTTGACTAAATACTTATTTGCTCCACTGTATATTCTTCGCTTGCTTTGAAACATGATCAGACACTGTCAGTGGTGTTGTCACAGATTACTTGAAAAATTACTGATTATGCCTCAAAAAGTAATCGAGTTTCTTTACTGATTACTTTATTGTCATAGTAACTAAGTTACTTTAAAAGTAGTTTATCAGTTTTTACCTTTTTTTTTGCTCTGCTGCCTCAAGACGTAATGTCAAAAATTCTAAACTTCCCCTTTAAAATAAAGACCTGGCCGTTAAAATGCTGTCTGTAAAAGTTGTGAATCAAATAAACAACACAAATGAACGAAATGAACAAGAATGCTATATATATATATATTATATATTAAGGGTGTAACGGTACATGTATTTGTATTGAACCATTTCGGTTCGGGGTCCTCTGTTCGGTACGTCCTGACGAAATGTAAAGTACTGTCAAATTTAGCGCGTTAACGGGCGGTAATTAATTTTTTTGAATTAATCACGTTAAAATATTTGACGCTTTTAACGGAAACGCGGAATGCCCGCTCATGCTTCCCATAATCCCACTGTTACGTCCCATGGACGGCTGCTAAGGGCGTAACAAAAAACGAGACACGCACACAAGTTGCAAGTGGACACAAATTTATTCACACAAGTCGAACTCGCAATGAACAAAACATACAAAATGCGGAAGAAGCTGGCTTCAGCGTAAGCCCAGGCCAAAATAACAAACAAAATGAAACTACACTTGAACCCCACCCGCTAAGTAAACCCTGATCGTGAAAAAGAAAAAACAATACAGCCACTAACCTGGTTTCTACACTAAACAAAATGGTTTGAACGAAAACGGCAGTTTACATCTACTGCTGCGCTGCTCTTATTTACAGTGGTGAACAAAAACGATCCAAGAACGAACGAACACAAAATACCTCACCAAAAAAGCGGGAGTGTAACAAAATAGCGATCAAATGCACAGGTGAATGAATAGCGAGCAAACAGCTGGCGAGGAGGTACGCGGCACGTATGCGAAGTTGCGAACTCTGAGTGTTGACTGTAAAATGACGAGCGGTCAGATGACTTTTGTTAACACTGCTTTTATTTGGTTAACAAGACTCAGACACAATACAACACACACGCGGGTATGCAAGCTCAAACAATGGCCTAATAGTATTACCCAGAGTATTACCCTAGTTCGGGTGGCCCGTCAGCGGCGGTGACGTCGTCAGCCCGTCCGGCGTCAATCAGAGTACGCCACGTTGGGAGGGGAGGCAGCCAGCTGGCGGACGCGGCGATCAGATGACTGACAGTCTCAAAAAAGATAACAGTTAAACGGCCAAGGCCATCGCACCACTCAGAAGTGCAGTGAGCAGCGTGGGTAACGGTTAAATGTTAACATGGAAGATGGTTGGCCCTCTGGGTGGGGAATTCAAATTAAAAAAGAATATAGATGGAACAACTCTTCACTTCAGTGTTGCAACTGTTCAATTTTGCACATCAGATATTTATTTTAAAGAAAAAGTCTTAGCCAAAGTTATTTTTATTTTGTTTTTCAAAATATCTACATTTCAGAATATTGTATTTTCTATTTTTGAGCAGAATTCTAGCTTTGTATAGGTTAATGTTCCTATTGTTGAAAGCACAAAAGTGTGTAATAAACAACTAGCACATTTATATTTAGCATTTTGTTTTCTTACTGTACCGAAAATGAAACGAACTGTGACCTCAAAACCGAGGAACGTACCGAACCGAGATTTTTGTGTACCGTTACACCCCTAATATATGTGTGTGTATAATATATATACACAGTACAGGCCAAACGTTCGGACCTCATTCAATGCAATACAAATGATGGTCCCAACCCCACTGAAAAGGCTACAAATTCCACTTGTTAACCCTGACAAGGCATTCCTGTGAAGTGAGAACCTTTTCAGGTGTCTGCATCTTGAAGCTCATTGAAAGTCAAAATTGTGCATAAAAGTAATAAGACCAAAGTGTGGATACTTTGAAGAATGTAGAATATAAAACCTGTTTTCAGTTATTTCACTTTTTTTTTTTTTTCATAAGTACATAATTACACATGTTCATTCATAGGTTTGATATATTAAGTGAGAATTTACAATGTAAATAGTAGACAAAATCCACAAATGTCAAACTCTGCCTGTGGTTACAAACTGTAACTAAAAATATACGTAAAGGCTGGTTACAAACTGTAAGAGTTCTCTCGTTGCCTGTAGGCTTTGCTTCGAGTTGAATAGCGCTGTGCTGTAATTCCAAGTGGTTCCTTGAATTGAATGTGTCCAGAGTTTTTAGCGGTCCACAGTGTTTTTGAGCCAGTACAAAGTTTAGAACGCACTGAAATATTTTTGTCATCTTAACTGGACAAAAATATGAAGGAATGGCTGTATTTCCAGTGAGCAAATGCAACCGTTTGTGGTATCTCTCCTGCCTCTTTCATTGATTGTTCGCGTCCTGATGAGGTAGCTAGGCTCAGTCATTATGGCCGTGACCCGTTTGTTTTTGTCCTCCAATGGGAAAACATGACATGTGATGTCACAAACTCAAGAGCAACATGCTCGTCGTACATGACTATTCTTCATTCTACATACATTCTGAGGCGATCACAAAATGGTAACGCACAGACACTAAGGAAACTAACTTTAATTAGATTACTGGTATGGAAAAATGAACACGTTAGATTGCTCGTTACTGAAAGAAAGTAATCAGATTACAGGTTACTGACAACACTGACTGTCAGTGGCAACCAATGTAACCACAACAACCAAGTGCTCATGACCTTTTTGGTTTGTGCTTCCCATCCAGATGACTCAGCGGGGCCTCCTTCCAGCCCCAAGTCGTCTTTATCGCTGTCATCCAACCCGTCGTCCAGGGACTCCTCCCCCAGCCGTGATCTTTCCATCAACATCAGCTGCCTCAGGCCTCCGGTGGTCATCCACAGCTCTGGGAAGAGGTTTGGCTTCGCTTTGCGAGCCATCAGAGTCTACATGGGAGACACTGATGTCTACACAGTTCACCACATGGTCTGGGTATGTTTGGTTCTGGCGTTCGTTGTGAATTAAACAAACATAATTTGCTTCATGTAAGCATAACTGGAACAGGAGTGCCAAAATTACATAAATAAATGAATATTTTAGTGAATTTGATTATTTCTTAATTTTGTTTAGGTTTTTTACCCCCACCCGTAGGTGAAACCTGCAGAAAGTGGTTATGTATTAGGTTACGTATATCTGTTTGTTGGTATATTTGTGTTCGACATAACTCAAGAACGAATCAAAGGATTATCAAATTTGCAAAATATGATTATAATATTAAATGAAAGAGGTGACTAGAGGCACTTAGACTTCCATTCTCTGTGTCAAACAGCTGAACAGGACAGGTTTTTAAAAAAAAAAAAAAAAAAAAAAAAATTTGAGGTAGTAAGGTCAAAGGTCACAGAGGTCAGAAATATAAATAATGTATTTGTTTTGAAATTTTAAGTTGTATTTTTTTATTAATCCCCAAAAAAAAAATCATTATAGTACTTTTTTTTTCTTGCACACCATGAAATTATTTAATCTGTCATCAAACTCCACCCAGTTAACGCCCGCCAAGTTTAATGAGAGGCTGAGAGTTAAATATAAATATTTAATATGAATAATAAATAAATGTAGAAATAAAACAGTAAGCAATGAATAAATACAATTGAGTTAATGAATAAAACTGAAAATGGATAAATATCGAAATACAGTGGTACCTCGACATACGATCGCTTCGACCCACGATCTTTTCGACACCCGATGTAAAATTTGACTCGCCATTTGTTTCTACATCCCACAACATGCTCGAAATACGACATGACAGCACCGCAAACGAACGCACGGCGAATTTTCTTGTGTGAGAAATCAACGCAGGTTTCAAAAAAGTTGGTACACTTGGTGAAAAAGGAAAAAAAAAAGTGATGCTTACCTTTGAAATAAAGATGCAAATTATAGAAAAATATGAGCGTGGGGTGCGCATCCGTGAAGTGGCTCAACAATACAGCTGCACGGTCCTCTTCCGACCACCGTTCGCCAGTCTTTATAAGTTAACGTGACAATTATTATTGCCAGCTTCGTCACGTTTTTATCATTTATTTAAGAACTTATCCAAAACAAAACGCGCATTGTCCTCCTCAGTTGACTATGCACTGAAGAAAATGAAAGTATTATCTCTACCGCACCGACCTATCTGTGACATCAGCCCCGTGGTGCGTTCAAGTACAGCAAAAAGTGTCTGCCACATTAGAATCTTATTCGTTACATTATTTAGAGGAATAATAATAATAATAATAATTATTATTATTATTATATTATTCCGATTTTTATTTATAACTTATTTGTTTTGCTATGTTTAATCGCCATTTGTAATAGTACCAGCAGTATTTATTAAGGATTTAGTGTATGTTTTTGGGCTGTGGAGCGAATTAATGGAATCAATAATGTATTCCTATGGGAAAATCCTGCTAGACATACGACCATTTCGACTTACAAACAAGGTCCTGGAACGAATTAACTTCGTATGTAGAGGTACCACTTTATATTAAAAAATGTAAATGTTGATACAAATTAAAATATGCCTATTCATTGTGAAATAATTTATTGACACATTTAATTATTTATCTTTTAAATTGTATTCAATTTTTGCACTCCTGGTGCTTCATGGAGAGCGGCGCCTGCAAGCTTTGATATTGTGTTTTTGAACATGTTTAGTGTGTGGAGGAGAGCAGCCCAGCGCACGAGGCAGGATTAAGAGCCGGTGACCTCATCACTCATGTCAACGGGGAATCTGTACAGGGTCTTGTGCACACTGAGGTGGTAGAGCTTCTTCTCAAGGTATGCAATAAAACTCAAATTCAACATTAAGCGTTTTTTTTAGTCTGTTTGATTCCATATCAGCTTTGTGGTATGTGACATAATTAAAAGCAATGTCTTCAACAGAGTGGCAATCGGGTGACCCTTCAAACCACGGCTTTGGAAAACACTTCCATCAAAGTGGGTCCTGCCAGAAAGACTAGCGCCAAGGCTAAGATGGCTCGACGCAGCAAAAGAAGCAAGAGGAGAGATGGGCAGGATAGGTACGTTTTTACTGCACGTTGGCACGTGAAAATAAAAACTACAGTACAATTGATTTTCATGTTTTTGTTTGTAGCCGGCGGCGTAACATCTTGAAGAAGCTGTCCAAACATACGCCGCCTCCACCGATGCAAAGCAGTCGTAGCTTCTCTTCCGGGTTCCACCAGTCATCCAGCGACAGCCTCTCCGGATCCCCCACTCAGTCACTCTCCCCCGGACCGTCCACTCCTTGTCGCTCCCCTGCTCCTGACCACTCGGGAGGTAAGAACATTAATTTAAAAATTAAGAGTATGAATAGAAATTAATATGAAATAAAGAAAATGAAAAGACATTCATTAAAATAAAATGGAAAGAAATGAAAAAAAAATTGAAAAGAAATGAAAGAAATGATAAGAAATATAATATGTGACCTGTATTTGGTTGGCAATTAATAAAGGGTGTACCCCGCCTCCTGCCCTTAGTTAGCTAGGATAGGCTCCAGCACCCCCGCTACCCTCTTGAGGATAAGCAGAACAGAAGATGCATTAGATAAATAAAATAATCAAATTAACATAACTCAATGAAAACACAAATAAAATATTTAAAAATGAAATCAAATAGTGCTTTATCATCAACTTAATCAGCAATTAGCAAAAAAAATTCATTTTCTTAAAGTAGCATACAGTTTTTTAATTTTTTTAAAAAAAGTTTATTTATTTATTTATTCATTTTTTTAAGTTTCCCTACATTGAACAGCAAATGATCACCTCCAGCCCTCCCAGTCTAAATGGATTGAACATCTATAGCCTTCATTGGTGGACAACGAGTTGACTCTGTCAGTGCCATTGATGTTGATAAACATCCAATCATGTTGCTCTTTTCATCTTTTTGCAGTGATTTTTAATTACAGTGATTCCCGGTTTTTCACGGTTAATGGTTAATGGGGACCAGAACCCGCCGTGATAAATGAAAAACCGTAAAGTAGCCCCCCCACGCCCCCCCCCCCAAATATTTATTTTGTGTGTTCAATGTATTTATTCAAATTTAGAATTTTAAGCGGTACATATAAACAAGTTCAGTTAAAAACATTTTTAAAAAACTTTTATGTATTGATGCATTTTAATAAATGGTTTTTAAGCACTTCAAATGTAACAATTATGATAAGTTTTAAACATGTTACTATCCCATCTCACCGAATTATTTTTAAACAAGAATAAAGTAGAAAAATGCTTGTCGTTATTAAATGTTTCATTGAGTGAGTCCACTCAAATTCGCCCAAGTACACACAATCAGTTTCCACAGCCTATATTCAACAAGTTAAATGGTGACTGACGCATGCGGCGCTTTGAGGTTTTGGCTGCCAGGCATCTCTGGCAAGATCTATCCATAACGTCTGACAATCATCGTTAACTTTAATAAGCAACTCCAGTGTACTGCCTGACCAAGAAAAGGAGCAGGAGGGAGAGCGAGGCAACGTTATCGGATCGTGACAGCTCATTTGTATTTTTTTTTTTTTTTTTAAATTGGAAAAAAAATCCACGATGGACTGTGGGCGCGAAGTAGCGAGGGATCACTGTAGTTTGTCACAAGTAGACGTCCAATCAATTTAAACTGAAAAAATGTTCATTCACTGCCAGCCTTCCAGTTCAAATGGATTGAATGTCTAATGCCGTCATTGGCGAGCAATGAGTTAATAAACCATTGCGCAAAATGTAATTGTAATGCCCAATTTTCATTCATTTATTCATCTTCCGAGTCGCTTATCCTTATGACGGTCACTGGGGTAGTAGACTTTTTTTTTTTTTTTTTTTTAAATCTCTTAATCCGGTAAACTGGTAATCAGTGTTTTTATGAAAAACTGAGCCCTCCCAAAACGTATTATATCATTATTACTTATTGTAAATATTGTGTGGAATAAAACACTAAAAAAAACTCATGCACTATAACTCATTGGAACAGACCTGAACTAAAAATTCACTTACTCAGTATTCGCAGTGCTAGTTCTCACTTTTGCTATCTATACACACTAAGGGCTTAGTCTGTCCCCTCTTTGTGCAGATTCAAGTTCCTCCCCGTGCTCCAGCTCGCCCAACTCGCCAGTACCTCAAGCCCGTCCCAGCTCTCTTCACGTCCTGGGCCGCTACACCAAGGCAGGTCGCTGCAAGTCCACCAGCAGCATCCCGCCATCCCCTCTGGCTTGCATCCCGCCGCCCCAGCCGCTGTCTCCTCAGTGCTCTCCCTCCTGCCTTCCCAGCCACCCCAAATCTTTGCAGGGTTTTCACGGCAAAACGCTGTCCCCTCCAACTATAGCCCGCCATTCTGTACGCCCCCGCAGCGCGGAGCCACCGCGATCGCCGCTCCTCAAGAGAGTGCAGTCGGCCGAGAAGCTGACCGGCGACAAAGCAACCGGCGGTTATCACTGCGAGCGGAAACCTTACGGCACTCGCAGACACACCATGGAGGTTCCACTGTCCGAAGGCGAAGACGCGGAGGAGGACACCGCCACCGGGTTTGTATGTGTGGGCGAACATGGCCGCCAAGGCCTGTACGAGCACCACCGTTCCACCGCCTCGCCGCAACACCGCGGTGCCAACCACCACTCCGCAGAGGTGGTGGTGATGCGGAAGTTGGCCCTGTCAGAGCGCCGGGACTCTTTCAAAAAACAAGAGGCCGTGCAGGAAGTGAGTTTCGACGATTTGGATGAACGCGAGGCGGCGCTCTCTGCCTCTCCACCCAAAATCGACACCAAGCAGAAGGTGGGAGGAAAAAACACACGGGATACAGCGGTGCAACAGAAAGCCAAGTCGAAAGATAAAGAACAGTTTTAAACACAGCCCACCTCACCGTTGGTCTAGATTTACAACAAGTGTGAGTGTATGACTTGCCACTGTATATTTCTCACAAAAACTAGCGATTTGGGAATTCTGGGAGAAATTTCAGGTTGAACCTAAAATAACCTTGACAGGTGAATGCTCAATCAATTTTCACTACACTGTAAATAGTAGGAACACAAAAAATGGCTATAAGGTATCCACAAAATAATAAATTGTGGGTTTGATATCATTTGTAGGAGCAGCTGATGTCTGGGTAATAAAAATGGAGCATACCTTTGTATATAAAGTGCACTCAAAATACTAAATTGTGGCTATGTAATCTGTAAATAGTGCGCACAAAATATCTGGATAAGGAAACAGTGTATGTTTGTGCTAATAACATGCACCAAAATAGTAATGTGAGGGTTTAATATCATTCACTAGAATTCTTTTGTAACCTCCATGTTGTGACAAATAGTGTTTTGTGAATACATGATTAACTCACTCCCTGCCATTGACATTGCTAAACGTCCAGGTCGGCAGCGATCTCCCGGTCAAAATGGATTGGAAGTTTAACCTGTTAGGTGACCCTCCAAGTTGAGCTCATTAGCTCAGCATTTTAGGTTCACCCTGAAAATTTACAATTCCGACAACTGTGATCGACTCCCTCACAAGCTTGAAAATGGATGCTTCAATACTGTTTAACATAAATATGACTGCCTATATGCGTTTACTCCCTCGTTTTAGAAGTCACCTACCACAGATTTCATTTTTGTAAATATATTTGTATTTGAAATGAAGATGTGTATTTATAACTTTCTACACTCATCTTGTTTTTGGTTGCAGGGGATGCTCTTGTGATTGTTAGCAACTGTTCAAAGTATAAATGTGATTTCCTTTTTCCGTTTTCAACAACGCCAACATTGGTGCCAAAGCAAGGTTAGACATAAAAACCTTACACGAGTATGGAAAGATGTTTTGCTGTACATAGTGCTGAAAAGTTTTTTTTTTTCCCGGATTAAAAAAAAAAAAAAAAATACAGTGAAACCTCCAAAATACAAGTTCATTTTCTTTGCTATTTCTCGGTGTTTAATATGGGTGAATGTTTACATTTTACTGCATATATGTGTGTGGGTTTGTTGACATATATATTAAAAAAAATCACAGGTAATCCAGAAGTTGTGAAAGGATGAAGTGTTTGCGTTACAATAGCAGTGTAGCATTGAGGCAAGCTGGCGATGTGTATTGTATAAACAACGGTGGCCCTTTAAACAGCTGTCAGTGGTAATTTTTTGCAAGTGACTTTGTAAGGATCGTCGGCCTGCAAAGCCTGTTCTTAATCTCCTGTTAAAATCACCTTCAAAGGATTGTGCATGCTCCACATTCCACCATAATTTTCCCACCGTTCTTTACAAAAAGAAAATTACAAGTTGGAGAAGCTATTATTTTAACCCATTCGCTGCTATTGATGGCAATACACATCCAGTCTATTTGGATTGATGGAGGTGATGGCAGTAGTTCCCAACCAAAGTGTGTTCATGGTGTAGTTCCCCACCACTTTTCTTGTCTTGTCTCCATGGCAACCAGACCTCTTGATGTTTCCACCATGCGGGGATCTTGTTCAGACTGATATGGCAACATTTTTTGTTTGTTTCAACAGCGCTTGAAATAAAAATGTTCAAAAAAAAGACCAACTGAGTCTGAGATTGCAAGCTGATGAATACACCTTTAATTCAGACAGGAGAATGTAATATACACTTTTTGTCATGCAGGAATGTGAGAAACATTTATGACATTGACCTATAATTGACAGCTTGTCATTCATAAATAAATGAATAAAACCTTAACCCATAAAGACCATGTATTGGTCATGTAGGCCGAAATAGTTTTGCAATTACCATTTTCAAAAATGAAAAAACAGGACTTATTGTATAGCAATTAGGCATGTGCCGGTTATCGGTTTCAAGGTTTACCATGGTATGAAAACATCACGTTTTGAAAACCCCAAAAATTTTCCGTCCCAAAAATGTAGCGAGAAATCCGTGGCTTGGAGCATCAGTGCTCACCCAGTTGTTGCCCTGTCCTGTGTCTGTCAGTGACACTACACCTCAGCCCCCCCAAAATAGACAAAAGTTGCTAGTATGGGAATACTTAGGCTACTGAAATGAAACAGACGGCTTAAAGGAGGAAGGTCAGCCGACATGCAGGCAACACCTCCAACATGATATCACATTTACGTGACCATCATCCGTCAGTTTACACAAAATGTAATGTAACTAAACGCTGTCATGAACATTTCCCACTATCTATGAGAGTTCACTCAAGCTGATTTAGTGTGTCTAGCGATGGTAAAGCAAATACTATAAGCTTGTTAATGAGGCAGACAACGTGGCTAGTTAGCATGCCAAGACGGCTAACTAGTTTCTTCTCTACCGTTACTCTACTTTTGTAAAGTCTTCCGCCATTGTAAACATCTGCCAATTTGCAAATATGATGTGAAAAAAAAAATCCTGTTCAACTGAAAAATATTTTTTCCCCTTCCATCTCAAAATAACCCATTTAAAGCTATAATTGCAATACCGTAAAACAGCGGTATTTTTGCTTAAGGATATACCGTCAAAATCTCATACCGGCACATGCCTAATAGCAATATTATTGGCAACGATCATTTGATTATTACAAAAAAGTTAGACTTCAGAAAAAAAAATATAAAAAAGAAATTAACTTTCCTCCCTATTTTTTATTTATTTATATATTTTAAAGACAATTTAAGAAACAACACTTTTTTTTCAGTGAAAAAAATATTTACTGCTTTTTAAAATCGTTTTTATTTTAAAATAAAGTTATTTGCTGTCTTTGATGTTTTTTTAATCTACAAAATTAGCCCTTTCTTGCACAAATTACCTGCAATGGATTCAGGGTGTACTGTACCCCGCCTACAGTACAGCCCATAGTTAGCTGCAATAGGCTCCAGCATCCCTGCAACCCTATTGAAAAAGCGGCTTGAATTCACAAACTGGACTTTTTTTTTACCCTTATGGGTACTCATTTAACTCATTGGCTACCATTGACGGCGTTGGACGTCCAATCCCTTTGAGTGGGAGTGGTGAATGAACTCATTCGCGCCCTTCCCAGTCAAAATGGAATGGGCGTCAAGTGCTCTCAATGACACTGAAGAGATGAGCATTCACGACTAATCCTTCCAGTCAAGGGCTTAGGTTTTCATAGGGACGTTAGGGACATAACACTGGCAACTTTTCAGGATGCTCAAATTGTCCCACCAACTTTTAAGCAACCTTATTTGCATTATATAATGAGTTCAGTTCTATAGGTCATTTAGATTGTCTTCCTATATGCTGTAAGGATAGAATTGCTAGAATATTAAGTGAATTATTTTCATTATATTTAGACTTACATTTACCCCTTTTCACTTGCTAAATGTGCCGGCATATTTTTTCCCCTCAAACGCACGTGTGATTGGCTGATGACTTGCATTTACTTAAAATGTATTTACTACATTATTTAATTGAAAAAAAAATAGTTTTATTTGCAGCCTATACAGACATTTTTTCCCCCAGATAAGCATACGTTAATCATAATCGAGGTTAGAAATGTTTCATTTTTGTTGAGTTTGGCTGTGCTGATCTTAATATTGTTGTATGTTATGTTTAATGTTTCTTTAATGGTTTTTGAAAACAAAGTTTTGAATTGAACGGTGTATCACCTGAACCAATACACATGAAAGTTAGTATAAGTCAATACAGATTTATTTTGCATTGATCATTTAGCCTATCAATTAATTAGATTAATAGTCGTGAGAAATGGAGCCCTGACTCCCGTTCACCCAATCTGTTTAATCTTAATAATGTCCCGTCCCCAGCAAAAAGCGTACATGCAGGTTATGCTGTTATATCGTCCCTACCAACATTGAGACCAAACCTACACTCTTTCTCCCAGTTTAAATGAATTGGACGAACGTCAAAGGCATGCAATGAGTTAAACACCATAAAAATAAAATCTGCTTTGGAGTGTTATGTACTTGGGTCCGTAACCAGAGTGCATTTCTGTTTTTATTCATTTCAAATTAATAAATTAGATTTGTTCTAATATATAAATTATAGTTTTTATAAAAAAATCTTCGGTTTTCTGTGGTCAATCGGTGTCAAATAAAAACTGGGAGAGAGGTTAAAATCTGTACTCTCAAGTCATGTTGACGGCAGCGCTCTATGTCAAATAATTACTTTTTTGTACAGCACTTTAAAGACGCCACATGATTGAACATGCCGGCCTGATCATAGATGAGCAAGCTTCAGTTTGATTGGTATAATGGAGTCATGTGATTATTGTTGCAAAGTCTCGTTGGTGAAACCGTTAGCGCCAATGTTGGCGTCTCTGGCATGAAAAAAAAAAAAAAAAAATCTAACATGGAGAATAAAGACAAACATGTAATGACTAGTGTAGCCCAAAGTAGCGGAGTAAGAGTAGCGTTTGTTCTTCACAAATCTACTCAAGTGAAAGTAAAAAGTATGGCTTTGTGAAACTACTCTTAGAAGTACATTTGTCTCAAAAAGTTACTCAAGTAAGTGTAATGGAGTAAATGTAGCGCGTTCCTATCCACCTCTGTATATATATGGCGGAAAACACTCAGGTAACTTGAAGTTCCACTCTGAGACCCCCAATTTGACCAAATTTCATTATTGTCCTATATGCATGTGTGATACATCATTGGAAAGCTTAAAATCTTTATTTTCTGGGTGAGGAAAATTTTTGAACAGGAGGGCATTTTTTGACACCTTGAAAGTACAATAAACAACGAACACTTCAAAATGATTCCCTTTTAGTCTACTCAAGTCTTTGAAAATTAATATGCATGCACTAAGACGTGTGTGGATGTACAATAATAAAGGAAATTGGTATGTGAGTAAATGTAGATTTAATTTAGCCCTGTGTTTTGTTTTGTAAATATACATGGCTCAACCGGGACTAATGATAACTTTACTGCATACAGGTTTCAATTTGGCTTGATTTTAATCTGTGCAAAGAAAAAACATTTCCAGGGGAATTTTAGGGGTTAAATTCCAACACCATAATATTTTAATTTTTGCAGTGGGCTTTTAAAATATTTTTTCAATTATGATTAAAGAATGTGAATGCGAGATACGGAGAAAAAAAGGCTCCATATGCATTAAGGGAACATGTAAATGTGAGTAGGATCCCTGAAGTAACTTTTGAATTGTTTCATCCTCCTTACTACCTATGCCATCCTCGTGCTATTTTATATACATAACACTATCTATTTATTGTATTTAGCCTTGAAGCCTAGGACCTAGGCCAGGGGTGTCCAAACTTTTTGCAAAGGGGGCCAGATTTGGTGTGGTAAAAATGTTGGGGGCCGACCTTGGCCAACGTCCTTTACGTAGAACAATATATTTAAGCAAATTTTAGCAAGCCATTCTGTGTGTCACATTTGCTTTATTATTTTTCTTAATTAATAATTTCAACAATCTCCCAACTAGCCTTTGTGATGTTCTCTTTCGACTCTCGGGCTCTTGCGAAATACTGCTGCTGTGGAATTACACTCGGTTCAAGTTGCTTCAATTTCTCACTATGTATCTTCCCTGTAATCTTGTCGTACATGTCAGCGTGTCTTGTTTGGTAATATCGCCTCACATTCAACTCTTTAAAAACAGCGACTGTCTCTTTGCAAATGAGGCAGACACAGTTTGTATTTTACATATTTTAGTGAAAAAATAGTCCAATTAAAATAAGGAGTAAAGGGTTTAGTTTAGTTTATTCACACATCGTATCATGGTACACACATGAACATGGTCATATATACAAGCAATTCATCTGACAAGATGTATGAAAGGGACACTCCGAATAAGCTATTTAAAGCTCACACGGGGCAATGTTGCTTAGAGTGCTGCTGCCTTTTAGTGGGTAAATGAGGAGCAGTCTTTAGTGTGTAAGCTACTTCATATGCTGGTAGCAGTACTGCTGACCAATTTATTAAGTCTGTGTGTGGGCCAGACGTTATTGATTTTATGACAGAGGCTGGGGGCCGGATGAAATTTGACCACGGGCCGCATTTGGCCCCCGGGCCGGACTTTGGACATGTCTGACCTAGGCTTTATGATTTAAGCATCTAATGTAGCTGATACATCGATAGCATCCCATAAAAAGCAAGCCAAATGGCAACAAAGGTCAAAAAGATAATGGACAGCATGCTAGTCAGTTAGCCTGCTGTGTCCATAATTCTCGCGCTTCCGTTCGACTGCAATATATGTCTTTTTGTGGCTTTCTGGTAACTCGAGGTGAGAGCATGAGAGAGCATAATTAAAGACACCATCATTTTAATGAGATATTATCGCGTACTTACTTTGTTTTGATCCAAAACCTCCGTGTAGCATCTCTCACCAAGTGTCAAGACACAGCTGTGAATGGCGACAGCCGGACTTTGTAGGGATTTTATGGGTGAAACACGGTAATACAACAAGGGTCATGATGCAGAATTCATATACAACATGAGTGGTTGATATTTTCCTTTTATCACCTAAAAATATCAGGGAAAATGTGACAGACAAAAAAAAAAATACAATTAAGCGATAGTTATAAGGTAGCTATCCGTGACCTATTTACGGACACTATTTTTTTTTTTATTGTGACGTAATTTGATTAAAAGTTTGAAATATGCGAGTGAATATTTTTTTGTCTTTTTTTTTTTCAAAAAAATATTAGACATCAATTTATGATTCTAAGCTAAAAATGATTTACATTTTGAATAATAATTACTTACCTTTTTTTTTTTATGTCTGGGTGCCTTGTACATGTTTTTCGCCATATTTATTTGCGCCTAAAGTTTTTCGAATTGTCACTTTTTTCGGAGCCAGTAACTGAAGGGTTCGTACTTTTCCGTAGCATTTCGGCTATTTCCGCCATTCTCCTTACTGTTCCCACGCGCCCGCCTCCCCTCCTCTTCGTTGCCTCGCTGGAAAATGGCTGTGCAGGGGAGCAGGGAGTTCTGAACGGGAAAAGAAAAAGAAGGCGAAGTGAAAAAGAGAAGAGCTTTCCCCAAGTTCCGCGCACCACTGGAAGCTGCCGTGTCATTTCCCCACAGTGGACTGACTCCATTTGACCTTTTGCAACTTTTCGAGCGACGCCACTGAAAAATCAAAAGACACAAGAAATATCGACGGGTGAGTTTCCCCCCCAACTTATTGCACATTTCCAGTACAGCGAGGAAGCCACTGTAAGTTACTGGAAAATGGTGGAAGCTTCAACTCAAAGCGCGTCAGCCGACCCCAGCTTCATTTTTGCCACTTTTGAAGTCTGTTTTAAAACGAGAAACGTTTGTTCAAAAGGCAGTAAAGTACAGTAAATGTTGCCAGCTGGCTAGCTGGGAGAATTGGAGCAAAGTTATGCTGCAGTTTTTTTTTCTTTTTAATGTAATTTTTTTGCTTCGAGCTGCTTTTTCGCTGTTGTGTTTTCTTGCTTTTTGAATTGATTTTATGAATGGTTCTTCATAGGGGTGTGACAAAATATCAAAATGGTGATATATCGTGATAATTTGTATACCAAAAGGTTATTGATATGCTTGTCAAGAATCGAGATATCGTTTTAAAAAACTGTCAATGTTAAAAAAAGAAAAAAAACACATAAGAAAAGTTGTATATAGCGTGCAATATGAAACAAAAATAAAACTCAATTTTTAAAATAATATGAATTTATCGGTAATATTATAACATATTACCTGGAGCAATCAAAGAACAATCTAATATTTACAGCTGCATTATAATTACTCAAATTAAAAGTGACTTTTGTCATTATTGTATGTAGCACTCTAGGCAATTTCTGTCATGTCTTCATGGCTGCACTTCATGGCACTTCAGCTCACAATTCAGTTTGACTTGAAGGTAGTTCGTTAGTGTGTCCACTTATAAATTAAAAAGGTCAATTGATAAAATTAACTCACCGATGCAATCTTTGAGTCAGGGAACATTTCTTTTGCTAATTCTGAGAAGTGATCAGCAATAGTTGCAGGCAAATTGTGTTCGGCAACAAATAAGCAGAATAAAATCTCCACTTTCGTCACTTTTCATTCTGCAGACTTCATCTTTATGACTAGAGGTGCACGATAATTATCGGTCCGATAATTATCGGTCCGATATTAGGAATTATGACGTCATCCCAAGAAATCCAATAACAATATATATTATCAGGCCTATTAATATTAATTTTGGCACGGTGTCGGTGGATTGGGATGTGTGCGTTTGTTTCCGCTCCTGTTTTGCCAGTAGCAAAGTTTTGTTACTTTTCTAGAGGCCGTATTTTTCCATCACTAAGTGATAAACTTTACTATGGCAATTAGCAAATGTTTGCATTTTACAGTTTTATGTTTACAAGTTCTTGAGAGGGCTCGTGGTTATTGATAGCTTTGCTGTCCTATAATTGCCAGGTTAAGAAAGTTGTTTCATGTACCAAGACCACAAAAGTCTCCTTTCCTGTTGCACCTAATGTTTTATCTGCTGACAAAGCACCATATTCAAATCCAACACTAGTATTTTTGACCTACAGGTGTTCAAAAATCAGATGAATATTCATTTTAAAATTATATATATATAATTATCGGTTATTGTATCGGTATCGGCTTTGAGGAACAGGAATTTATCGATATCGGTATCGGTTTCAAAAATTGGGATATCGTGCACCCCTATTTATGACCAGTGTTGTTAATCTTGCCATTAAAAAGTAATTAATTAGTTACAAATTACTTCTCCCAAAAAGTAATTGAGTTAGTAACTCAGTTACCTGAATGTAAGAGTAATTAGTTAGTTGGCGAAGTAGGTTAACTGGTTTTACCTTTCATGTTTTTTTCTTCTTCATTTAAAAAACAAAAACAAAACCCCAATAAAAAACGTAGTAACCTTTCCTATGTTTGGAAGTCATTTATTTATTATTTCATTTCGACATAAACGTTCTAAAACTGTTTCATCATTTAAAGATAGATTCAAGTCAAGATTTTGCCAATTTATGAGTATTTTAGATAAAAAGATACTTAGGTCCGCTAGGAAGGTTCACTACAACAGAGCCTTTCTGAGAAGTGTACTGCTCTAAAATGGCGGCTGCTTACTAACGCGACCGAGTCTGTCATTTCGCATGTAGTTCTATATGCATGAGATATCTTGGCGTAGATTGTAGGCTGCCGGCTACAGTCAGGAAATATTGGAGCCACCCAGCCTAGCATCGCATTTGCAACAGCGTCACAACAAACACTTCGCTCTCAGTGTCTCTGACTTTTCACGCGTCATTCAAACAATGTAGTAACGCACATTGTCTCGTTGCCGAAACGGTGACAAAATCCGAACAGAGTAAAAAAAAAACGTAATGCACGAAAAACGTACAGATTTTGAACGTACGGCGTACCCATTTAAAAATCAGTGCTCACTTGTACAAATTATGCCGAAACCCGCCGAAAATTACACAGTAGTCTTATCGAGCTGGGCGGGCACAGCAGTCTCTCAGGGCGGGCCCGGCCCTCTAATGCCCGCCCATGCCGCCGGGTCTGTCGACGCCCAATCCATTTAGAGTGGGAACGTTCGTTCATTCAAAACCAGAGCATTCACAGTCATTCGGTCCGATTTTCGGGGCATTTACAGGTCACTTGCTGTTCATTTTAGGGCATTTACAGGTCATTTTCTGTTGAGTTTGAGTCACTGCCTATTTATTTGGGTGATTCCCAGGTCATTTCCTGTTCTGTAACTCAAAATAAACAGGAAGTGACCCATAAAATACCCCAAAATCAACCGGAAGTAACTGAAAATCCAACAGGTAAATTACCTTAATTGGCCCAAAATGACCTCATTGCCTGGCATTGGCTGCCACTGACGGCCATAGACGTTCAATCCATTTGAACTGGGCGTTCATTCGCTGCCGTCCCTCCCACTTCAAACGGATTGGACATCTACTAGTGATAAACACACAGCCAAAGGATGAAAATGGTGTTTTTCTGTTTATTAGTTGCTTGTAGAATATCCTACAATGATATCCTGATCAGTGTATCGATAATCGTTGTATCGCTATATCGTCAGATCATCGTTATCGTGAGCTTTGTATCGCAAATTGTATCGTATCGTGAGGTACCAAGAGGTTCCCACTCCTAGTTCTCTAGGCGTCATGTTATACTTTACTCCATTTTTAAAGTGGTTAGATCCTTCTAATTATTCTTAAAGTTGTGAGCTGCTGTAATTTTATGCTCAATTTGAATATAAGCATACATTTTAAGTCGGTGCAGAACACAACTACAAGAATTCAGCAATTTTTGGCTGTGTTTCAAATTTCAATTAATATTATATTGCACATAAACTATAAATAACCATGTGTGCCTGAATGTTTTAAAACAAACATTTCATAAAGATTACCCTGTATAGAGTAAGTGACTATTTTTGGTAATTAAAAAATAAACTTGAAGCACTCAAATACATAGTAGAAATGATATAGAAAATTATGGAAATTGCAAATTTCTTGGACCTCTGGAAAAATAATGTTTGAATAAAAAATGAGACAGTTTATGGGCGCAGCCATTTTGTGATGTCAGTTATACCCACACACATGCACACTAATTGACTAGAGCAGTTGTGTTTAACCTTGCTAAAGGTACCGAACCCCACAAGTTTCACATGTGGATTCACCGAACCCTTCGGAATTAGATAATAAAGCAATTGTTTTTCAAATACAAAACTCATATATCTAAGCCAGCATGCTGATAATTTGGCAAATTCCCGTTCAAAATTCTTCTCATTTTGACAGCATGTTTTACAAACAGGTCAAAATTTGAGACCATGCTGCCCATTGGTCTGTTGTATTTCCTCATACCAAGTGCAAGTCAACCTTCCACTGAGCAAACCAGTTCCTCCTCCCATCAGATCGAGGACTATCAGTTAAAAGAAACGGATTATGCCTGCAAATTGGGAGCAAACCAGTCAAAAACCTGATCTAAAAAGTCTGTTTGTCTAGATTTAATCAGCATACAAAAATAGGGCCCTGCGTTTCTTTACCTTCTCCGAACCATTTAGACTTACTCACCGAACCCCTGTGGTTCGATCGAACCCAGGTTAAGAACCACTGGACTAGAGCATTGTATATGTGATAGGTAGGGGTGTAACGGTACACAAAAATCTCTGTTCGGTACGTACCTCGGTTTTGAGGTCACGGTTCGGTTCATTTTCGGTACAGTAAGAAAAGAAAATGCAAAATATAAATGTGCTAGTTGTTTATTACACACTTTTGTGCTTTCAACAATAGGAACAGTAGCCTATACAAAGCTAGAATTCTGCTCAAAAAGTAGCAGGTATTTAAAGATACTACGGTAATCCAACAACAATTTGCCTTTCAGACCCCGCGTATTGTTGGTCAGCTTTCTTTCTGAAAGCAAGAAGTAAAAAGAAGTCCTGTGCTAAAGAGAAAATCAATCCCAATGACAAAGATTTTAACATGTATTTTACAAATGAAATGCCTCAGTGAATCATTTTTTCCCCTTATGAACGGTTTTCAAAAGCTTTATTGGTGGATTTTCTCAAGTTAAAGCGCCACACAGAAATTAATAAATTTAATTGTGTAAGCAGGATCTGTATATTATTCTTATTATTTAAATACAGGTGTTTTAGCTCATTTCAATTTATTTTATTTAAATGGGCTATTATTTATTTTACTATGTGTTTGTATTTTACAAATGTGATGTAGTATTCATTTATATTGTATATTTTATGTTGTATAACTTTAGTTCCTATGTGAATATTAGTTCTTACTTGTTTTGTTGTAGAAGGAGGGTTTTGTATTGAATATGGGGCCGTATTGGTTATTATATGTGTGTGGGCAACTGTTCTTGATTCCACTTCGATGATCCCTTTAATAAGTAATTTCTTAAACCACTTTGCAGTGGCAGAAAGTACTTGCACTCTTTACCTAATTAAAAGCTCAAAAACTTAAGTAAAAAAAGAATTTCAGAAATACTCCGAAATGTGCAAAATTAAAGCTGTTGAGCACATACATAATAGATAAAGGCCTGCTCAAAAGTGTACAAGTTCCCTAAACGTGATTTAGTGATAAGATAGGCATCTAATCTCATTTTAAGTCAATAAAACGTAACTTGAAGCTTTTTCATTGAATTGTTGCCTTTGTAATTTGTTGTGTTAAGTGCAAATTAAGTGAAATTGTGGCAGTCTATATATCGGTTAAAACAATGGTTGTCCATAGAATCAATACATCAAATCATCTTGAAATTGTTGCTTTTTACCATAAGTATTGGTGCGGGGTCAGATTCTGTGCAGTATGTAGGAAAGAGGCCATCATCACAGGGTCATGGCACTAATGTAACCTGCTGTTGACGGCCAGCTTTCCAGGGGCTGTACCTATTAACATTATTATTGGTTGGCTAACTGCTAGCTAAGAACTTTAAGATGCTAAAATGTTAGTTTAAAAAGTGCAAGGGACAGTTATACCGTAAAACAAATTTATTCTCGAAACTACTGAACTAAAAATAAAATCTGCTGCTGTTGCGCAATTTACTGCGTTTGACCTTTGAGTTGCCAAAGAAAGTCAGTGAAAGTTGGTCTTTCAACTCAGAACCGTCTCTGAACGCTACGCAAAATGAACTCCTTGCAGATGTCTGCATACACAACATCCTGGTGACTTTAAGTGGCGCTACTTAAAAATGGTTGAATACCTAAGCCTCCATTTTAGGAGAAGGAGTGCTTCTGAAAGGTTGGCCTGTCTGTAGTCTTCACTGTGGCGCAGTAGATTTTTCACTCGCATGTGGCTCCATGGCCAAGGGCCAGGTTGCGTGCGTGGTGCCTCAGTCTTCAGCTCCTCCAGCAACTTGGTCATAAAGCTTCAACGCAAACTTTTACAGCATTAATTGTTTCCTTGCATTCTCCAACGATTTTGTCCCCTTTTACAGCTAGTATTTTTAAGTATTAATTCATTGGCTGCCATTGACGGCGATAGACGTCCAATCTATTTTAATTGGGGGGGGGGCTGTCAATCTCTGATAACCCGCCCAGTCAAAATGGATTGGACGTCTATCGCCATCAATTGCAGTAAAATATGATCACGCAACGTCAGCTTTGAAATGGATTTGATCTGTGTAACTGTTAATGGCTTTAAATTAGGGCTGCAGTGCCGAATATTTTAGTAATCGAGTATTCTACTGAAAATCTCATCGATTGATTGAGTAATCGGATAAAATATTTTTTTGTTTAGTTAAAGAGCAATTATAAATATACATGAGAAAACAAGACATTTCACATCATAATTAACCATTTTTAGGCAATCAATGTCTTAATTTTAGATGCACGTTGTTGAAAACAGCCAACAATTGGATCGCAGATGTGACTAGAAAAAAAAAATGAAACAAAATTCACTGTATTCACTTCAAAAACTTGAGATCTCATGAAAACAGTTAACAGTTTTATTTTTTACCTAAAAATGTCATTACGCTTGATAACACACCACTTAAAATTTGTTTTTCATACGTGTTTCAATTGAATTTTCATTTGTGTCAAGCTGATCTTAAGTTCTAGTTGAGTTTTAAGTTGGTCTAAATTGTAAGTCCTGATAGGATTTTGAGTTTTTGCAGTGTTCAAAATAAATGTATGATACCTGCTGTATTGGCACACATTAGGCACCAGTTCTACTGGATGTTATATCCGTCAGTGACTACTGAGCTAACATGGACAACAACTCTGATATTTTATTTTAAACCCTCATCACTTGCCAAACAAGTAAAATGTCCAGCCATACAAAAAAAAGTTAAATTGACCTATTTTGGTTTTGATTTTATTATCACATTGGACGACCAATTTTGTTTTTTATATATTTATGTCAAACAAAATGTTGAAACATAATTTGATCGCAACCATATTTGTGCTGCACAACTCATTCGCAAAAAAAAAAAAAAGTTTTGATTGTCCTTTGTTGAAACTACTGCTCTGTAATGTTGGGATAGCTTTGTTTAAAAGATGTTTGGACGTGCTCTTTTTCACTCCATAATATGTACTGTTGCAAGGTATCGGATTGAGTCTTTGTATCTGCAGATCCTCAAAATCATGTGACACAGACTCGCATGCAAAAATGGTTTAGCAGTCATGTATTATTCCACTGGTTTTTACTTTTCTAAAACGTTTTGCTATGGTGGTTTGGGCCTGCGTGGTTTGCCGCCACCCATTTTATTTATCACACAAATATTAGTTGTTCAGATAATCATCACTAATGATCTCAAACATTTTTCAAAGAAACAAATCCATTTGTTCTTCTAATTTTAAAGTTGGTAATAATTGACTGAAAAACAGGTAATCCCCAGGTTATAAACGAGTTCCGTTCCTACACTGGCGACGTAACCCGAATTTCCGCGTAAATCGGAATGAACCCTTTAAGTACCCCGAAATAACTATCCAAAAAGTCCAAAAGTATTGTATTTTGTTTAATGATGGAGGATCCACTGTCCTCTGGTGGCAGCGTTGGTCTGGCTGGACTGTTGCCTTATATGACTGAGAAGGAAACTTAGACATGACTGGATAAAGGATAGCTGCACTGTTGTTTGGCAATAAGGTACTGTTTATACGAAAAAACCCCCAAAAACAACAACAACTGGAGACAAAATGGCGAACGAGACCCCGGCGTCGTAAAGTCGAAGTCGCCTAAGTCGAGTACTCCATAACTAGACGTGCCGATTACCGGTTTCAAGGTATACCGTGGTATGAAAACGTCAAGGTTTCAAAACCGCAAAAAATTTCCGTCAGACCGTCCCTAATGTATTAAGACATTTTTTATGTCTCAAAAATGCATTGAGAAATCCCTTGCTTGCAGCTGTAATGCTCAACCCTCCCACACCATTTGTTGCTTAGTGTCAGTGAGTCAGTGGGCTACACGATGGCTGATGGAGGTGAAACTCCTGAACTATTTCCCCCATCGAAGAAAACGAACACATAACAGATAAGTTACAGACGGCCGCGGCTTAGAGGAGGAGGGCCAACCGCCATGTTAGTAAACACTGTCATCAACGTTTCCCCACCAACTACGAGAGTTAACTCCAGCGTGTTTAGTGTGCCTAGCGGTATTAAAACGTGGTGTTCTTTTCTCTCAGGCAACTGTCCGTGTTGAGAAAGTGTGTGGATACTGTAAAAATGATACGAGTCATACACACGTGCTTTTTATGGAAAATAATTCAATTATTTTTGTTCTGATGGTAACAATGTTGAGCTGTGGCTGTGGGTTTAGGCTCACCTGAAGTACTGCATTTATTTTAATTTTATTTAGAATATTTTACAAGTATTTTAACTTAACATTATACTTATGTTCCAATTTGCTAATATGTTTTGAAAAGTAAAAATCCTTTTCAATGGGAAAAAAAGTTTTTGTTTTTGTTTTTTTTAACCCAGATTGTCAAATGTACACATTTTACAGCTGTAATTGCAATACCGCGATACCGTGAAACTAGTGCTATTTTGGCTTCAGGTTATCATACCGTGAGAATATCATACAGGCACATGCCTAGTTGTAACCCAGGGACTACCTGTATAACACTACGGAAAAAACTGGTCATCGTCATGAAGATGTAATGCTATTTCTTCATAAAATTTAAATATGCTCTATATTCTGTTTTGAAATGTCTCACTTATTTTCTGATCTACGGTAGAAATGTCACAGCTCCATTGTAATGATAGTAATATCTCAGTTAGATGTCACCACAATCCCATTAATATACAGTCTGGTATGTTTATCTTTCTGTCATCCCAAAATGTGAATGTGGCTGAAATATTAACTAAAAGTCTTCCATGTGGAGAAAATCTATGGTTGTTTGGGTCAGATGTATGATGGCTGCCTAGAAACATTTTCTAATATTAGAACGTTTCCTTGATTTGCCCGGCTTCTCTGGTGACTGGGCAGCACATGGTGCGCGCGGCAACCAATCACATCGCGGGAGCTTTCCCTCGCTCTAGCAACAGTGAGTTACTTGCTGCCTATTCATTAATTATTTTCCTGTGGTCTCCCTCATCCGTTCGGAGTCCGCTGACAGCAAAGTGCTCGGCTTTTTCCCTGCTTTGCTTTCTTTGACTGAATAGAAAGTTTTAATAAAAATAAAATAGGAAGGGATGGATCTCATGATGCTGAGCTGGTCAGCTGCCTCCTCGCACAGTGGGCTGCTTCTTCAACACTCTCCGAGCAGCACTCTGTCGACTCTTTTCTCACCTCGCACGACTCGCGCCACTTTGCGCGCACTGGAACAGAATCGCCGAAAATGGATTAACGCACGAGGGCGCTCCCGACGCGGCGATATTTTTTCGACTTTTCTTCAACTTGTTTCCCACTGGAGCCGTAGGACTGTCAACAAACGACACGACAACTAGATGAACCGTTGGACTTTTTTGCTGAGTGAGGATGGGGAGGGGGGTGTCAGTCAGAGGCAGGACTGTGGGTGTTGGGTGGGGGTGGGCGCTGAGCAGGTGGAGGGAGCAGGGAGGGGGTAGGACTAAGGGGGGGTTATGGTGGTGTGAGGATTGCGGGCTGTGGTTGGGTATGCCAGTGCCACGTGTCTAGCCTGGCACCTCTCGCTTCTCGACTGAGAAGGATGTTGAACGGAGAGTCTGGCTGAGCCCGTCCGGCTTCTCTTGCAACCCAAAGTAGGGTGAGTGTCGCAATCGGCTGCATCTTCTCCATGAGGGAACTGCCTTTTTTTTTTTCGTTTTCCGATTCGACTAAAGATATGCCTCGGACGCTTTATGAGGAATTTACGTCGTCTTTACGAATGTTGCGAGGGACCGCGCAGTGTCATGTGGGTCTAAAGCGTGCCCTATCAAAGCTAAAAACGTTTTGGTGTTTTTGGGGGTTTTACCGTGCGCTCACCTACTTTTATTTCAGTGTCTGCAATGCATCACTCTCAACAGTAGCCATTCATCCAACATTTCAGGTTGCACAACGTCGGGCCTCGCAAACTAGGCCTATGGTTATTTGGTTTTGGCCGTCATTTTTTCCAAACATTGCCCTAAATAGCTCGTAACTCTTGTCACCTGAAACCAAAACTCGCATCTACCTTTTCAGGCTGTCCTAAGCGGTGTCTACCTGCATCTCCGATGACATGATCGTCGTCCTTGGCTACAGACCGCAGATGTTGTACTTAATCTGCAAACCCTAATCTCTTCCTCCTCTTCCTCGCCCGCCATCTCTTCCCTCAGCCCAGTTGCCATTTTTATATGGCAACTTTGGAACGATTGCGTGCGTCACGGACGGTACGAAAGGACGTTTTAATGTTTTCGACGTTTTCGAGTACAAACGCTGATGAAATTTGGTATAAATGGCGGCGTCGATATTGCGTCAGGCTATGAATTTTAGCTGGCGCTTTCTTATTTTCTGCGGCGAGAAATCGCTTTTTGCTGCATGGAACGTATCGAGTGAATTTAGCGTGATTTTTAATGATGGTATTTTACCCGTTCTTGGGTTTTGTGCTTTAGCATTGCTTCATTCACTATCTGTCCTTTTGGCAGGCAACACTGTGTTGCTTTATTTTCTCTCCGACAAAAAAAAAAAAAAAAAAAAAGTAATTACTGCAAGGCCTTTTGCATGATCCCGAAAAATTCTAGTGACCTCCCCCCACCTCTTGCCTCAGTGCACCTACGTTTTTTCTTCGTACTCTCGCTCAACGAAAATGTTGTTCTTGGAACCTGCCATAATTTGCATGGGATGTTGATTTCACAGGCAAAGTTCATGTTTCTGAATTGTGACGCATCAGTAAAAGCTGTGAGTGCGTGCATGTAGAGTGAAGGGATCGGGGGCTCCTGTCCGGGGACCAAGTCTGCTGTCGGTTGTGACGCAGCAGCATCATCCGATCCGTGTCCTTCCCAAAGACTGCACAAATGCGTGGCGCTGCCACAGTTGGCCATTTTTCATGCACAGCTCAAACAGCGTTTGCTTTATTTATGCCAGACGTTATCTAATGACTTCATGTGAACGAATTTTTTATTAATTTACTTGATACATTTTCTCTTTTTGGGGCTTTTAATGTCCTGCAGGTTGGTCATAATCCCTATCCAGAACATGTGGGAGCTTTACGGAACCGAAGAGGATTAAAGACCGTCCCACTCCGCCACTGGTACTCCAATTTAGGCCACTTCAATCGAGCCCAGCGACACACGGTCCTCCACTGGCAAATTTTGAAGCCGGTTGCTCCCTTAGCATCTGTTCGCCGCTTTAAGGAGCATGTTGCCTACGCTCTCCCTATGCTCCATCATCTGGCTCAACCGGGGTATCAAGCTGCGGAAAGTGCACCACTTCAACACTGGTCAAGTCTGAAATAAGCCAGCGAAGGTCAAATGCTACCTTGCGGACTTGTGAAAATGCTTCTAAGATTCGGGTGACTCCGCGGGTCCTCTGCGCCCCCACCAAAACCACCCTACGATATTCAACTTTTGATTTGCCGCTCTCTCAGTGGGATTTCTTCCAAGCCGGACCACGAATCGTCGTCTAATCCTCCGTGCGGCGGCCATTTTGAATTGTGCTCATTTGGTAAAATGGCGACAGAAGGTTTCCAGTACCGTGCCCTCTACGCGTTCACCAAGGACCAGGAAGAGGACTTGGATCTGCAACCAGGTGACCTGCTGATGGTGAGCAAGGCATCGCTGCTGTCTGTAGAGAACTACCACGAAGGTTGCGAGGAGAAGCCGGAATGCCTTGGCTGGCTTCTTGGTTATAACGAGCGCTCCAAGCAGAGAGGCGACTTCCCTGGGACGTACGTCCAATATGTGGGCCCTGTCAAAATGGCCATCCCGTCCAGTCAACCCAGGTCTCAGCGACCCTTACCTGCTGCTCCCACACCAGAGTCATGTCAAGGTAAGAACACTTGCATTGCTATTACAAAGTTAGTAGGGCTACAGTAGGCAATGGAAGACATGTAGTTAAGTGTTTGCCATCAACGGTGATAGACGTACAATTATACGATATTTGCTGGTATTAAAAAGGCTGCCACAATTTAATTTGAATCAAAAGCGTTTCATAGATTTAGTATATTTTTTTTTTACAAATGTAACACAATTTGTTAACGTTGCACCTAGAGTAATAAAAAATATTTTGACAAATTTTTGACACCTTTCAGACATTTGAATGAAAGCCATTCTAACTGCGTTTCCTTTACCCCTACTAAATTTCAAAAATTTTGCAACGAAAAACTGATATGAATTTTGGAAAAATACTCAAATATCACCAATCAATTATGCTTTCATGAGATGATTTTTTTTTTTTTTTTAAGATGTTTCGTTATTAAAATACAGTGGTACCTTGACATAAGATCGCTTCGACACACGAACTTTTCGACATCTCAAGTAAAATTTGACTCGCCATTTGTTTCTACATCCGATCACATGGTCGAAATACGATGATTCATGACAGCGCCGCAGTTTCCTTGTTTTGCCGGAAGACGACGCACGGCAGTTTTCCGTGTGAGAAAAATCAAAACTTTTTCCAAGAAGGTTAGTGCAGGTGGTGAAAAAAGAAAACGGTGATGCCTACCATTGAAATGAAGATGGAAATGATAGAAAAATATGAGCATGGTGTGCACATCCATCAACTGGCATGACAATACGGCCATAAAATGTTGATCTTGACGTCCTCTTCTGACCTCCGTTCGCCGGT
Source organism: Corythoichthys intestinalis (assembly GCF_030265065.1). Taxonomy (NCBI): domain Eukaryota; kingdom Metazoa; phylum Chordata; class Actinopteri; order Syngnathiformes; family Syngnathidae; genus Corythoichthys; species Corythoichthys intestinalis. Next base: position 42,619,569 of record NC_080408.1, on the reverse strand, counting down.
CTTTTTAAGTTAAGGTGACAATTATTATTGTGTGACATCGCCAAAGAAATCGCCAGCTTCGTCAGGTTTCTAATCTTTTATTCCATCAATTTATGCAACACAACACGCCTACTGTCCGCTGCAGTTGACGCCAGCAACAAAATGTGTAATTGGCATTTGTAATACTACCAGCAGTATTTATTAAGGGTTAGGGTTTTTGGGCTGTGGAAACAATTAATGGAATTATAAAGTATTCTTATGGGAAAATCCTGCTTGACATCCGACCATTTCAACTTATAAACAAGGTCCTAGAACGAATTATTTATTTATTTATTTTAAAAACCTGTCCTGTTCAGCTGTTTGACACGGAGGATGGACGCCTAAGTGTCCAGTTGGTCTGAACAGTTTTAATGTTTCACATTGAGAGTATGACATACTCCCATTGTGATCATTCAACATACCTCATTTTTTATGACAAAGCAGCGTACAGGAAGGGGTTATGGGGGAACAGAAAAAAACACAAGAAAAGAAAGAAAAGCAACACCGAGAAGGTCTACAGTAACTATTAATATGTTGGTGCTATTGTCAGCTAGATGTATTTCCGGTTGACACCATGTGGGGGGGCCTGTTGACCAGGGAAAGAAAGGGAATGGGGGGTGGGGGAGACTATAAGCTAAGTGATTGGGAGGGGTAGAGCTTATACAAGTCAGCACTGTGATTTAGCACCTAGTAATCATGTGAATCCCTTATGAGTGTAAGCCCTTTGGCAACCGACCCTCCGCCGCCCCACCGCCAATCCCGGCACCAGGACCCCCCACCCGAGCACGCCCAATCACAACCTGACGCACGCGAGCCCAACCAAACACGCGACAGCCAGGCAGGCGAGCGGAAACCTGGAATGAATTAACTTCGTATGTAGAGGTACCACTGTATATAACAGCGCAATGGGAATGCTTTGTAAAATCTATATGCTGCAGGACAACTCCGCATGGTCACCTCTCTTAAATTCAATCGGAATCGAACTAAAGATAGCTCTGTACATATGGTGAGAAGAGGAGACTGAAAGCTTTCTCGAGAAATTTCTTAAATACAGCTTTTATATTGTGAAAAACTTCTTTCATTTTAACAAAACCACACATGCAAAAGATGCCGATCGATGTTTTTATATTTCGATCGATTTGATTGGATGTTGCTTCACCTTCCAATGTATCAAATCGAAACAGATTGATGTATTGTTATCCCTGGCACCTTCTGAGTCGCTGTTAATTTTGCGAAATTGACTGTTTTATAAATGATAACCGCAAGCTGTTTAGTTATCGTGAATTTAACAAAGTCTGCAAGATTCATTAAGACACAAGCGTCAGCGTCTAGAACGAGAAGCCCTGCTGTTCCAGTCGTCGCAACTGCACAAACATCATTTACTGCCTCCACCACTTCTTTTATTGACATAACACTCTGTTAAGACACATGGTAACACGGAATATTTTTTTACACTAACAGAAAATGTGCTCCAGAGTTGCTAATCAAAGATGGTTGTTTCTTTTTTTTTACTGCGTCGTGACTTGTCTGAGTCAATTTCAAGTCAACACGTACATTTTTTTTTAACTTTTAACAGGAAAACCCAAGGCTTTGTTATTTTTAATTCAACATTATTCTGACATGGTTGTTAACACTTTAACTCATTGGCTGCCATTGACGGCGCTCGACGTCCAATCTATTTGGATTGTGAGAGGCTGGCAGTTAATGGCTGCCAGCTCTAACAGTTTTAAATTAATTGGATGCTTATCATTGTCAATAGCAGACAATTAATTAAATACTATGAAAAACAAAAAAAAACTTTGGTTGTTATTGATTGAGGGCCATAACCAGGGTGTATTTATCTTTTTATTCATTTAATTTGTAACAATTTTGTTTTTGTCCATTTTCTTAATTATTTTAAAAGATTTTTAATAAACAAATAATCTAATTGAGACGTGGCATTACACTACAATGTGATGCCTATGTACAGTGGTACTTCAACATAAGATCGCTTTGACACACGATCTTTCTGAAATCCCACGCAAAATTTGACTCGCCATTTGTATCTACATCCCGCGACATGCTCGAAATACGCCGATTTATGACAGCGCCCCAGTTTTTTTGTTTTTCCGCAAGACAAACGCACGGTGGATTTTCTTGTGAGAGAAATCAACAAGGGTTTCAAGAAGGTTAGTGCAGGTGGTGAAAAAAAGAAAAAGGTGATGCTTACCATTGAAATGAAGAACGAAATAATACAAAAATATGAGCATGGTGTGCGCATCAATGAACTGGCTAACAGTATGGCCGTAGACGGTCTATGATCTCGGCGGTCCTCCTCCGTTCGCCAGTCTCTATAAGTTAAGGTGGCAAATATTATTTTATGATTATTGTAACATCGCCAAAGAAATCGCCAGCTTTGTCAGGTTTTTAATCATTTATTTCACAACTTGCCTACTGTCCACGCAGCTAACAAGTGAAGTGAAAGTAAATAGTCCTCCCTCACTCTGACACGTCAGCAACGCGGTGCGTTCAGGTACACCACGCAAAAATACAGTACATCTACCACATTAGAACCCGAATCATTACATTATTACAGGTAGTATTAGTATTATTATTATTATTCCAATTTTATTCATAAATTATTTAATTTGCTCTTTGTAATTGCTATTTGCAATAGTACTAGCAATATTTATTAAGGATTTAGTGTAGGTTTTTGGGCTGTGGAACGAGTTACTGGAATTATAATGTATTCTTAGGGAAAATTCGAAAATGTTGTTGCTTTGCGGAAATTGAATTGAAAACCTTAAATTACACATTGCATTTAACAAAAAAATAATGAAATGCCTCTTTGCAGCAGGAGCGTTAAAGTGTTTTAGTTACCCTCCATCTTTCTTTTTAGTTTGCATGTTTTTATTTTTGTTTTTTCAACTTTTTTTCCACCACAATTTCATATGAAAATATGTTCCATATTGTGTTGATAATGATAAATGTAGCTTCATGAAAGTGAGTTAGCATGTACTTGCTGTAATTCTCCTAAGTGTCTGTTTTGCGCGATCATACCCGATTTGCATTTCATTATAGTACACACTAATGGATATTTCCTCAGGGACTATAAAGACTTCATTTCATTCCGGAGAAGCTTTACACTTTGGCAACACCTTCTGGATTCCGTCCGATGAAATCAAGTGTGGAGAAACCGCATAGACTAAAATCTCGCAATGACAAGAGTAATTAAAATCTGAAATATGGTGAACTACATACAGAGTTTGTCTCCGCACAGTATGTGTGACATGTACACTGTAAATGTTACCTCAACTTGAACCAATTGGCCATTTATTGTGCGCAGGAGTAGTGCATTATTTTGTTTGAGAGGAAATAAACTGTTTTTTTTTTTCTCTGTTCTAACAAGTGATACAGTCAATTAAATTTCAAATTCAAACAAAGAGATTTCCACTGAAACTCCTGGGGTCAAAGGTGATTTCCCAGGCTTCACTGCCATGCCTTCCCATGCTGCTGGAAGGATTCTTTTGATATCCTCCGGAGCTTCGAAATCACAGCCATCTTGATAACAACCATGTCTTCTTCATGATATTCTTGAGTTTTGGAAGAGGACTAATTTGGAGCAACAGGACACATACTTGAGAGTTTTCTACTGCACAACTACGTACTGTATGTCCCTCTCGGCCTGAAAAAGTCTGCTGCTCAGGGTATGTTGTCATGGTGAAACAGCAACGAGTTGTCCTACCACAACTCGACGAAGGAAACGCCTTCATTTGGATCTCTTCGGGCATGCTGCTTAATCTTCTGTCACACTGAAGAGGAAAACTACTATTTTGTAGTTTGAGATCTCTATCTTTTGTGACACCAGTGCTGGAATAAAACTCATGAGCAGAGTACAAACTACACCTAAAACCTGAATGATGATGGACACCCCCCTCTCACCCCCTCCCTGTGTTATATCATTCTTTCCCTGGCCTAAATTTAATTGCCTGTTGAGGTGAACCATGGCCTGGCATGTTTGCAAAATCCTCCTTTCTCCTCGTCCAGCCCTCCCTCTTGCTTTCTGCAGCGTCGCTCTCTGATTCACATACACGTCTGATACTGTCTCTGGGCGCTCATAAAGCATGTAAGCCGGGACAGTTCTCAGAAAGGAGAGGCCTCTCCCTCCACGCTACTTGGAAAACACTTTCAAAGAATCCATGAAGGGGGTGGGGAGGGGCTGAGACAGTAAATAATGGGAAAAGACGTGGACAGGCTGAATAGGGAAGCCAAGGCCACTCCATCCATCTGAATCCATTGGAACTAGCTGGCTTTAGTTCATGGACTTGAACGGGGAGGGCTGGCAGTGAATGATCCTGTTTCAGTGCCACTGACGCCAATAGCTAATGAGTTTGCTACTAGCAGCATGGTACATAATGTTCAAGATGCATCCTCTACATAACTGATAATTTTTAATTCTGCTAAGTAAGCTTGTCTCAATCTTGGTCTTGTCTCTGTGTTCACTCCCTAAAGCCTTGGTCTTGTCTTGGTCTCGGTGAGTCCTAATCTGAGGCAAGTCTATGCACTCTGGTTTAAAGCCAGGTTTTTGTCATTTGAACCAATGAGACCAAGCTAAAGTATTTGTAAACAGGAGAAACTAGGTTAATCAGAGGTATTTATTGACAACTGTGGGTTGACCCCCATTTAACAAGGGGTGAATTTGATTTTTTTATCACTGAACAGAGCCGCACAGCTCTCAAATAATTTTCTGGGTACAGCTTTACTTTAATACATATTAGAGCTGAAACGAATACTCGAGTAACTCGAGTTTAAAAACTGATCCGAGTAATTTTATTCACCTCGAGGAATCGTTTCACGTGCGTAGAGGAAAGAAGCAATACAAAAAACCCCAAAAACTTACTGCAGCCGACAGCCGCTACAAACTACGCCGACGTTGCTAAAAACTACGCCCGCGTGATGCTAGTTTGGTAGCAGGTAGTGTCCGATGCGTCTCATAGATATCGCATGCATTTAGGACTAGATGCGCAATGACAGACTCGGCCGCGTCTGGGCAGCGTTAGTTAACAGCCGCCATCTTTAAGCAGTACACTTCTCATCGCTAATAAATACGTTACTGTCACTCGGTCACGTAACGTTAGCTCTTCGGAGGACTAGGTTTCTATTGATTATGACCACTGTCGATGCGTGGCTAACGTGTATTACATACAGGTTTTATATAATCTGTAAAAACACAGCGCTGTAGAGTGATGAGGGTGTAAAATTAAAACATAATAAAGCTAACTGTCAGTTTTGGCTCAGTAGCCATTGCTGAATAAAACACCAAGTAGCACTGGTCCCTAATGTGCTCCAATACAGCAGGTATCATACATTTATTTTGAACACTGCAAAAACTCAAAATCCTATCAGTACTTACAGTTTAGACTAACTTAAAACTTAACTAGAAGTTAAAAATAGCTTGACACAAATGGAAATTATATTGAAACACGTGGGAAAAACACATAGCCTTCAAGTGATGTGTGTTATAAAGCGTAATTATATTTTTAGGTAAGAAATGTTTTTTTTGTTTTTTTTTATAAGATCTAAAAGTTTTTTGAGTAAAAGCAGTGAATTTGTTTTCTAGTCACATCTGAGAGGCAATTGTTGGCTGTTTTCAACAATGTACATCGAAAATAAAGACATTGACTGAAAATGGTTCAATATTCGATTAAATGTCTGTTTTTCCTCATGTATATTTATAATTGCTCATTACCTAAAAAAAATGTTTTATCCGATTACTCGATTAATCGATAGAATTTTCAGTCGATTACTCGATTACTAAATTAATCGATAGCTGAAGCCCCAATACATCTGCACAAAGTAGTGTTTTGTGAAACCAAATTTCAAGTTGTTTGTTAATTGCTGTCTTAAGTTATTGTTAGTTTTAGAGGCCGACAAGAACACGTGCGGCGTAGAAGCGTGTTGTGACACTGGAACGGATGGTCTTGCCCGGTCATGAAACATTGTGTGTCTGTTTAGTCGGGGTGCAGCAAAGACATGCAGCCGTGAAACTTGACCGGCAGCATTACATACTGTTAGCCAGACACCAACTGGTCTTGTCACCACTGAACACAACAAACACATGTTTGGAGTGACCAACATGGCTTGAAACTGGGTTGTCTTCTCTTGCTTTTTTTGAAGACTGTCTGTCTTGTCTAATAAGAAATAGAAACTCAATATATCAACAGATAATCACATGCAATCTGTCCACTCAAGACTTGTCATGTGGCTAAATATCTTTAATTTTTTAACTCATTGGCTGTCATTGATGGCGATAAATATCCTTCCATTTTGACTGTGATGGCTGGCAGCGATTCTTTTGTAGTATTGTTTTAGCCTGGTGGCCCGTCAGGCTTATAAAGCACTGGGAGAAACCCTGTACACTCATGTGTATTTGATGGAAGAACATTCTTTATGTTGTTACTTAGACATTTTTATTCAAAGGTTTTGAAACCACTAGCAAGATTTCAATGGAGGTTTTAAAAAAAATCCTACAAACTTCCTATTTTCATGCTGCTATCTGATTGAATAGAATTAGTAGCTAGAATAATAGCTTTACATTGATTTAGACCTCAGACAATATCATATTGTTGTTCAGGTCAGTCATTAGTTGCAATCCAGTTTTTGTTCGCCTTCGGTAATTTTAAGCAAGGACACGATCTATCAACAATCGCTCTGCACAATTGACTTAAATCTGAGGAGTTATGGTGAAATTCCATAAGCAGGAATTTGTACATATATCTGCTTCTGAACTATTTGAGTGAGAATGCAGCAAAGCCACTTTGTCTTACGTAAGCTTACTGATGCAGAAGATAGAATTATTATTTAGTTTTTCGTCGCTTCTAGGGATGTTCCCCGATCCGATCATGTGATCGGGAATTGAGCCGATCGGGCCATTTTTCAGTGGATCGGAATCGGGTGAAAAGGATCAGGTTTCTAATTTTAAAACACAAACTATTGTGCGGGCTAGAATCTCCAGTTTTAAGAGCCAGTTGACATTTTACAGTACATTACTGCCACCTTGTGGTCATAATAATTCATTGCTTCTATCGTGTGATGTAGTTTTGAACACAGGCTCATTCACTTGCACAGTACACACAGCCTAAAGACCCTACTCACATGACGTCACAACCACGCCTCCGCGCCATATTGTCCTTCAACTCGTCGTTTTGACTCATTATCGCTACGTAAATTCCTCCTATTATGGCGTGTTTTTCTGCTCGTTAACATTAATAATCAAAATGGTGAAGGCGTGTGTGGCGGTTGGTTGCAATAACAGAGAAGATAGACGGAGAGACTTGAAGTTCTACCGTATTCCGAGAGACCCGGAGAGGAGAGCGAGATGGACTGCTGCAATTCGACGAGAAAACTGGGCTCCAAACGATTACCACGGATTATGTAGTAGTCATTTTATATCTGGTAAGATGCATTTAATATATATTTAGAGGGTTTGGGGCTGACAACCACAATTAAGATCATTGCGAGGCTAATCGCGACAACATACAGTTTCAAATTCAAGATGCTTATTTCTTCCACCATCATTACATTTTGAATAATATTTAGCTGGTACAAAGTGAAAGAAGCTGGCCTCGTCTACGGATCATCAGTTAAACAGGTGTGTCCAAACCTTATGCAAAGGGGGGCAGATTTGGTATGGTAAAAATGCGGGGGGGCTACCTTGGCTGATTTACATAGAACAATATATTTAACACTAGAAAACCCAGCAGAGGCCAACTCGGCCCTTCCTCAAGACAAAAATTCCTAATATTCCCAAGCAATGGCCGATTTGGCCTCTCTTCCTAAAAAACCCAGAGGTGGCCCAAATGACCCAAGTGCTTTTGAATTAGCAAGTCGTTGTCCGACAGACAGCAACCATTCATATGTAAATGCAACCACTAGACATACATTGTGTTAGAATGCGGCCCAACGGAGGGGAACACACCACGGTTGCACACTTCATGTGATAGTTTTTGTCAGTTCAAGTCAAGCTACATTTATTAATATACATTTATTTATGGAGTTTTACGCTTTTTACAAACTTTTAACTTACTTCTCCTATACTCCACACAGAAAAACAGAAAGAAATGGCCCAAAATTGTACATTGTTTTTGCAAAAAAAAAAAAAACGTTTTAGAACTGCAATTTGAGTTTAAAGCAAGATCATGTATATAGTTTAGAATGACTGGATCTAATGGAGCATGAATTGTGGCCATTTTGTCTGAAGTTAGTACGAGAAAACGTGTGAAAACCTTTGAGAAAAACAAACAGAATTTGTGTCATGAGAAGGTGGAAGGGAGCAGCCCTGAACAGTTTCTTTGAACACACTGAAATAATGATTGAATGTCCTAATAGTCCTAATTATTATGAAGGGAATATGTACTGCACAGTGTTGTCAATCTTACTTCAAAAAGTAATTAGTTACAAGTTAGTAACTAAATTACTTTTTGGGAGAAGTAACTCAGTTACCTCACTGTAAGAGTAATTTGTTACTCAGCAAAGTAACACGTTACTTTTCATGTTCTACACGTTATTACAAATAAACAATATAAAACATTTCACATCAAAGATGTTTATGTTAACTGATTGAATTGATTTTTTCATTCCTCCCCCAAAAAACGTAGGTCAGATTTTTTACTTTTTTTTTTTTTAATTCACCTATATGAGAGTTAGCGGTATACAATCTCATTGGGCTGTCATGATAAATGGTAAAAAAATCACAGGGACCTTGATTACTTGCCATTGAAAATAAATGGGAAATTTGTTTTTATATCTATTTGTTTAAATTCCGATACAGGACATACCATCTTCATAAGTAGGACTCAAGACTCGAAAAAGGCTCAAGTCAGGCTACTTTAGCTGAGTAGGGGGTTGGGCGAAACCTTGCTGAGTGAGGCTGCTTTCTCTTTTGCCCAACCCCCTCATCAGCTAAAGTAGCCTGACTACTAGTCAGGCTACTTCAGACACTTATTTCTTACTTGCCTACTGTAGGTTGATAAATTTGTAGGTAGATTTGTGTATGTCTTAGTCAATCCAAAAAAAGGTTCCTTCAATCAAAGTATATATTTTCAATCGAAAACAAAAGTCACCTGAATGAAAGCAAAATGTGTTTGAATGCAAAAGTTGCCTGAATGATAGCTTGTTTCTGAACCAAGAGTGGTATTTACTAGTCTTGCATATTTTTTTTCCAGCTATTTCATGTGAGGTGTTTTTCTTGTTACCACTGTTGCTTGGTGTGCTTAGTTATAGTATTTCTGAATATCTATGTATATCAATGTATATCAACAGCAAATTGTTAACTGATCTTTTCAAAAATGTTTTTTTAACATGTAGAGGGTATTCAAACAAATACAGTGGGGAGAACAAGTATTTGAGACACTGCCATTGGGAAAACCCATTGGCAGTGTCTCAAATACTTGTTCTCCCCACTGTACATCCGAATAATTTAGAATTATTAAAATACTGTCAAAATATCCTCAAAAGTTTAGCAGTTTATTGTCAAGTAAATAGTGTCTGAAAGTAGCCTGACCCCCAACCCTCTTCCACAGGTAATGGCTGAAAAATTTCCCCCAACCTCCCCTCCACAGCTAATGGCTGGTTGCAAGTAAAGAAACAGCAGCCTGACTTGTTTACGTTTGCATTCAAACACATTTTGCTTTCATTTCAAGTTATTTCAAGTTATGTCTCTTTTCAAATTCAAGTTACTATTTTTTCTCGATTGAAAATATATATTTTGATTGAAATAACTTTTTTTTGGCTTGACCAAGAAATAAATCTAGCTACAAATCTATCAACCTACAGTAGGCTCTCAAAGCTGTGATTCTCATAAAATTGTGTCTGTCTTTAATTGGAGGCAATTTTTGCATTCAAACACATTTTGCTTTCATTCAAGTGACTTTTGTTTTCGATTGAAAATATATACTTTGATTGAAGTAGCCTTTTATTTTTTTTTTTTTTGATTGACTAAGACATATAGAAATCTACCTACAAATTTGACAACCTACAGTAGGCTTTCAAAGCTGTGATTGATTCTAATAAAATATAAAAACATATCAAAAGCAAAATAAATATACCAACACAAGAATTTTTTTGTCTGTCTTTATTTTGAGGCAACTTTTGCATTTAAACACATTTTGCTTTCATTCAAGTGACTTTTGTTTTTGATTGAAAATATATACTTTGATTGAAGGAACCTTTTTTATTGGATTGACTAAGACATACACAAATCTACCTACAAATTTATCAACCTGCAGTAGGCAAGTAAGAAAGAAGTGTCTAGCTGAGGTGGGGGTTGGGCGAAAAAGGCTCAAGTCAGGCTACTTTAGCTGAGGAGGGGGTTGGGCGAAAGAGAAAGCAGCCTCACTCAGCAAGGTTTCGCTCCTGCCATGTAGTTCTAGGCTGAGCCCTCACTTTTCCCATCATGAGTGATGCCCCACGAGGAGAGATTTTACATGGAGCCCCAGTCCAAGGTAGATTATCAGTCATGTTTAGCCTTTTCCATTTTCTAACAATTGCTGCAACTGTTGATTTATTCTCACCAAGCTGCTTTCCAATTGTCCCGTAGCCTTTTCCAGCTTTGTGGAGCTAATCGAATCTGGTGCCTTTCGAAACTCTCTGGTATTGCCCATGGTAGCGGGTGGATTATAACTGACTGTGGGGTGCACAGGTGACAATGATGAGCTCAAACGGGTGGGGTAAAGGTGGACTTTTTCTAAGGTAGAATGACAACTCTTTGAGTGTCATAATTATTGCTGATTCTCAGGCGCACAAATACTTGAACTGAACCCCAGTAGATAAAAATATATAAAAAATACATTTTAAAAATCATACAACGTGAATTCTGGATTTTTTTTAGATTGTCTCTATGAGTGGAAATGCATCTATGATTGAAATGTCAGACCTCCACCTCTTTTCAAAGTGAGTGAACTTGCAAAATCACAAGGAGTGCAAATAATTGCTCCTCATTGTATACCAAGTAGTCCCAGGAAAACAAAAAAATCTTGATAACCTTTCGACAAGTCCATTACAGAGGATAGAGGGTGTATAAGGGGTAAATTTATGTGTGTTTTCTATAGTATTTAATTGTTTTGACTTTATAGTTTTGATTTGCTGTGATTACTCTTGTTTGAATCCTGTGCATCAATAAATACCAGGAAGAAAAGACAAAAATTAACTTCGTCAGACTCTTATTTCAGTTTTACATTTGATACTGATTCAATGTTCTATTTTCTGCAGGCATCACAAATATACTGTTATAACAAATATTGCTAGCATATAAAGGCCCCACAAATACACTGTCAGAGATATTTTTTCCGACAGTAAAATCGTAAAACAATGCACATTATTAAAATGTGCAAAACCCCATAAATGTAGCTTGACTTGAACTGACACATAATATTACATGAATAGTACTACTGTTGTGTGTTCCACTCCATTTGGGCCGCATACCAACACAAGTGGTTGCATTTCCATATGAACGGCTGTTGTCTGTCGGACAACGACTTGCTAATTCAAAAGCACTTGGGTCATTTAGGCCACCTCTGGGTTTTTTCGGAGGAGAGGCCAAATTGGCCATTGCTTGGGACTGTTAGGAGTCGCAAAATTCTCTGGGACTTCTAGTGTTAAACAAATTTTAGCAAGCCCTTCTGTGTGTCACATTTGCTTTATTATTTTGTTTTAATTCATAATTTCAACAGTCTCGTCTTTGTGGCGTTCTCTTTCGACACTCGGGCTCTTGCGAAATACTGCTGCTGTGAAATTAAACTAGCTTCAACTTGCTATAATTTCTCGCTGCGTATCTTCCCTGTAATGTTGTCAGACATGTCAGCGTGTCTTGTTCGGTAATATCATTATCGCGTCACATCGAACTCTTTGAAAACAGCGACTGTCTCTTTGCAAATGAGGCAGACACAGTTGTTGCATGTTTTATTGAAGAAGTAGTCCAATATCCACCTATCCTTAAAGCGTCGGCCATCGCAGTCAACTTTTTTTTTTTTATTGATTGTCGCCATTTTAGAAAATTGGAAGTAAAGGGTCACACGGGGTAATGTTGCTTAGAGTGCTGCTCTTAAAGTTTTTCAAACTTTCGTGAGAATAGGCTGATTTTGTGTGGACAAGATAGTTGTAGATATCAGGGTAGCAGATGTCAGGCAGAGAGGGTGAAGACAGCGGGTCGAAAAATATCGATTTAGGCATCAAATATGGATCTGGCGAATGGATCGACTGACAACACATCCAATGAGTTTACAGCATCTGAAAGCACCGGGGCTTCCATGAATTGCACTATAAATTGCACGACTAATTGAAACCATTGAGAATACGGATAAACAATAACGGACAATATGGCGGCCGGATACAGCGACACGTCATTCTGTGACGTTGGTGAGTAGGGTCTATAGACCCCAATCACCAACGTCACACAATGACGTGTCGCTGTATTGTGCCGCCATATTGTCCGCTAGTTAGTTTAATTTCACCGCAGCAGTATTTTGCAAGAGCCCGAGGGTCGAAAGAACGCCACAAAGGCGAGATTGTTGAAATTATGAATTAAAAAATAATAATAATAAAGCAAATGTGACACACAGAAGGGCTTGCTAAAATTTGTTTAAATATATTGTTCTACGTAAATTAGCCAAGGTAGCCCCCCACATTTTTACCACACCAAATCTGGCCCCCTTTGCAAAAAGTTTGGACACCCCTGTTTAACTGATGATCCGCAGACGAGGCCAGCTTTTTTCACTTGGTACCAGCTAAATATAATGATGGTGGAAGAAATAAACATTTTGAATTTGAAACTATGTTGTCAGCGATTAGCCCCGCAATGATCTTAATTGTTGTTGTCAGCCCAGAACTCTCTAAATATATATTAAATGCATCTTACCAGATATAAAATGACTACTACATAGTCTGTGGTGATCGTTTGGTGCCCAGTATTCTCGTCGAATTGCAGCAGTCCATCTCGCTCTCCTCATCGGGTCTCTCGGAATACGGTAGAACTTCAAGTCTCTCAGTCTATCTTCCCTGTTACTGCAACCAACCGCCACACACGCATTCACCATTTTGATTATTAATGTTAACGAGCAGAAAAACACGCCGTAATAAGAGGAATGTACGTAGCGGTAATGTGTAAACACGACGAGTTGACGGACAATATGGCGGATCAAGTCAGGGGGGCGGAGTTGTGACGTCATGTGATTGGGGTCTATTGGCCGCTTTGACGCTGTTGAGCGCTTGATGTTACATTTTTACCTGGGAAACTATACGGTATGTCTAAGTATTTTACATCTATACCAACCTGTAATATGCAGCATATGTGTGTTTATGGGGAAAGGATATATGAACGAAACTTGTTATTAAGTCCTGCTGTATGGAAGCTAACCTGTGCAGATACAGTGCCTTGCAAAAGTATTCGTCCCCCTTGAATCTTGCAACCTTTCGCCACATTTCAGGCTTCAAACATAAAGATATGAAATTTAATTTTTTTGTCAAGAATCAACAACAAGTGGGACACAATCTTGAAGTGGAACAACATTTATTGGATAATTTAAACTTTTTTAACAAATAAAAAACTGAAAAGTGGGGCGTGCAATATTATTCGGCCCCTTTACTTTCAGTGCAGCAAACTCACTGCAGAAGTTCAGTGAGGATCTCTGAATGATCCAATGTTGTCCTAAATGACCGATGATGATAAATAGAATCCACCTGTGTGTAATCAAGTCTCTGTATAAATGCACCTGCTCTGTGATAGTCTCAGGGTTCTGTTTAAAGTGCAGAGAGCATTATGAAAACCAAGGAACACACCAGGCAGGTCCGAGATACTGTTGTGGAGAAGTTTAAAGCCGGATTTGGATACAAAAAGATTTCCCAAGCTTTAAACATCTCAGTAGGCTGATTGAACACTCTAAATTGTCCGTAGGTGTGAGTGTGTGCGTGAATGGTTGTATGTCTCCTTGTGCCCTGCGATTGGCTGGCAACCGGTTCAGGGTGTCCCCTGCCTACTGCCCGTAGTTGGCTGGGATAGGCTCCAGCACCTCCGCGACCCTCGTGAGGAAAAGCGGCATGGAAAATGAATGAATGAATAAACATCTCAAGGAGCACTGTGCAAGCCATCATATTGAAATGGAAGGAGCATCAGACCACTGCAAATCTACCAAGACCCTGCCGTCCTTCCAAACTTTCTTCTCAAACAAGGAGAAAACTGATCAGCGATGCAGCCAAGAGGCCCATGATCACTCTGGACGAACTGCAGAGATCTACAGCTGAGGTGGGAGAGTCTGTCCATAGGACAACAATCAGTCGTACACTGCACAAATCTGGCCTTTATGAAAGAGTGGCAAGAAGAAAGCCATTTCTCAAAGATATCCATAAAAAGTCTCGTTTAAAGTTTGCCACAAGCCACCTGGGAGACACACCAAACATGTGGAAGAAGGTGCTCTGGTCAGATGAAACCAAAATTGAACTTTTTGGCCACAATGCAAAACGATATGTTTGGCGTAAAAGCAACACAGCTCATCACCCTGAACACACCATCCCCACTGTCAAGCATGGTGGTGGCAGCATCATGATTTGGGCCTGCTTTTCTTCAGCAGGGACAGGGAAGATGGTTAAAATTGACGGGAAGATGGATGCAGCCAAATACAGGAACATTCTGGAAGAAAACCTGTTGGTATCTGCACAAGACCTGAGACTGGGACGGAGATTTATCTTCCAACAGGACAATGATCCAAAACATAAAGCCAAATCTACAATGGAATGGTTAAAAAATAAACGTATCCAGGTGTTGGAATGGCCAAGTCAAAGTCCAGACCTGAATCCAATCGAGAATCTGTGGAAAGAGCTGAAGACTGCTGTTCACAAACACTCTCCATCCAACCTCACTGAGCTCGAGCTGTTTTGCAAGGAAGAATGGGCAAGAATGTCAGTCTCTCGATGTGCAAAACTGATAGAAACATACCCCAAGCGACTTGCAGCTGTAATTGGAGCAAAAGGTGGCGCTACAAAGTATTAACGCAAGGGGGCCGGATAATATTGCACGCCCCACTTTTAAGTTTTTTATTTGTTAAAAAAGTTTAAATTATTCAATAAATTTAGTTCCACTTCACGATTGTGTCCCACTTGTTGTTGATTCTTGACAAAAAATTAAAATTTTATATCTTTATGTTTGAAGCCTGAAATGTGGCGAAAGGTTGCAAGGTTCAAGGGGGCCGAATACTTTTGCAAGGCACTGTAGCTTGAAGTTTAAGTTAAGAGTGGTGTCTACATGTTTTTGGTATTCCGGCTTGTATTGTGCAGTTTTGTTGAATGAATGCTTGTTTCTTTGTTACAGTTTCACAAACTTAAATTAATTACTTCATATAAAAACAGTAAAAGACCCAGCCTTGTGTTTTATTGGAGGACATTCAATGTTAGCTGGCTGTCGGGTAGTGCACAAGGAAACAGACTGTTTTGGGCAGTGGAATTATGTATTTTTTAAGCGCTAAAAACTAACGAAATACTCCAGAAATACATTGGCCTTGCGAAAAGAAACAAAAATATATGTTTTATACTGCGCAACAATCCTAGAAAAGAGGAACTACAGTGGTACCTCGACATCTGATCGCATGGACATACGATCCTTTCAACATCTGACGTAAAATTTGACTTGTCACTTGTCTTGATTTATGCTCGAAATAAGACGATTTATGACAGCGTTGCAATTTCATTGTTTTCCCACATAACGGACGCACGGTGAATTTCCTTGGGAGAGAATATTGGGGAGAAGGTGGTGAAAAAAGGAACACTGTGACGCTTACCATTGAAATTAAGAATGATTGAAAAATATGAGGGTGGTGTGCACATCTTTGAACTGGCTCGACAATCTGGCCGTGATATGTCTACACATTAGACCCCGATTCATTACATTATTATTATTGTTCAGATTTGTATTTATAATTTATTTGTTTTACTATGTGTAATTGCTATTTGTAATTGTACCTGCATTATTTATTAAGGATTTGCCGTTGCTTTTAGGGCTGTGGAACAAATAAATCAAATTGTAAATAACTATAAATGAAAATCCTGCTTGACATACGATCATTTCGACATACGAACCAGGTCCTGGAATGAATTAAATTCATATATAGAGGTACCACCAATGTACTGTAAACGGTACAGTACTGTAACATGTTTGGGACTGTGTTCAAATAAAACCATTTTTTTCCCGGTATGAGATTGGGACTCGGTAGATTCTCAAAATCAGGTGACTCAGACTCTGGTGCAAAAAGATGTGATCGGCAAATCCATAGTTACTTCATTTCTTCCCAACTACTTTCACCGTTCCCTGCACAGGGTCAATTTGACAACAATAGTATCTATAACTGTAGTTATAAATTCCCTCTAAAAATGCCCTCAAGCCCTCCTTACGAAAAGAAACACAGCTCTCGGAAGGGTTAGACGAACTGCAATTTGCATTCATGTGCTGTGGTTGACCTCGCTGGATTTTTTTCCACAGACTGAGACAGACTCTTGTATATTTCTCAAGCTTAGAGTGAAGTTCTTTAAGGATGAAATGTCAACTTCTTAGACAGACATGGATGGCAGTGCATGACATAGCTGTTCTTTTTAGCAGTCTGTAGGGTAAATATTGATTTCTGTCATGCTTCATGTAAATTAGTCACCTTGAGGTGAGTTTTTGGGCCTTACAAAGTTACAATGTTGATTTGTGAAACATGAACGAGGAAATGTGGGCTTCTTTACCAAGATACTAGTTGGATTTGTCGACATTTCCTCACCAAGATAACCTCTTTATAGAATTATATAGAAAGATAGAAGCTCTCCTTATATTGTAGTTTGCCCTTTACCGAGTAGAGAAATAAACATTCACAGTTTGTTTTTTGTTTTGTATGTTAAATATGATCAGTTTCTCCTCAAAAGGAGACTATAGTAAATCCTTCACTCAATCCTTCCATTTTCCTTTTTTATTGCACGCAGCCTGGCTCTACAAGTAATAATAAGCTCTGCATTTTGCTGCATCTGTATTTTAAGACAGAGATTTTCTTTCCAGTTGAAGTGCTTCCTGAGAATGAGTTTTGAGCTTTTGCGCAAGACAAATGGCAGCATTGATCGGTTGTCCTAAATTCAACCTTTGTTCACATGACACGGCTCTTCAGCAGCTGTGTGAATTATAACACTCGGATGTCAGGAGCAAAGCCAAAGCTTGACGTCAGAACCTTCAAGTCCTTTTCACGAGCTTAACGTTATCACCGCACATACGCTAATATCTGTCACACGTGTTCCAGCCTCAGCTCTTCCAAACATCCAGGCAGACTAAATGGTTCCAGTAGTTGTGGCGTACACAGCAGAAGAAAAATGTAGCACATTATGTAATGCTAGTGCTGAGGATATTTTGTTTTATGAAGCAAAAAGAAAAAATGACATTATCATTTTCTGTCTAAAAGGCTCCTTAGTACGTATCTTTTGAAATTCAAATAAATATATAAATCAGGGAAGTAATCATTAAAAATTATATACCGTAACAATTGATTAAGCATGTGCTAGGCAATTATGCTATTAGGTTAGCAAAATACAAAATAACCAAACCCACATGGAGCTGTTGCAAGACAGAAATTCATTTTTTTAAATTTCCTTTTGATTTGAACAGTATTTGTATTTCACACTAAGTAATTTGACAATTTGATAATATTTGTATTCAACTTCAACCTTTTCCAAAAATGAAATTCTATGCCGGGGATGTTACTAAGAATAAAAAGACAAATGAAATAAAATTATACAATAAGATATATCTGCTTTTTATAGTTTACTGCTTGCAATATATTGTGTATTTTTGGAAGGAGAAATATTTTTTACTCAAAAACCTCATAATTTTGTTTCTTATGATTTGGAAAATGATGAAAAAGATAAGATGGTGAATGGGTCACGTAAGACTAACTAGCAAAACATGAACCCCCCGTGTCCCTTCCGTGGCCATGCCCCACACTAATATTAAAGTCCATACCACTATTACAGTGTAGGAAATTCTTACTATACATTGTTTTATCTGTTTAAAAAAATTGTTAGGAATAGTACCTTGGGAGAATAAAGCATCCAAACAGATTACCATACTTTTCGGAGAATAAATCGCACCAACTAAAAAATTCTCAATGAAGAGGAGAAGAAACATATGTATGTCTTATTGGAGTACAAGTCACATTTTTTTGGAGTAATTTTTTTTCGCCAAAGAAGAAACATTATAGATTATAATATTAACGATAAAAACAAAACATGCTAAATGGCCATTTCTGTGGGGAAAGAAAGATGTAAGTCACACCTGAGTATAAGTCGAAGGGCCAGCCAAATTATGATTGAAAAGTGTGACTTATAGACAAGTTTCCTGAGCGAAGATTGGGCGGCGCCGTCTTTGACATTTTCTGCTACAGACTTCCGGTTTAGACAGAACAACATGAAGTGTGGTTGAAGTAAGCAGTGTGTAGACAAAGTTAAAACTGAAATGTCAAACCAGAGGAACCAATGGAATCTCATAAAATGGATTCTGCACGACGTAGATGAGGATCTGGGACTTTCTGTGCTGTGCGTGAACTCCTGGAAGCGCCTGTATATACATACACCATTTATATGTTGGAAATGGAATGTTTTATAAGCGACTAGCTCGTAGCTACCCAAACCGCCAGTGTGGATCTACCTTGCCATACGCCTTAAATCAAAACCAGCAGCAGACAATTAGTTAAGGATGTGCTTTAGACGTAAAACATCCACCTAAAAGATTGTATGTTTGTTCTTATAACTTTGTTTATTGTTCGTGGACAAAATTCTAACAATCTGTGCAGCCTGTGTTAACATGAGATGTAGATTTATACGCTGGCCACATGAGTGACCAATAAAATCAAAAATTACAAAAAATATTACAGTTGCCAAATGCAGAAGGGCTGACATGGATTTTGTTGTTACAAGGAAATACTACAAGGTATTTTTCATCTGGTCAGAATAGTTATGGTACTATGACCTCATCACACATGTACATGTAAACACAAATACCGTAATTTCCCGAATATAACGCGCACTTTTTTCCCCCGAAATCAACTTATAAAATCATGGTGCGCATTATAAACGGGTACATGGATGGAGACAGAAATATATATATATTACATATATATATATAAATCGATTTTTTTTTTAATTGACACGGCCACGTTGTGTTGAAGAAACGTATGCGGCGACCCGTTGCCGCCCATTAAGGTACGTGACGTCACCATTTTGTTTCGGTAATACTTCACTCTAATCGGCCGAATGATTTCGTCTGTGTTAAATTCTGCTTTTTTCACTCTTCATAAAGCACAGATTTTAGTTTCTTGAACTCATTTGAGTCAACGTTTAATGCAGCTCCGCAACTCGGACCATAACAAATGTTAGCACACAGACTTCCTGTGTCCGTCAACTATATCTGTCCCTCAGGAAACTCAAACCCAAAAACAATACTTCCTATTGTTACTGTCGTGTTGACAGCGATGAGCTCTCACGGATTTGTGACTTACGTTCTCACTTTCATTTTACCGTATCAATCCATGGAAGAAACATTTATTCATCATGATGAAACGAGCAAGTTATACAGCAGCCTTTAAAAGAAAAGTCACATCTGTTTTGTTGTCTCCTAGATTCTGGTAAGATGGAGAAGTTGTCAAATCATATTAATACCATAAATATTGTCAGTTTATGGTAATGTTTTGAACTACCAATGTGCTATGCTTGTGCTATGTGTCACCAGTCAGTAAAATGACATTTCTGTATCTGTACACGAGCTCTGTTTTCTTGTATTCTTCTATTTATTGGTGCTAAAATTAGGGTGCGCGTTATAAACGGGTACAATAATTTTCCCTAGATTTTACAAGTAAATTTGGGGTGCACATTATACACGGGTGCGCCTTATAATCGGTAAATTACGGTAGTATGTCATTTTTATCGCAGAATTAATCGCAATAAAACTTTTGGACGACCTGATTCCACTTTTTGTTTTATTTAAAAGAATTGGTGCATGTGCAAAACAGTTTAATAAATTACAATTTAGAAAAATATTAGAAAAATATTAACGAAGGTGAAGTATAAATCGAGCCTTCCATCATCAAGGTAGAATGCACGTAGTCTCGATTTAAGTATATGTTGTTGTGAGGCACATCAAGTTTTCTTCCCTTACCTAACAGCGTTTTCCACCTGTAAACAACCGAACAAAAAATGTGTAACACTGTCTTGCATTTATGGTAAAAAGCCCGTGTATGACTTGTAGTAGATAAGTGTTTGTCTTCCATTTCTTTATCGTTGAATAACTACATGTCGCAAAGTAAATGGTGTCTCGGCTGTGACGCAACACACACAGAATTGTAGTCAAACTGAACATAATTGTACCTGTTATTGCTTTGTGGTGGCACTGTCTTGGTTCCACATCTGCCTTCATGATCACAAAATTCCTGTATTTACAGTGCCTTGCAAAAGTATTCGGCCCTCTTGAATCTTGCAACCTTTCGCCACATTTCAGGCTTCAAACATAAAGATATGAAATGTAATTTTTTTGTCAAGAATCAACAACAAGTGGGACACAATCGTGAAGTGGAACAACATTTATTGGATAGTTTAAACTTTTTTAACAAATAAAAAACTGAAAAGTGGGGCGTGCAATATTATTCGGCCCCTTTACTTTCAGTGCAGCAAACTCACTCCAGAAGTTCAGTGAGGATCTCTGAATGATCCAATGTTGTCCTAAATGACCGATGATGATAAATAGAATCCACCTGTGTGTAATCAGATCTCCGTATAAATGCACCTGCTCTGTGATAGTCTCAGGGTTCTGTTTAAAGTGCAGAGAGCATTATGAAAACCAAGGAACACACCAGGCAGGTCCGAGATACTGTTGTGGAGAAGTTTAAAGCCGGATTTGGATACAAAAAGATTTCCCAAGCTTTAAACATCTCAAGGAGCACTGTGCAAGCCATCATATTGAAATGGAAGGAGCATCAGACCACTGCAAATCTACCAAGACCCGACGTCCTTCCAAACTTTCTTCTCAAACAAGGAGAAAACTGAGCAGAGATGCAGCCAAGAGGCCCATGATCACTCTGGATGAACTGCAGAGATCTACAGCTGAGGTGGGAGAGTCTGTCCATAGGACAACAATCAGTCGTACACTGCACAAATCTGGCCTTTATGGAAGAGTGGCAAGAAGAAAGCCATTTCTCAAAGATATCCATAAAAAGTCTCGTTTAAAGTTTGCCACAAGCCACCTGGGAGACACACCAAACATGTGGAAGAAGGTGCTCTGGTCAGATGAAACCAAAATTGAACTTTTTGGCCACAATGCAAAACGATATGTTTGGCGAAAAAGCAACACAGCTCATCACCCTGAACACACCATCCCCACTGTCAAACATGGTGGTGGCAGCATCATGGTTTGGGCCTGCTTTTCTTCAGCAGGGACAGGGAAGATGGTTAAAATTGACGGGAAGATGGATGCAGCCAAATACAGGAACATTCTGGAAGAAAACCTGTTGGTATCTGCTCAAGACCTGAGACTGGGACGGAGATTTATCTTCCAACAGGGCAATGATCCAAAACATAAAGCCAAATCTACAATGGAATGGTTCAAAAATAAACGTATCCAGGTGTTAGAATGGCCAAGTCAAAGTCCAGACCTGAATCCAATCGAGTATCTGTGGAAAGAGCTGAAGACTGCTGTTCACAAACACTCTCCATCCAACCTCACTGAGCTCGAGCTGTTTTGCAAGGAAGAATGGGCAAGAATGTCAGTCTCTCGATGTGCAAAACTGATAGAAACATACCCCAAGCGACTTGCAGCTGTAATTGGAGCAAAAGGTGGCGCTACAAAGTATTAACGCAAGGGGGCCGAATAATATTGCACGCCCCACTTTTCACTATTTTACTTGTTAAAAAGTTTAAATTATCCAATAAATTTTGTTCCACTTCACGATGGTGTCCCACTTGTTGTTGATTCTTGACAAAAAATTAAAATTTTATATCTTTGTTTGAAGCCTGAAATGTGGCGAAAGGGTGCAAGGTTCAAGGGGGCCGAATACTTTTGCAAGGCACTGTATGTATTAGAACAAATTCAACTGCGGTGCCATGCAGGTAGGTTTTGGATGCCACAGAGCTTTAGATTTCTGATTGCATTTCCATCCACTGCCATTAAATCAATAAAATACAAAAATATTTTGGTTGTGGCGACTCTTAGCCATTTCTTCATGTTGTCCTCTTAAGACTTGATGATGGCAGATAAATGCGGTATTTCCAATTTTTTTTTTTTTTAGGGATTTTGATGAGTGATGCCCCTCCAGGTCCTTTTTTTTTTGGTTAGAGAAAGTGGAAAACGGAAGTTGCAAGCAGAAATGCGCAGTAAAGCGGAAGTACCTCGAAAACTTGTCTATAATTCAAAAAATACAGTGCTTTGCTGACATTAACCATTGGCTGTCATTAACGGCGAATTATCGCTACCAGCCCTCTTAGTCAAAATGGAGTGGACATCTAACACCGTCAATGCCAGCTAATGAATTAAAGTCTTCAGGTTATTTTTTGTTCGTTTGTTTCTTTGGACTTTTGGCTCTCTCAAAATTCCCAGGCAATTTCCAGACAATTTCTGATAGAGACATACGTGTTATCGAGAGAATTGTTAAAATGCCATTTGGAGCGAACCTTCATGGCAGGACTGCACAAGTACACCCAAGTGAGTGATACTGGCTTGAGAGAAGAGGGGGAAGGGGCCAAGCCCGTCCAGATGGCCGACAGGGATAAAGAAGAGGTGGAGGCGCCGGAGACGCTGCCAGGCAAAGTTTTCATGTTTAACTGGCAGGCATGGAAACCGAGAGGGGGGAAAAAAGACGAGTCGGATAAAAAGTGAAGAGAACAAAAGGCGGTAAAATGAAGAAAAAAAAAAGTCCTGGAGAGAAGCAGAAGGAATGTAGAAGCTGAAGACAGAAAGACACATCCAGGAAAAGTGAGAACAAGAACCAGAGCGAGAGAGCAAGAATGGAATGTGCTGACACATTGCTTCTTGTCTGAACTCCCCAAATTAATAATCAGCAGTGATTTAACAGGAACAGAAGGCCAGTGCCAAGCCCCGGTCAGGCCCGGCCCTCCCCGCTCCCGGTGTTACCCCCTCACCCCACCACCCAGCAAACAGCTCGGCTCCGGCACCGAATAGGAGGCGCTGCGTGCCTGTGTGTCCTGGCCGAGCCTCGCCTGGCCCACTGCCACGGGGCTTTTGCTTGTTCAGGAGTTTTGATTAAATCCTTTATTGTGCTCCACTCACGCAAAGAGCAAAGGCGAAGCAGCGAGCGGGACGGAGTGAAGGGGAAGAGAGAAAGCTCGACAGGAGAAAAGAAAAGGACAAAAATGAAAAGGGAGGGAATGGAGGAAAGTGGGACTGCTTTTTTTTTCTTTCTTATAAACCCCTTTCACTTTCTCCTATAAACTTTTACTTTGAGTTGTACCCTGTTTGATTTAGTTTACAGATAGGTGCAAAATGTTTCCTCACCAGAAAACCTGCACAGTCGGGTGGGAGAGAAGACCACCAGTAGCCCAGTGTGTGAAAAAAATGTTATTTCAGTTTTAATAAATTAATAATAATTAATTAATTAATTAATTTTACTTAACCTAGTGAATATTTAAACAATCCATTGCTGGTCACTTTTAAAAGTAAAATAAGTCAACTGAATAAAGTGGAAATATGGCCAAAGGATAAAATCAGGTAACTCGGAGGCTGACGTAGTTGCGCTGTCTGAGCTTTTCAACTTTTTTTCTGTACATGGTGCAGTCCAAGCAATCTAATCACGTAAATGACATCCGAAAATGTGACTACTGTACTTAAACTGCATAGCAGAAAAGTGAAAACAACCCTATTTATAGCTGAGAAATTTTGCTTCACAGAACAGGAATTGTCAGTGAAATCGCAGAGCATGCAACTATGCAACTAAGATGTCGCCTATGTGCTTTCAAACATCACCAAACACGGTTAAAACGGGGTTAAAATCTATACTTTTTAACTTTCTTTTGTAGCACTGTTTTAGACTGGCAGGGGGACAAGAAAAGTGTTGCAGCCCACCATGCTCTTAAAGCACTTGTTGAATTTTTAGGAGCAGCATATGCATAAATATAAGCTATACTACTTTCCTTTTTTGACTGCCCTGCCTATTTAATCTACATTAAATAGTAATGCAGTGCTTTATTAAAACAACACAGTAAGGACTACAGAATCTGTGTATCATCTCCACCCTGAACTGCCATATGTAACACCACATCACCCAATGTCCAATATTTACATGCAATATTCTATTTGCAATACATACTCACGTGCGATATTATCGTGCAATATTCAACGCCTTAACTGTCAAACTGCTGCTACTTCACTTCTATTCACGCATATTCTATGTGCAATACTTACCTACAGTACGTACATTATTAATGTGCAATATTCAATGCCCTTACAGTCAAACCGCTGCTACTGTACTTCACTTCGATTATTTTCACTGCCTGAACATAGGACAATCTCATACACATTTTATATTTATATTTGGATTTTATACTTTTATACGTGCAAGTCAATTTTGAGATTTTAACTTATCCTGCACTGTAAAAAGGCAGATGGTCCACAATCACAATTTCATTGTACAGCTATATAATGACAATAAAGGGCTATTCTATTCTATTCTATTCTATTCTATTCTATTCTATTCTATTCTATTCTATTCTATTCTATTCTATTCTACAATTTGCACAATCTTTTTCAGATTTCAAATCAAAACTACAATTTGCCAGTTTGCACACTGAAATTTATAACGTCTTAATCAGATTATTATTCTTAAATCTAGTCAAGTAATTCTTAAATCTACAGTATAAATATTGTAAATCTTGTTTTGAGTGTTAAAGACTAACAGATTATTGCGTCAGATTATTTTACTTACGGTACTTTAAGTAAATATACATTTAAAAGTTGGTCATTTTTCACCAAAATTAAGAACATTTTGCTTTCAAATAATGTTTTGAACAAAAGCTATTCTTGAATTAACAACATTTCTGACAAACAAGATTTTTTTAAGATTAAATATAATAATTTAATAATAATAATACACTGAAATTAAGGGAATATAACTACATTGATCCCTCGTTTTTCGTGGCGGACCAGAACCCGCCGCGATAAAGGAACCCCCCCCCCCCCCCATCCCCCCCCCCCCCACCCCCCCCCCCCCCCCGTGTATTTATTCAGATTTAACATCAGAAAGAGATACATATAACACATGTTTTTTCACTTTCTTTCCCAAAGTATAATAAAAACAACTTATGTAGATACAATATATGTTATAATAAAAGGTTTTTGAGCACTTCAATCGTAATAATTATGATAAATTTTAAACATTTTACTGTCCCGTCGAATTATTTTTTTAAACAAGAATAAAGTAGAAAAATGCTTGTCTTTGTTAAATGCTTCATTGAGTGAGTCCACTCAAATCCGCTCAAGCTGCTCACTTACACACAATGAGTTGCCACAGCAACTGTTTAACAAGTTAAACGATGAATGACGCATGCGGCGCTTTAAAGTTTCGGCTTCCAAGCATCTCTGGCAAAATCAAACCTTTACGTCTGTCAATCATCGTTAACTTTAATAAGCAACTTCAGTGCACTGCCTGACCAATAAAAGCAGCAGGAGGGAGCATGAGACTACGTGATGGGAGCGGTACAGCTCTTTTTTTTTTTTTTTTGTTAATAGAAAAAAACCTGCGATGGACTGAAGGCACGACGTTTGAAGTTCGAAGTAGCGAGGGATACCTGTAGTTTAAGGAGGTGTGCTTTTGCAGTGCAGTTTTCGCGTCATGTAATAAAATGAAATCCCCCCAAAATTGCTTTGATTTGTCTGTTCAATGAAGCAATTTGAAGGGCATTGGTACCAGTAATTTTGCAAGAGGATTAATTGAAATATCATAACAATATTATTGTCTCATCCCGTGACATCTTGACATGCAATTAATAGGTCAAGCGATTTCCGTATACAAAAAAAAACAAATCATACCAATATTTTGTGGTACGTGAAAGAATCACTGCTCAAGTACAATTCAGTTACATTTTAATTTTCTATTTCAAAACTTTTCATAATATAAAAAGTGTGCTACGTATTTTTCTATATTTAAACGCAGTGTTAATGCTTGAGGTGCGTAATGTTTCACAGGCTCACAATGTTAAATATACTTTTTAGGACGGGCTAAAACCTCTGCCTCCCTTGCGTTTGAAGATCAATTTGGTGATACACGGAGCGCTAAGTATTTTTTTAAGGGATGTAAAAAGTTTAATAACTGGGGGTTTAGGTGGACAGGTGTGGTTCTTGTGAAACTCAGGCTAAAATTACTTTTTATATGCGAGCCTCTGCATAGTCATGTGTTCTTTAACATTGTATACTCTTTCCTAGTACCTAAATGATCCCCGTTAACTGTGCCGCTGTCAATCTCACAGGACCCCCGTGGCTTTCTGGAGGCTCTGTGGTGGATTTGTAACAGTGATTTGTGTTGTTGTTTCAGCTGCTTCGCTGCCCGACCTGAGTGAGCAGTTCACACCACCAGAGACGGCTCCCGCCGCCCTCGTCAGCCTGATCCAAGCCATAGAGCAGAGAGGTAGATGCTATATCTGCTATCTTTCCATCTATGTGCAACTGTCTCCCTCGCACCATCTGCCTCTCGTCCTCATGCCAACATTTGCGCAAGTGGAAATGTACAGACAAGTGGGATCAGTCACACGCAATGTGGCCAAGTGACATGTATAATGACAGCAAAGTTTCATCAGTTGGCGACCTGCCAAATATGTCCCTTAACACTTCCTGTCTTGTGCACAGTGCACTCATGTTTGTACAGGGTATCCGCGGGCTCTTCTAAAAAAAAAAGTCTTAAATCCAAAAATTTTAGTTAAAGGCATTAAAGTGCCTGTGACAGCATGGAAAAAACCTTAAATAGCATTATTATGTGAATTAGAATCATATCTTGAGACGATTCGACTATATGCAACAATTTTGCAAAGCGCAAATGACGAGAAATTAGTCTTTTAATCTGCTGTTTCTATCCCACCTGTCATTATAGTGCTCTAGCTTCCCCAGCTGGAGGATGACGTCGGCAGGGTCACGATTTAATCTGATTTAGAATTCAGCCAATTGAGGGGGAAGATTCAGAACAAGGAAAATGTGACGAAGAGAGCAGCAAAATGTCATTGTTTCAATCTCTCTACGCCAATATTTTTTTACAGGATATTCTTTTTATCCAAGTATTTTTCCCCAATTGCTACATAAATGGTATGGTCATGACAAATAACAGTTTTGTGCTAAATTGAATATGAAATATTAAAAATGCATTTATTCATTATGACAAGGCAGAATTACTGCACAATGGTCATAACTGAACAGTATTTTATGCCAACGAAGGTAGTCCGGCATTTGTCAGGTCCCTGCCCCGGCTTCGGAGAGCGTAAACAAAACAGGAGCCGTGGCAGCTAGCCGACATGCTAACCTAAACCGAGCAGCATTTCAAGTCTTATTCCCGCCTCTCGAAAACGAGAAATCACACAAAACTACCCTGGATCATATCACACGGCGGCAGGGTTGTCGATTGTCTTCACCGATTGGCCAACCCCCTGGCGGCGAGCAAGTTACAGCTTGTCGTTCCCCTGCTGCGGGCAGGAGTGCTCGTTGCCGGGGAAGCAGCTGGAGAATGACCGCCGAGCGGCTGTTCCAATCTTTTTCGCCTTTCGAAAACGAAAAATAGAACAAAACTATCCCAACTCATGTCACACAAGGTGGCCAGAGTGACAGCCTTCACCGATCGGCAAAGCCTCCGGCAGCAAGCAAGTTTCGGCTTGTCGTTCTCCTGGTGCGGGCAGGAGTGCTCGTTGCCGGGGAAGAAGCTGGAGAATGACCGCCGGACAAACCGGCCGACATCGGAAGAGCGCGTAGCTGCACGAGCATAAGCCGAGTATAGCGCTCTCCTGGCGGGCACTCGAAGAGGACCGAGGGGGTTTTGCGACAAGCCACTGGTCGTCGGCCGAGTGGCCTTCTCGGTTGACAAGGAGCATTGTCATCCACAAAATGCAAGCCACCTCTTTATTAAAACGTGTGCCATGATCCCAGTATTTGACATAATACAAAACATGTAGTTTACTCACTTCCTTGTAAGTCCGATGGTCCCACAGTTGTCGGACTTGTTTTAGCCAATATCCGTGGTCAATCAATCAAATAACCCTTTCCAATGGAAACTTTTTAAAACCAAAAAGGTTCACACTCCTCCCCCCGGTGCAGCAACAAAACCCTGCAGCACATTTGGCTGGCTTAATGCGAAAAATAAACTAATGAATCCACAAAATCAGCTGAATCCGCAGTCTATCTGCATGCTATAAAGCAATGCTGTAATGTGAGATGCTGACCCAGGTGACATCACATTCGCATTCCTCTACAATCCAGGAAGTCACTCATTTTCATGGCGTGGTATTAAAAAATGGAATATTATAATCGATTGCTTCCACACACATGCAAGCGGTCCATTTCATTCAAGAGCATAAAATACCGCGTGAAATATGAAATAAACATGCTTTTTGCATCTTAGGCACTTTAAAATGTCACATATTCTCCTAAAATCTCATAAATGGTCTTAAAAACAATTTGAAAAGTTTTAAAAATCTATTACTAAAAATCTGTTACTAATACTACTAATACTACTATTACTACTAGTAGTTCGTGCTCATTTGCATCACAGCGTGAAAGAGCTGGGAATAAATTCATATTCTGTGCAAGTAATTAATTCCGGGCCTCCAATTTTCCTTCAAATCTTGTGTATGTTTTTTGCTGGTATCAGTGTGAAATGGATCTTAAATTTGATTAATTATGGTCTTTAAAAAGTCTTTAAAATTTCGAATTTGGCAAGTTTAACCGTGCAGAGACCCTGTTGTAATTGGTAATAAAATTAATTTGGCTCATTTTGTATCCAAAACACTTTTTTTTTTTTTTTTTTAAGTGGCCTTACTGTGAATTCCAAACTTGTAGACAAGATGAATGAAACCATATCAGCAGCAATGGCAGGCAATTTACCATTCAGTGATTTTTTTTTCTATCCGAAATATTTTTAGCAGCTTTATTGAATTAAATCAATGCTAAGATGAACGTGGTTTCACAAAGTATAAGATTATTAGCGTCAGATTCCCTGCTTACTTAACAATTTTTTCCATTTATTTGGATCAATCATCAATTTTTTAGATGACAATCTTGAACCAGGTCACACATTCTTATGACTGAAACAGTGGGGAGAGGGCAAGGGCGAGGTCACCTTTGGTAAACCTATTTCGAAAATCCATACCATCTTATTGTAAGTGGCCAATGCTTTACAAGAACTTTTATATGGCATGCATGACTCTTAAAGTTTAAGTGCCATACAACAGCCCAGAGTCTGGAGGCCCATTCACCTTTAAGGTACTTGGCAAAATGTGTTTCATGCAGGAAAAATCTTAATACTGATATTAAATGTGGCGGCAAGAGGTCTGTCTGTCTCTGAATGTAAAAAGCTCAATGTGGCAATGGTTTTGAAAAGCATTTATGTATTGGATGCATGCACTCAGCTCACACCATGTGGTTTTCTCAACTACCCGAGAGACGGGTTTGTCTCAAGAAATTGCCTTCTTGATGCAAAATTTCTAGACCCAATGTTCCTGGAGGAATTTATGCATTGGAAATGAGTGATGTCCAGAGTTCAGTTTTTTTCCAAGTGGAAACAGGAATGGCTTATACAGGCTGATATTGTACTGTATGAGGAAAATATTATATAAAATGTTGGCCTTGAATAGGTTTATGTGAAGTTCAGAATTCAACTGCAAACTTTTACTTTGTAACAAATAGTCCATGGAGTTGCAAGTTTTTCGTACATCAATGGTATAAAAAAGTATCTGAACCTTTTGGAATTTTGCACATTTCTGCATAAAATGACCATCAAATATGATCTGATCTTTATCAAAATCACACAGATATAAAAACAGTGTCTACTTTAACTAAAACCACCCAAACATTTATAGGTTTTCATATTTTAATGAGGATAGCATGCAAACAATGACAGAAGGGGGAAAATCAATAAGTGAACGCTTTGCCTAAGGAGACTTAAAGAGCAATTGAAACCAATTTTTACCAAACAATTTATGTCAGGTGTGTGCCCAGACACTGATGATTGTTTTATAGCTGCCATGCCCACTATGAAACACACACTTGGTAAGAATTGTCTTGATGAGAAGCATTGTCTGATGTGCATCATGGCTTGGTCCAAAGAGCTGTCTGAAAAGCTGCGAGCAAGGATTGTTGATTTGTATAAAGCTGGGAAAGGACACAAAACCATCTCTAAAAGTCTGGATGTTCATCAATTGACAGTTGGAGAAGTTGTCTACAAATGGAGAGAGTTTGGCACTGTTGCTTCTCTCCCAAAGAGTGGCCGTCCACCAAAGATCAGTGTTTAATACTCAGAGAGGTAAAAAAAGAACCCTAGAGTGTCTGCTAAAGACTTACAGAAATCATTGGGACAGTTAAATATCTCTGTGCACACATCAACTTTATGTAAAACTATGGCCAAGAA
The DNA here is from genome assembly GCF_030265065.1 of Corythoichthys intestinalis. Classification (NCBI taxonomy): domain Eukaryota; kingdom Metazoa; phylum Chordata; class Actinopteri; order Syngnathiformes; family Syngnathidae; genus Corythoichthys; species Corythoichthys intestinalis. The sequence goes on along the minus strand of NC_080408.1, from coordinate 42,588,913 downwards.
CGGTGTTCATGGGAGGACTCCACGGAGGAAGCCACTGGTGTCTGTGATGGTGATTTTATGCAGAAATGTGAGAAATTCCAAAAGATTCAGATACTTTTTCATACCACTGTAATGTGAACCCCTAACTCAATGGCTGCCATTAATAGCAGCAGAGTTACTTTAATAATGAACTGATTTTACATTTACCACACAGTAACAATGGCATATTATCACTTGCAACACTAAACTCAGGAAATACATCGGGTTTAATTTCATAAATGTAAGGCCCTTTGGTAAACCATCTGCCATCCCTTCACCTAACTACTTTCTTTTCTGTCATCCCTGTTTACATTACCTTTTTGTACTTCTTAGGCCTGGACTCGCCAACTTTGTACAGGACAAGTTCTTCCATTTCAGACAGTCCAATGCACAGCTTGAGTCCTGGTGAGTCAGCCTGGTCATTTATTTTGTTGCTGTTTTGTCTAGAGGTGCACGATAATTATCGGTCCGATAATAGGAATTATGACGTCATCCCAATAAATCCGATAACGTAATATATTATCGGCCCTATTAATAATATTTTTGGCACAGTGCCGGATTGGGATTTGTGCGTTTGTTTCCACTCCTGGTTTTTCCAGTATGCAAAGTTTTGTTACTGTCATTGTTTTGTTCATTATAATAATGTTCATGTCATCATGAAAATTCTGGTCGATCAAAGGCAAATCTAAGCTGAATCAACCACTAGTATTTTTGACCTACAGGTGTTCAAAAACTCAGGTGAATATACATTGAAAAATTATATATATATATATATATATATATATATATATATATATATTATCGGTTATCGTATCGGTATCGGCGTTGAGGAGCAGGAAGTTATCGATATCTGTATCGGTTTCAAAAAAATGGATATCGTGCACCCCTAGTTTTTTCAATGAATCAATTGAATGCACCAGTGGCGCCCTTTTGGCAATACCACATGTTCAATCTAATATTTATTTATGTATTTATTAAAAGTTCCCTGATTTAGTCAGTATGTCCTTTCCTATTTTGAATTTATTGTACACAAACTTGCTTGACTGTCCATTCATGCAGAGAGTGATATCACTCAGACGGATGTGGGCATCTTGTCAGAGTGTGTCTTGCACTACTTGAGAGAGCTCTCCTCGCCTGTCATCCCTGCCTGTACCTATGCTCATCTACAAAGCGCTATCGCACGGCAGCAGCAGTCCCTAGAGCAGTCAGCAGGTACGAATGCCGAACAGTGCCTGCCAGTAACGCAGATGCCGGCTGGGAAATTTTAAGACCAAGATCGTAGATAGTAAAATTTTTAGGTTGATCTTGGTAAACAGCTGTGACATAATAAATCAACCAAACATAGTGAAGGTGCAAATTGACTGTAGTTTGTCAGATAGTAGTCGCTCAAAAATTGTCGAATGTCGATGATTTTTAACTAGTTCATTAGAATTCAGTTGAGGTAAGATGTAATACTAAGCACACATAATATAAATTTCTAGGGACGTCCCAGTCGCATATTTTTTCATCCAAGTCACCAGATTTTGAGAATCTGCCTATAACGAGTCCCGAGCCGATACCGAAAAACAGTTCCAAATATGTTACAGTATTATACTGTTTAAACAATCCATTTCCTTGTGCACTGGCCAACAGCAGACTAACACTGAATGTCCTCCAATGAAACACAAGGCTATGTCTTTTCTTGTTTTTATACGAGGTTATTCGTTTAAGTTTGTGAAACTGTAACAAAAAAACATGCATGCATTCAACACAACAGCACAATACAAATAGTTATACAAATACCATGTCGACACTTAACTTGAGTTACAAGCTATAAGTATAGGTTAGCTTCCATCGGATCGGATCAGGGACATCACTATAAATTTTACATCCTGCGCCTTACATTTAGAGCTGTCCTGACTAGTCAACATAGTCAACGTCATTGATGACGTAAATGCGTCGACGAGCACAACAAGCCGTCAACTGTTAATGAAGGGTTAAAAAAATATATGCGTAGATAGTTGAGAATGACGTTCGATATGCAAGCGGGGAAAGCGGCACAAAGCCAAAAAAGCGCACCAGAGTGGCCAAAACATTGACTTATTTCAACGCAACACAGAAGGGTACACTGGTTTGTTCGGTCTCTTCAATGCCAAGCTTGCATACCAGGCTGTACGTGGGCTGTGAATGAACACCTAAAGCGCCGTCACCTAGTTGTAATTTTGGGAGATGACAGTAGACAACAAGCTTGTCAATCGTAAGTCCATCTAACTAACTAACTAATGACATGTTGTATTGAAGTTGCTAAGCCTGTCGCGATATGCAATAAGTCCATTTATCGTACGGTAAATAATAATGAGGTCGCTAATTTTCACGGCTGCGTTTTATCGCTGCGTGCGTGCGTGCATACATTTGTGCATGCGTGTAGATGGCATATGAGACTCCAGTTCCTTTCACAGATGTTTATTTGTCATCAGACATACAAAATAAGGAAACATATATATATATATATTAAACACTGTAAACCAGGGGTCCCCAAACTTTTTCCTGTGAGGGCCACATGACTTTCCCTTCTCTGATGAGGGGCCGGGTCAGTTTGTAACAGAAACAGTGTGACGATTGCAGCAGTGCCTAAATGTAAAAATGTATTGTTTTTCAGAAAGCCACAATTAAATTACCCTTTCTGGATTCTTCACGAAACAAAATAAAATAAAAATAATAACATAATATAATATGATATAATATCATATAATAATGAATAATAATAACACTATTAATTAAATAGATAATAACCAAATAACCCTGTTTGGGTTCTTCACAGAAAAAAACCCAGGAAATAGATAACACTATTTGGGGGGGGTTCAGGAGGCCGGACCAAATGTGGAGGCGGGCCGGATATGGCCCGCGGGCCGTAGTTTGGGGACCACTGCTGTAAATGTTAGCATTGCTACATTGAGGCTAATGAGGAAAAAAAGACAACCTAATTTAGCCTGCTATGCAACATTGGCACTCGGCAGTCTTCTCCAAAATGCAAACTTGCGGTGAAAAAGTGCTTTTTTTGCGGAGTGTAAAGCTGACGGTTAGCGGTTTAGCGAACATACCACTGGTGAAAATTAAAAAAAAAAAAAAAAAAGCACGTCATGTTCATCATATAAATAACGATTTCTGGAGTTAACCCCACATACTTCGGAATTCAGATTCTACACTAAGAATAGCTGTAAAATAACATCCTTAATGAAAAATCTGATTGGAAATGAATAATTATTATAATTATTATATTACTATTATACATAGTAGTGTACTATAATATTAATGTGAGATTATTTTTTTAAAGAATATTTTTGAATCATGTTGGAAAGGCGAAGTCGGTGTTCTGAATCTGTTTACATTCCATTCTTTTGCAGCAGTTAATGCTTTTAGCATTTGACCTCATTGTTTATTTGTGATTTATTATTGTTATGTATGTGTTTATTTGTACTTTAACAAATAATTTAAGTGTTCCAAAATGTTTTTTTTTTTTTGTGAATTAATAAGCGTCAACAAAAATGTCATTACTAAATTAGTAATAAATAAATAAATAAATTATTAGATTAGTCGACCAATCGTAAAAATAGTCGGCTGACTAATTGGGAGAAAATTAGTTTGGGACAACCCTACTTACATTGTTTTACAAACAAATTACATAAGTAAAAAGAAAAAAAAGCAGACGAAAACCCAAACTTGAAAAGAATCCTGAAAATAATTGAGATCATACGGTATGAAAAATATAATCGTTTTTTTTTTTTTTTTTTTTTTTTTTTTGGCCTAACTCAGAGTGGAGTAAGTAGTAAGAATGTTCAAGTCAGATTTTTTTCAAATCTCATCCCCTCCTCCCAGATGGCGCGGTAGCTGGCAGTCATGACCGAGAGGTAAGCCGGGTCCTGGAGAACTCCACCACTGTCCCTCTCCATCACCGCTTCACCCTGCAGTACCTCCTCGCACACCTGACCAAAGTGACGCAGGCACAGGCCAGCAATGCCTTGGACACGCACACGCTCGGAAAGATTTTTGGACCGCTGCTGATGTGGACAGGTCCCTCCACTCCAATGTAAGTTGTTGATAATAGTCACAAATAAGAAATTGTGTCTGACAAGACTTCACTTCTCAAACAATGACTGGACAGGTTGTCATTGGATGAAGAGTTGCCTGGTCTTGTAGTGGAAAGGCTTCTGATTGAGAGAATGATAGAACAAGATCTCACGCCACCAGGTATGGCCAATAAACACCACAGTGAAACTTTGCCTATTCACAGTTTGTGTGTTTGTTTCTGATAGTTCTTCCAGTGAAGCCATTAAAGACAAAAGTGGCACCATCAGCCATAACGGACACAAGCACCCTTCTCAGTGATGCTGAATGGTACTGGGGAGATATATCCAGGTATGCATAACTGTTGAAATCCCATTTTAATGTGCGTATATGTCAAAATAATCAATATTTAAAAAATATTTTTTGACACGAGTCAGTGATGTTGGATTGGACTTTTTATTACATTTTGTTATTCACTCAAGTGGTGGAGGGAAACATTTGTGTTCTTCATCCATAGAGAGGAGGTAAATGAAAAACTGCGAGACACTCCGGATGGCACCTTCCTCGTCCGAGATGCTTCAAGCAAACTGGAGGGTGAATACACCCTCACTCTAAGGTGAAGGAACACTCTTTATTAGCAATGTAAAAAATTCTGAATAATAACAGGACAACAAACAAAAATCTTTCCTGCTCTCATTTCACCGACTTACAGGAGAGGGGGAAACAACAAACTGATTAAGATCTACCACAGAGATGGCCGCTACGGCTTCTCAGAGCCGCTGACCTTCCTGTCCGTGGTTGAGCTGATCAACCACTACAGACACGAATCCTTGGCCCAGTACAATGCGAAGCTGGACACGAAACTTCTCTACCCTGTTTCAAAATATCAACAGGTTGGTGCACTGGTGTACAAAAACTAATGTCATCATTTGGTAATCAGCCATTGAGTGAAAGGTACATGGAACTAGAAAATGCAATTTCAGAAGAAATCGCGTGGGAACTCCTGTAGGTTTCTTTCTGTTGATTTTAGGGTATTTGAGTCACTTCCTTTTGTATTTTTTTTGTTTGTTTGTTTGTTTTTCATTTCTGGGTCACTTCTTATTGGTATTGCTTTACTTCCTGTTAATTTTGGAGCATTTATTGGTCACTTGAACTACTTTTGTGTTTGTATGGTTAAGCTGGTGAAGGAGAACAGCATAGAAGAAGTCGGTGAGCAGCTGAAAGTCTATCATGAGCAGTACCAGGAGAAGAGTCGCGAGTACGACACCTTGTACGAAGAGTACACACGCACCTCACAGGTATAAAACCATTCTAAGGCCGTATATTGAAAATAAAATGTTACACAGTATGTGACATCTTGCCTGTAAGTATTGTTATATATTCAGTAAATGTTGTTAGTTTTTGTGTGTGTTAGCTTTATGCCAGAGGTCTTTTGTAGAGAGGTGGGTAGAGGTGCCAAAAATTTTACTAAAGTAAGAGTAGCGTTATGTCTAAATAATATTGCTCAAGTAAAAGTAGTTATCCAAAAATTTACTCAAGTACAAGTAAAAAATCATTAATTGAAAAGAATACTCAAGTAATGAGTAGGGATGGGAATTGATAGGATTTTTACGATTCCGATTCCATTATCGATATTGCTTAACGATTCAATTCTTTATCGACTCTCTTATCGATTCTAATTTGGGGAAAAAGAAGAACAAACGTTTTGATTGGCATCGAGTTTGTTTAATCAGAAGTCACAACCTTACAAACTGACAACAAGATCAAAAGAGGCCCAAAGCCTCAATGTTAACTGTGGCAATAAGTGGCAAATACACAAGAATGTGTAACATTTTACTGAAACATTTATCTAATAGAAATAAAAAATATTGGTATATATTGGCATATAGGTTGTTGTTCTGCCTTTGGCAATATGTGTTAAAGCAGGGGTCCCCAAACTTTTTCCTGTGAGGGCCACATAACTTTGCCCTTCTCTGATGAGGGGCCGGGGTCAGTTTGTAACAGAAAAAATGTGACGATTGCAGAAGTGCATTAATGTAAAAAATTATTGTTTTTCAGAAAGCCACAATCAAATAACCCTTTCTGGATTCTTCACGGAATGAAAGTAAATAAAATAAAAATAATAATATAATGATAATAATAATAATAATAATTAATAATAAAAACACTATTAATTAAATAGATAATAACCAAATAACTCTCTCTGAATTCTTCAAGGAAAAGGCCAGGAAATAAATAACACGATTGGGAAAAAAAAAAAAAATTCAAAATGGCCGGACCAAATGTGGAGGCGGGCCGTATTTGGGCCGCGGGCCGCAGTTTGGGGACTGCTGGGTGAACGTGTATTATTTACCATTACATTGAAATGCATGCCTTTTAGTTTTTGTGGCGCTTACACGCTCAAGTGGGGGCGCCCTTGCGCTTCCTTACGCGAAGAAGAACGCGCTCACGTGAAGAAGAGTGCGCTTACACCCGAAGAAGAAATGCCACATCCAAGCGAGTGAGCGAGTTAGTGAGAGAGGGAAACACTTCTACGAGCCTACGTTCTTTGTTAATGTTAAAGTGCCTGTGACACGAAAAAGCATGTTTATTTCATAATACACGTGGTATTTTATGCCTCTGAATGATATGGGCCGCTTGGATGTGTGTGGAAGCGATTGCTATTTTTATTTAGTTTTTTGAATCCCGCGCCATAAAAATGAGTGACTTCCGGCTTCGGTCTTGCATTGAGGAGGAGGGCGCTGTGACGTGTACGGTAGAAGACGTCCTCTTCACGCTACAGTGTACTGTTGTGTATGAGGACGAAGGATTCAGCTGATTTTGCGGATTAATACGTTTATTTTTCGCATCACGCCAGCCAAACGGCTGCAGAAAAAAATCATTCTGTATGAGGGAGAGGCGTATGCGCCTTTTTGGAGTTTCAAAAGGTTCCCATTCACCGTGGATATTTACTGTGGGACCATTGGACTTACGAGGAAGTGAGTAAACATCTTGTTTTGTATTATGTCAAATACGAATACAGCGATTACAAAGTAAACACTACAAACTTTCTTTAAATGAAGGACTACTTACGTTTGATCATTGATAGGCATGTAAAAAGCTCTCCTAATGCTCATTAGCGGCACGTTAGCTGCACAAGAACTCCAGCCACCCTCCTCCGGGGAACGAACTGTAAATTGCTCTCCGCCGGTGTTGTGCGGGGCGGCTATTTTTCGGCACAACACCGGGTCGTCATGTCAAATAATCCAGGATAGTTATGTGTGATTTTCCGCTTCGAAGACTTTGAAACATCACTCGGTTCGGGTTAGCATGTCGGCTAGCTGTCACGCCTTCTGGTTTGTTTACATTCTTTGAAGCCGGGGAAGGGAAATGACATATGTCCGATTTAGATGTCATAAAATATCGTTCGGGAGGTGCGACAGTAAAGGTGAAGTCGACAGTTTTGACCATTATGGAATTTTGCCATGTCGTCCTGAATAAATGCATTTTTATTATTTCATATTCCATTCAGCACAAGACTGTTATTTGTCATGACCATTCCATTTATTTAGCAATTGGGGAAAATACTTGGATAAAAAGAATATCCTGTTAAAATATTGAAGTAAAGAGACAGAAACAATGACATTTTGTCGCTCTCTTCGTCTTGTTTTCCTCGATGTGGATAGTTCCCCCTCGACGGACTGACTGGTCCTTCTCAAGCCATTTATATAGCTATTGGGGAAAATACTTGGATAAAAAGAATATCCTGTAAAAATATTGAAGTAAAGAGACAGAAACAATGACATTTTGCCGCTCTCTTCGTCGCGTTTTCCTCGTTGAGAATAGTTCCCCCTTGACGGGCTGACTGGTCCTTCTCAAGCCATTTATATAGCTATTGGGGAAAATACTTGGATAAAAAGAATATCCTGTAAAAATATTGAAGTAAAGAGACAGAAACAATGACATTTTGCCGCTCTCTTCGTCGCGTTTTCCTCGTTGTGAATAGTTCCCCCTCGACGGGCTGACTGGTCCTTCTCAAGCCATTTATATAGCTATTGGGGAAAAATACTTGGATAAAAAGAATATCCTGTAAAAATATTGGAGTAGAGAGACTGAAACAATGACATTTTGCGGCTCTCTTCATCGCGTTTTCCTCGTTCTGAATAATTCCCCCTCAATGGGCTGAATAGTAAAACCGATGAGCCCAGTCTACCGCTGACGTCATCCACCTGTTGGGGACGCTAAAGCCCTATAATGGAAGGCGTGGCTAACCGGCAGATTAAAAGACTAATTTCTCGTCATCTGTGCTTTGCTAAATTGTTGTATTTAGTTGAATCGTCTCAAAATACTGGACTGTCTCAGAAAATTAGAATACACAATATTCTAATTTTCTGAGACAGTCCTGTACATTAATCCACCATTTAAAGCAGGGGTGTCCAAACTTTTTGCAAAGGGGACCAGACTTGGCGTGGTAAAAATGTGGGGGGCCGACCTTGGCTGACGTCCTTTACATAGAACAATATACAGGACTGTCTCAGAAAATTAGAATATTGTGTATTCTAATTTTCTGAGACAGTCCAGTATGATTGTAATTCACATAATAATGCCATTTAAGACTTTTTTTCTCGTGTCATATGCTCTTTAATATCTACAGAGGCAACGCCTGTATGTATCGTCTTTTGTGTTGTTGTTGTTGTGTTTCCACTCGCGATCGGACACTTAAATCCAGTTGTGTCGTGGTTTGAACGATGTGCTAATGCTAGCGAATGAATGCTAACCATTTGTTATTACTGTTATTAGCAGCTAATCATCGCTGATTTACGTTGATGCAAACCTGTTTGTTATTGGGGACGAAGTTGATTTGTTTCATTTCTATTCTTAGTTTCACTTTTCAATGATGGTTGAATAAAGTCAGCAAATTATACCAACGTCTTCTGCATCGTCATTTGGGAGTTTAGCTAGCTGTATAGCCAGGACTGAGCCTTAGCCTCTCTATTGAGGACAGCGCAGTCTTATTCCCTCCCGATGCAGTTATCTCCACCTTGCAATGACTGTAAGTCGCTTTGTTGTAATTTTTCCTCGTGAAGTGAAGACACACTTTCGAGCGTTTGAACCTACGTGCTGTCATTGTTATGTTTATGGCTGCAATGCTCGTGCTTACCCGTCGTAACCTTTCATTTTCACACTCTTTCCTGGTGAAGTGTAGTCAAACTTTGGAGCGAGTGGTTCTTGGCGCCATGCTAGTTTGATGCGTCTGGACAACAAGACATGTCACGACGCAATACGCGTCTTTAGGAATCGTTAAAGGGATCGTTAAGGCTTTTTCATTGTGATGTCGAGGCCTCGAAACACTCGTAACCGGTTCCAAATTAGAATTGGATTTCGTTTCCCATCCCTAGTAATGAGTGACATTGTGAGTAATGCTTTCAATGTCTGATTTAAAAAAAAAAAAAAATAATAATAATAATGGTAATTTTTCTTCCCAGCACAACTTCATCTATATGAACCATTATTATTATACTGTAACTTATTACATAACCATATTTGGCCTAAAAGATGACACAAAAATCATCAAATTCAGCCCATAACAACACTATGAAACATCACCCATCCAAAGAGCATGAGTGCCCTCTAGTGGAGAAGAAACATTGTTACTTCGGATTGGTATAATCAGTGATGTCACAGATTGAGTAATTTATTACGCTTCCAAAAAGTATTCTAGTTACTTTACAGATTACTTTAATATCAAAGTAACTAAGTTACTTTAAAAGTAATATATCAGTTACTTTTCACCAATTTTTCTCTCTTTGTTGCCTCAACATACGAATGACAACAGAAAAATGTCATCCCATGTAATTGACTTTCCGATAATGGAATTTAAAGGGGGGGATCAGAATTTTTCACATCAGGCTTAATTACTCGATAGAGTTGATTTCAACCAACATTGTGCTCACGATAGCTTAGCCATTCCTGAGCCCTGAAACTAAAAAATACTGTAACTGACAAATTGCATGGAATTTGTTGAAATCAGCTCCACCGACTAATTAAACCCCCGCTAACTGGAAGATTAAGCCTAATGTCAAAAATTCTGAACTTCTGGTAAGGGTTTAACAGCATATCAGTGCCAATGTAAAACAATGCAAATTGACTGCACGATAATCAACAACACACAAATGAATTGCACAAAATACTGCGCGTGTGACTCGAGACCAAAACAGGAATTAACAATGAGCGGTTACCATGGAAACGAACCCGTAGTGAGAAGATGGGAACCTTTTCTTTCGAAATGCTCTTCGTACATGACTGCAATATTCTTCATTCTACATACATGATGAGGCAATAACAAAATAGTAACGCACAGACATGAAGGGAACTAACTTTAATCAGATTACTGGTTTGGAAAAATGAACGTGTTAGATGGCTCGATACTGAAAGCAAGTAATCAGATCATCAGTTACTAAGTAACGCGTTACTGGTATTATGGAGTCATGCTGTTATTGTTGCGACGTCTCATTGGTGAAACTGAAACTGCCAATGTCGGCATTTCTGGCAAAAATGAAGTCATTATGTAGAATAAAGACGGAAAATGTAACGACTCTAGTGTGGACCAAAAGTATTGGAGTAAGAGTAGTGTGTCTTCATAAATCTACTCAAGTGCAAATAAAAAGTACTCTAAGAAGTACATTTTTCTCAGTTACTCAAGAAAATGTAACTGAGTAAATGTAACGCATTACTATCCACCTGTTTTAAGGAAAAGTTAAGTCATTATAAATACACAGCGTGTAAAAAATTTGTTTGATAGTAAAGTTCAATTGGGACTGTCGAAAAACAGATTGAAACAAAAAGTGCCAAAAATTGTTCACAATTTGGCAAGCTGCTTTTAGGTATGAAGTGAGTTGAGTTCATTACCACCATCTAGCGCTCGTCTCTAAGAACTCTCAGAGCAAAAAAATTACTAAATCACAACTTCACCAATGACATGGATAAGGATGTCAATCTGAAGTATCTCGTGATAAACTACATTAAGAGTTAAAGTAAATACTGTAAATAAAATAAAGGAAATAACTGTCATCGATCACTCATATTCTACCCCACAGGAGCTGCAGATGAAGCGCACAGCCATTGAGGCCTTCAACGAGACCATAAAAATATTCGAGGAGCAATGTGAGACTCAGGAGCGCTACAGCAAAGAGTCTTTGGAGCGCTTCCAGCGGGAGGGCAATGAAAAGGAGATCCAGAAGTGAGTCAAAGTTAACAAAGATTTTTTTTTTCTGTTTTGTTCTTGATAACTCACTTGCCGCTCGGTCAAATCAGGATCCAGAGCAACTCTGAGCGTTTGAAGTCTCGCGTGAAGGAGATCCATGACAGCAAGCGAAAGCTGGAGCAGGACTTAAGAGAGCAGGTCTCTGATAACAGAGAAATCGATAAGAAGATGAACAGCCTCAAGCCAGATCTCATGCAACTCCGCAAGATTCGAGAACAGTACTTGATGTAAGGCAGTACATTGCATCTATTTTTCTCTTTCCTTCACTTACATACTTACTTTGCATGGAACTCAGAAACTTTGCCTCATATGTTACTTGGCGTATCAAAATGAGTCGGACAGAGATTCTGAAATGCAAAAATGTGTCATCAAGTTTATATTGAAACAGAAATTTCCTAATTAAGATTTTTGTCAATTCAAAGTTCCATTATCATGAAATTGTGAAGTGTTCAAAAATACTTTTTTGTTCTGCCCTAAGATGTTAGTAATGATCTAAAAAATAATCACTCTTAAGGTAAATAACCACAAAGGGAAGCACCAACTCAGTTATCAGTTTAAAGATGAAACTTTCCTCTTGCTATTTCGACCCATTTACTAATTCTACATTGTTATTAGCTACTATGTGAAATTTGGCAGGGAATGAGGCAAGGATGTCCCATAATATTCTTGTTAATTCTGCCATTAGGTTGTCACTATCTGAAAATACTGTATTGGTCTCTGATTGATTGATTCAAACCTACCACCCTAATTAATCTATTCTTACTGCAATGTGGAATACTGAGTCTACGGTCGGAAAAAACGCTACGTGAAAAAGGCGGGACTTTTCTACAAATTTTCAAAGTTTGAAAAAAAAAAAAACAAAGATTAAGAACAATAAATTGCTCTTTGAAAGAAGACACACGTTTCTGCCAGTCTCAATCAGCTGTCAGTATACAATTTACATGGTGCTGCAAACGCATAGCAGTGGACTGAATTGCTCTCCACATAATGTTGCACATAGTGTTTCACCAAAGGCAGCAAATGGGATCAATCAATTAAGACCTGATTATATCAAAACCTCACTTTTGAAAAATGGCACACAGTGAATCCTTTCTCTGTCTTAAGTAAAATTAGTCACCTTCACTGTATTTCTGCATTAAATGTGCAGTGATCTCATTCACAGATGGCTAACACAGAAGGGCACACGGCAGAAAAAGATTAACGAATGGCTCGGCATAAAGAATGACGCCGATGAGTAAGTGTGTGCGCATCGACACATAGACAAAATAACAGCAAAATGTTCGAATTCCATGACACCTGTGTTTCCAGCTCATACTCGCTGGGGGACGACGAGGGCTCGCCCCATCATGATGAATGCACCTGGTACGTGGGAGACATCAAGCGCACCCAAGCCGAGGAATTGCTGAGAGGCAAATGTGATGGAACCTTCCTCATCCGGGAGAGCCAATCACAGAAGGGCTCATATGCCTGCTCTGTTGTGTAAGTTGCTGATCATTTCATATGTAGTTATGTTTAAATATAGTCTAGCTGGCAGAGAATGATTCTGTTTCAGTGCCAGTCATGGAGATAGATGTCCAACTCATTTGGACTGGGAGGGCTGGCAGCAATCGAATCAGCCTACCCAGTGTAAATGGATTGGACATCTTTTGACGTCAGTACAGCCAATGAATTAATAATAAATATTCTCTTTCAATATTGTTTTTAATCAAGTTAAATATAATATCTAATTAATCAGAGGCTTTGTAATTAACTTTTCTTTCACCAGGACTGTTTTGACTCGCCTTTTCAATGAGCCAGTCCATGGTATTGTTAGTGAATTTTGTAAAGACTAGCACATTACAGTGATCCCTCGTTTTTCGCGGTTAATATGGACCAGAACCCGCCGCGGTAAGTGAAAAACCGCGAACTAGCGCCCCCAAAAATGTTTGTTTTTGTGTGTGTTCAATGTATTTATTCAGATTTCGCATTTGAAAGAGATACATATAAGACCTGTTTTTTTTTTAGTTTTTTTTTTTTCATCCAATAATAATGAACTGTTTTTAAGCACTTCAAATGTAATAATTATAAGTTTTAAACATGTTGCTGTCCCACCTAATTATATATACATATAAGTATAAAATTGCTTGTGTTTATAAAGTGCTTCATTAAGTGAGTTCACTCAACTCTGCTCAATCTCCTCACATACACACAATGAGTTGCCACAGCAACTGTTAACAAGTTAAACGATGATTGAAGCACGTGGCGCTTTGATGATGAGTCTTCAAGGGATCTGTGGCAAGATCAAACAGAAGACGTCTGCCAATCATCGTTAACTTTCATAAGCAACTCCAGTGCATTGCCTGAACAAAAAAGTTCTATTTTGGTTTCATCTGACCATAACACATTCTCCCAGTCCTCTTCTGGATCATCCAAATGCTCTCTAGCGAACCACAGACGGGCCTGGACGTGTACTTTCTTCAGCAGGGGGACACGTCTGGCAGTGCAGGATTTGAGTCCCCTGCGGCACATTGTGTTACTGATAGTAGCCTTTGTTACTGTGGTCCCAGCTCTCTGTAGGTCATTCACTAGGTCCCTCCGTGTGGTTCTGGGATTTTTGCTCACCGTTCTTGTTATCATTTTGACGCCACGGGGTGAGATCTTGCATGGAGCCCCAGATCGAGGGAGATTATCATTGGTCGTGTATGTCTTCCATTTTCTAATGATTGCTCCTACAGTTAATTTCTTTACATCAAGCGTTTTACCTATTGCAGATTCAGTCTTCCTAGCCTGTACAATTTTTTCTGTGTCCTTCGACAGCTCTTTGGTCTTGGCCATAGTGGAGTTTGGAGTGTGACTGACTGAGGTGTGGAAAGGTGTCTTTTATACTGATAATGAGTTAAAACAGGTGCCATTAATACAGGTAACGAGTGGAGTCTCGTTAGAATAAGTTAGACCTCTTTGAGAGGCAGAAATCTTGCTTGTTTGTAGGTGACCAAATACTTATTTTCCACTCTAATTTTGAAATAAATTCTTTAAAAATCAAACAATGTGATTTTGTTTGTTTCCACATTCTGTCTCTCATGGTTGAGGTTTACCCATGTTGACTATTACAGGCCTCTCTAATCTTTTCAAGAAGGAGAACTTGCACAATTGGTGGTTGACTAAATACTTATTTGCCCCACTGTATAATGCCAATGCTATAGCGGCTAATTTCTCCTATTGATTTTTTTCACAACGTTTTAAAATGCATGCATGGTACAACAAATATAATTACCTGGAATCCTCAAACAGATCACTCCTGAGACAATCTTTCCTGTTTGTATGCGGTACAGCTTTCGTACATTTTCAACATAAATCTGGCGTTGGATCGCTGCATGTGTCGCTGCGAATAACTGAAGCGGATTGTGGGTTGGCCCCCTACTTGAAGGCGTTGAATCTGACGTGTAAATATCATTATGAAGTCTATGGCCTTATTTAAACATATGGGGGACGGGGGGGGACTATATACAAACCAATGGATTGGACATCTCACATGCGATAGCAGCCAGTGAGTTAACAAATTTCGGCCTTGTCTTTCTGGTCAACCATTTTCCTTTCTTTTACAGCGTTGACGGTGACACCAAACACTGCGTCATCAACAAGACCACCACAGGCTACGGATTCGCCGAGCCGTACAATCTCTACTCGTCCCTCAAAGATCTGGTGCTTCACTACAAAAACGTCTCCTTGATCCAACACAATGACCAGCTGAATGTAAATCTAGCATACCCAGTGCTAGCCCGCTCTCAGAATCACAACCAGCACCCAAGATGAATTCACCACCAGCAGACAAGGGACACAAACAGGGTGGGGAAATTTTCACTCAGACTCTGAAGAAGGGGTCGTTGTGTTTAAGTGGCAAGTAAAATCAGCTTAACAAGCATGACTCTAGCGGGAGGCTGTGGTATGCTAGCGCTTCTTGCTAGCAGCATGGCCTCACTTTAAGCATAGCAGACTTGTAACTTCAGCACTGTACAGTTAGCCCGACACGGTTTGTACAGTGGAAGTTGCACAAACCTCAAGCACACAAAAATAACTTTTTGGGGATGGAGAGATGGTGGGATGATGGGAATTTTTACAGGAGGCCCTCTTTTTTTTTTTTTTTTTCTGCCTTAAACACATGATAGTTGTTTATAGACAAAGGCCCAAACTGTTATCCCCAGACTGCCTGCAAACTCTCTGTAGACAAAAGCCTGTGAAAAGGACTGGCTTGGCTAAACCAGGCTGCTTGCTTCACACCTTAAAGCGGGCGAGAAAGCGTTGGACCAGAGTGGTGTAGTCACTGGAGACATTTTGTGGAGCGGGGTTATAGACAAGACTAATTGAATTTGACGCTTGTGTAAGTACCGTAGTAATAGCTTTGAATGACCACAAGCCTGTGTCGCAAGTAGAGAGAAGCGGGAGAGAAAGGCTGTCAAATAGACAAAGCTGCAGCTTTAAAATACACAATATTGGGGGGTCAGATGTTCTTTATTTTCAACTGCTTTGACTTGTTCATCTGCTTGAATTGACGAGGTACAACAAAAACAAAAATGCACGGTACATCTCGTGAAAGACGTACATTGATAAATGCAGTTCCTCAGGATTCAGATTTGACTGAAATAGCGAAAAATCTCCTGCATCCAACTTGCCGTTCTTTCATTTTTTTGGGGTCTTCTTTCAGACTGTAGCAGCCATTGACTTAACTGTTAGTGCTTATTGTTAGTGTCTGCTTACTTTACGTTAAAGAAGGCACTTGCAGAGCATCAATCTATGTGATTATTGTATCTTCGGTACTGTACTTTGCTTTGTTACTAGTTAGACTGTTTCCGCGGTCCTTGCAGGTGTTTTTTTCTTACGGTACTTCCTTCTTGCGCTTGACTGTTGTTTTTTGTCACGAGCTTGACTCACAGAGCTGTAGAACTTTTAATGTACAGAGAAAAAAAGCAGTAATATAAGAGTATATTTCAGCCATACATGCAGTCAGCGTATGTGAGCTTGTGTTTTGTTTTTGTTTTTTTCCCCGAGTGGCGCTTAGATTCCGTTTTGTGCATCCAGCTAATGTGAGCCAAATGAAGGATGTGTTTTTCATGTAGCAAGAATGACATTTTTTTTTTTTCGGGTTGTGGTCAGAGAGATTACAGAGGGTCCTTCATGTTTGCTTTTCTACTTGTGTTTAAACAGTGTTTAACAAATTTATTAGATGGTCAGGATTATGTTTCAGCACCATTGACTATGGTAGGCATTAAAAAAATAATAGGAGGAAAGTCAACAGCAGGTTAGATTCAGATGTTGGGGTATTGTACAGAAGAAAAAAAACATGGGCCATGACAATAGACATCAAGTTCATTTGAACTGGTATAGCTAGCATTAAATAATCATGTTTCAATGGATTGGATGTTTATCGGTAAAATAGTAGCCAAAAGTTAAATACGACTTAACCTAGGCAGTGATTCTTTTGCAAAGTCAATACGCTAATAATTTTGTTAAGCACTGTACATTGATGCATGGTGCGAGGTTGTACTATGCACAACTAATAATATGCAGAGAAGAATCAGTTTCCCACTTCAATGCGATTTCACCTCTTCTCCCATGTTTGGTTGAATTCAGGTCTCACTTTCCAAGCACAATAGTCGCTAGTACAGCCATTGTTAAACTCACCTACCATACTCTTGCCAAAAAAGGAAGAAATAGTATTTTTATAGAGCGGTTGTGCGGAGGAGATAAAAGTCATGAGTATTTTTGGATTAAAAAGTGGCAAAACTCCATTTTTCGAATGCAAGAAGAATGATTTGAAGGGCTAAAAAACAATTTTTTTTTTTTTTTTTTTTTTTTTTACTTTCCAAATGTTATTTCCACCATTTAGCCAGGTCTATTCATTTGTACTGTACTTTGCACACACTTCTTTGGCAGAGTTGAACATAGAGGTGAGGTTAGTGCTTGAAAGAAAAACGAAATAGAATTAAAAAAAAAAAAAAAGTGCGTGAAAGATTAGAAGTGCCTTTCGTAAATAGCGATGAGCGTATTCGATCCACTCTGTTGTTGTTGTTGTTGCGCCTGCCATGCTTTCACAAAAATGTGCGCGTGTGTGTTGTTATTAGCTGTCTTGATTTTTAGTTGTGCCTCTTTGTTTCGATGTATTGTTGAATGCTAACAAGTCGTCGCTTTCACTTTGCACACAAGCTCTCTTTTTAGGAATTGTCTTGTGTCTATGTTTCAATACGACTCGGACAATAATGTGAACATCTGCGGTTGAGTGTAGTCGCTCGGAGAATAATGCATGCAGAATTTTTGAACTACTAGTTCTGTACGTGTTGACATCGCTAACATCCATTATACTGTTTTTGGACCAACACTTTTTATTTTTTTAAACAGCACTTTTTTGTCTGTTTCACACAAGAAATGTCAGTACTGGCAAAAAGTTGGGGTCAACCTAAAATATAGAATTTAACAATCATTCACTGTTTCAGTTGATAATTTGGAAGCTATTTCCACACAGTATTCAGTATTTCCATGCACTTTGGTCCTCACTGCTAATTTGTTTCCAGGCTAATACAGCCCCTAGCAAAAAGTATGGAATCACCAGTCTCGGACGAGCACTCACTCAGACATTTTATCATGTAGCAAAAACTCAGAACAAATAATGAATTAGTTCAAAAGTGCAACTCTTTAGCATTCAGAAACACTAAAAGAAATGAATAAAAAACGTGGTGGTGGTCAGTAAATGTTACTTTTATGGAGCAAGTGCAGGGAAATATACTGTATATGGAATCACTCCATTCAGAGGAATAAAATTTGGAATCATGAGAAGCAAAAAAATAACAATCAAAACACATCTGTAGTATTTAGTGGCACCACCTTTGGCTTTTATGGCAGCTTGCAGTCTGATGCATAAACTTGATGAGTATTCTTCATCATTTTGGTGCCAAGTTGCCAACTCTCTTTGATTGCAGTTGCCAGATCATCCTTGCAGGTCGGAGCCTTGCTGTGGACCTTTTTTTTTTTTTTTTTTTTTTTTTTTCAATTTTCAACACAGGTTTTCAAAAAGGTTGAGGTCTGGGCTATTTGCAGGCCATGACATTGACTGGATGAGTCTTTCTCCAAGGAATTTTTTAACAGTTTTAGTTCTGTGGCATGATGCATTGTCATCTTGGAAAATGACAAACATAGGGTTAGGCTGTCTAAAATTTCAATGTAAACTTGTGTATTTATTGAAGATTTAACCACAGCCATCGTCCTAGTGCCTCTGGCTGACATGCAGCCCCATATCATCAAGGATTGAGGAAATTTTGATGTTTTCTTCAGGCAGCCATCTTTGTAAATCTCACTGGAACAGCACTAAACAAAAGTTCCAGCATCATCACCTTGTCCAATGCAGATTCTTGACTCTTGACAAGGTGATGATGCTGGAACTTTTGTATGGTGCCGTTCCAGTGAGATTTACAAAGATGATTGCCTGAAGAAAACATCAAAATTCCCTCAGTCCTGGATGATATGGGGCTGCATGTCAGGCAAAGGCACTTGGGAGATGGTTGTGGTTAAATCTTCAATAAATGCACAAGTTTACATTGAAATTTTAGCTTTCTTAACCTTTCAATTTAAAATATGTTTGTCATTTTCCAAGATGACAATGCATCATATCACAGAGCTAAAACTGTTAAAACATTCCTTGGAGAACGACTCATCCAGTCAATGTCATGGCCTGCAAATAGCCCAGATCTCAACCCTTTTGAAAACATGCGGTGGAAATTGAAAAAAATGGTCCACAGTCAGGTTTCGACCTGCAAGAATGATCTGGCAACTGCAATCAAAGAGAGTTGGCACCAAACTGATAAAGAGTACTCATCAAGTCCATGCCTCAGAGACTGCAAGCTGTCATAAAAGCCAGAGGTGGTGCTACTAAATATTACAGATGTGTTTTGATTGTTATTTCTTTTTATCTCATTATTCCATATTTTTTTCCTCAGATCGGAGTGATTCCATATATATATTTCCCTGCACTTGCTCCATAAGAGTAACATTTACTGACCACCACAATGTCTTTTTATATGTTTATTTTAGTGTTTCTGAAAGCTAAAGAGCTGCACTTTTAAACGAATTCATTATTTTTTCAAGCTTTTTATCAGAATTTGTTCTACAATATAAAATGTCTGAGTGAGTGCTCCTCTGAGACTGGTGATTCCACACTTTTTGCTAGGGGTTGTAGACAGAATTTCTCACAAAGGCCAGTTTAGCGTAGTTATAAAAAATGTAGTCTGGTCGACGTCGGTCTGCGTCGAGAGTTTCGAGTCAGACTTTGATTGCTTTGAGCTGGAAATGAATCTCGGCCAGCTTGCGAGCAACTTGTTTCAGGGATGTTCAGGTGACTTTGGATCTGCTTCCTTTTAAGCACTCAAGCTTTTTGTAGTCCAAGTGGAGTCAAAGAGGTGATCGCTTTCAGCTGCCATATTTTGAAAGAGATATTTAAAGGCGATGCAACTTTTGTAGCCGGCGTACATTCAGGATTTGGCGCGCTTCGCTTCTCTTCCCGCTCGTGTATTAGATATGCATTTTGTGTCGGTGTATCTTGAAACCTGTTTTTCTATATGGCAAATGATCATTTAAAGAATGAAAATATTTTTTCATCAGCTTTGGTACACTGTATGTGATATTTCTTGAAAGAAAGGCCTCACGCCCCAAGCACATTTTTCACTGACGATGAGGAGCATAGCAATTTGGTGTCTGTAAAAGTTGAAAACACGTGAGACGTAATACAGAACAACTATTTTGAAGTAAATACTTAGATATCTATATTTTTGAATGATGTAATTATCATTTGGATTGTGCTTGAATCAAATCGGAAGGAGGCGTTTGGGGTTTTCTTCAGGAAATCAGGGCGAGCGGTCCGTAAAACGCACGCAATCTTACGTACTAATCAGCTTCCGCGTATTTTGTTGCTTATCGTCAGCTACAGTATACTCAGTTTGATAATCTGTTCAGATGATGAAGCAAGCTCATGTACAGGTCTAAGGCTACAGTATATGTTCAATGCCATCTTGGCTGCTTTGCATTTTTGAAATATTTCAAAGATGTTTTTTTTTTCCCTTGAATTGAGAATCTCGTCATTTGGAGGATTTGCGGATTAGAAAATAGCTTAATGTGAGTGATTATTGTCAAAATAGAATGAACCATCTTGAATGTGGGGGAGCCTTTTAATGCATTTAATGCAAAAATACATTGAAAAAAGCTTAACACAATCCACCATGATTACTCCTTGCAAATCTTGGCAAAATTAAACAATGATGGAAGTGTTCTTTTATGGTGCCTGATTTTTTTTATTTTGCTTTTTGGAGAAAAAAAAACCATCTGATCGAACTGTTTGTCTGAGTTTTGATTTTTGTCAGTTTAATGATAACTTTACAGAGCCTATACAGGAAAAGATAAGCTAGCTTGAATTTTGTTTTTTGCTCAATACAGAAAGAAATACAAATGTTTACAAGATGTAATTAACCAAATAGTGAATATTCATTTGAGACTCAATCTATCCCTCAAAGTGGCCATGATTGATTTGCATTTCTTTATTTTCTGTCAATATAAACTTGAAAATATTGTTTTGTTTTTTTGTTTGACATGTTAAGACAGTGCTCCCTCTAATATTGCATTTGAAACACTGAGCCTTGTACATTGCATCTTTTCTTGTTTATATGTCTATCATCATGACTCTCAGATATCTCACGGGATAACATCTTTATTCTTTGGACTTTAAAACATATCAGTTTAAAAAAAAAAAAGAATATGTTGGATTAAACCAACGGTAAAAATTAGACGTGTTCTTTTTGCACTATTTGAAGCAAAGGGCAAGGTGAATCAATTTCTTCATTTGTCTAAAATTTTGTTTCTAATTGTTTCCTCATTTCCTATACCTGTAGCATATGTCCAATGGGTATCAAAGTATACAGACACCTCAACAAATTTTAAGTTTTACCATCCTAGTTCAAATGGATTGGACATCTATCACTGTTAATGGCAGTGAATGAGATGGGTTAGTTGCGCCAACGTATACAGTATGTTTTTTACATGTTAGTAACATTAATCGTGGGGAAGTCTAAATCATTCATTTTGATGTGTGTTCATTTGCCCCTCCAAGTTGAAATTTTTCATAAGGATGTGTAGACTTTTCATATTCACGGAATATCCAATTGTTTCACAACACTTGATAATAGCGAGTGTTTATCATGTGAATGCCAACATTCAAATTTAGAGGAATATTTGGTTGGCTGTCATGTTACGTTGTATCAAAAAGCTCAAATCAATTACAAAAAAAATAATTGAATAATTATGATAATGCTAATCTGGACATCTGTGCTGTCCACATTGGAAATGAATGAAACAATCAGACAAAAGCTACTCAACACCAAAGTACAAGTGAATTAAGAGGGAGCACTGTTGTTTTGTGTTTAACACCGACAGTATGCACAAAAAGCAAACATTCTCTCTTGTGTTCTCCCTCAGTCTGTTGGTCTGTCATATTTCACACCCAATTTATTGTCATGTATAGCCTGCAGATTTGTCTTCATTCACAAAGGTACTCTTTCATCTGTACGGTACTTCTTTCTAGCCTGATGCAATGATTTTAAAAGTCAATAAAATATACAGTATATAAGATGTAGTCTGTTGTTGTCATTGGGGTATTACAGTAAAATGAATATTTTGTTGTATCTTAACACAAAAAGGATTGCTTCAAAGAAAAAAATTAAGTGTTCAAATGCAAATTTTTCAAATATTTTTTCGCATTCAAAAACTTTTTTTCTATGATTGAAATGTTTCCTTTTTTGATTACAGTGACTTTTCTTTTTGAAAATTTATATTTTTATGAAGCAACTTATTTTTTAAATTGAATAATAGAGAAAAATGTCCTACCCAAAATGTGACCCAAACACAAATCAACATTACTTCAATCAAAAAGTTGCTTCAATCAAAAAACACTTGACTTCAATCAAAAAAAAAATGAATTGAAGAAAAATAGCTTTCACATCCATTTTTTTTTTTTAGTTTTTTGAGTTTCAAATTTATTTTTGCATTCAAACACATTTTTTGATTGAATAATAACACATCTACCTCCATATGGCTCCGCCCATAGGATACCATTTTTGACTGGGGTAACTACATTGGCACGACACCGGCAGGCGTACCAAATTCCATGGTTGACGATCTTGGCGCAAAGTATTGCCTAAGCAGCCTGATTTAGAATTCCCCTCAAGAATGATGGGAAACAAAAAACGCTCATTGTCAACCTATTATTCTAAATATTCTTGTAAGTTAATTTTATTGCTGACACTGCGTTTTGGGGTCATCAACATGTTATGCCCCCCCTGCCCCAAAAGTCAAACTGCGCCTATGAGTATAACGTAAACTGAATGCTGTACAGAAGTGCAGAGAACAGATGTGCAATGAGCATGCCAGGTAGACATGTTATGTGAGGGATTTGCAGTTTAACAGTGTAATGGCCACGGGGGACAAAACTTTTATGTTGGTGAGAGGGATCCCTAATGATGTTTGTGGCTCAGGTTAAGCAGCGTGTCTGCCCAATATCCTGAATTCACAGCCAGTCCTCCCAGTATAAATGAATTGGCCATCAGTCATTGTCAATGGCAGGCAATGATTTACATAGGGTTAAAAAGAGGGAGAAAAAAACAGCACCATTAGAGTGCGATTGGGGCTACAAACAGTCTATTTCTCTTTTTATTCATTTTAATTGTATTATTTTTGTTTTTTTTTAAATTAACATTCATTATTTTATGACCCAAAATGTGATGACCACCTATGTTGACGCCAGGGCTTTATTATTACAGTATTTTTAATTTGGAAAAAAAAGTCACTTGCTCGGTAAAGGGTTAAAATCATTTAATTTATTTTTGGATTGAGTTGTACTAATTTTGAGTTTTAAAACCGACACTAGGCGTCGCTGTTGTTTTTTCGTGACCAGGGATTGTATACAGTATTATTATATTCTTCAGCGATTGTATTTTACTTTATTTTATTTTATTTTTTTATTTTTATTGACAACAACAACAACACAACAGAATAAACAACAATACAAACACAACAATAGACAGAAAATAATCAATAATACAAACACAAATATGCCAGAGATTGTATTTTACTTAGCTACATATGACGCTATTGACCTGACGTCATCACACCACGAGCCAATAAAAAGTGATACAGCGAAAAAACAAGGAAATGCTCGCGGAAAGTTCTAACGACGTGCTTTGCTTCTTTTGATAAAGTAGTTAAATCAAGAAAGATGAATGTGCCTTTACTGTTTTTGCTGGCGTGTATTTTACACTTTAACTCCAAATGTAGTGCTACTATTCTGCCTTCGTCATGTCCTTACCCTCCGTCACAGTGGTGCTCGACGCTAGACTCTGCCGTCCAGTGCGGGGTGAGATGGGGCCAAATGGCCACTAGCCATTTTATTTCATGGTTTTAACTGTATTTTCTTTACTTCCAGTATTTCTTTAATTCCAGGCAAAGTAAAACTTTGTCTCAAACGTTTTGTTTACCACGCATTTGAACAAAGCTGTGGTAACTTTTTATACCGATTAATTTTGTCACTTTCCCATTATTGGGCAAGTGATTATTTTTGGTCATTAAAAACGTGTAAAAAAGTGTGGGCTACATGACCCTTAATGTGATGTTCACGGTATCTCAATTACATATTTAATATATTTTTTTCTTATTGGTCTTCTATAGTTTAATGAATAAATGACAAATTAATAAAATGTTAATTAAAACAAACTCGGGTAGAATTAAAATGAATTTAAACAGATTATGCCCCTCACTAACACCCTAAAGTTAATTTATCTTTTTTTAATTTCATCGTATTTAACTCATTGACTGCCATTGACAGACAAAGACATCAAATCCATTTGACCTGGGATACAGTGCTGGCCAAAAGTATTGGCACCTTTGCAATTCTGTCAGCTAATGCTCAATTTCTGCCAGAAAGTGATTGCAATTACAAATGCTTTGGTAGGAATAACTTCATTTATTTTGCTTGCAATGAGAAAACACAAAAACGAATGAAAAAAGAAATCATTATCATTCTACATAAAACTCCAAAAATGGGCCGGACAAAAGTATTGGCACCCTCAGCCTGATACTTTGTAGCACAACCTTTAGACAAAATAACTCCAAACAACCGCTTCCGGTATCCATCAGTGAGTTTCTTACAATGCTGTGCTGGAATTTTAGACCATTCTTCTATGGCCAACTGCTCCAGGTCTCTGAGATTTGAAGGGTGCCTTCCAAACTGCCATTTTTAGATCCCTCCACAGGTGTTCTATGGGATTCAGGTCTGGACTCATTGCTGGCCACTTTTGAAGTCTCCAGTGCTTTCTCTCAAACAATTTTCTAGTGCTTTTTGAAGTGTGTTTTGGGTCATTGTCCTGAAGACCAATGACCTCTGAGGGAGACCCAGCTTTCCCACACTGGGCCCTACATTGTGCTACAAAATTTGTTGGTAGTCTTCAGACTTCATAATGCTATGCACACGGTCAAGCAGTCCAGTGCCAGAGTAGCAAAGCAACCCCAAAACATCAGGGAACCGTGTTCTTTTTTTTTTGAAGGCCTCGTTTTTTTCTTGTAAACTATCTTGATGCCTTTTCCCAAAAAGCTGTACTTTTATTTCATCTGACCAGAGAACATTCTTCCAAAACGTTTTTGGCTTTCTCAGGTAAGTTTTGGCAAACTCTAGCCTGGCTTTTCTTTGTCTCTGGGTCAGAAGTGGGGTCTTCCTGGGTATCCTACCATAGAGCCCCTTTTCATTCAGACGCCGACGGATAGTACGGGTTGTAGTAGACTGCAGGACAACTTACGCTTGTTTGGATTTTAGTCCAGGTTCTTCATCCACCATCCGCACAATCTTTTGTTGAAATCTCTCGTCAATGTTTCTTTTCTGTCCACATCTATGGAGGTTAGCCACAGTGCCATGGGCTTTACACTTATTGATTACACTGCGCACGGTAGACACAGGAACATTCAGGTCTTTGGAGATTAACTTGTAGCGTTGAGATTGCCTATGCTTCCTCCCAATTTTGCTTCTCCAGTCCTTAGACAGTTCTTTGGTCTTCTGTCTTCTCTCCATGCTCAACGTGGTACACACAAGGACAGCGGTTGACTCAACTTTAATCCATTTTAACTAGCTGCACGTGTGATTCAGTTATTGCCACCACCTGTTATGTGCCACAGGTAAGTAACACGTGCTGTTAGTTAATTATACAAATTAGAGAAGCATCACATGATTTTTCAAAGGGAGCCAATAATTTTGTCCGACCCATTTTTGGAGTTTTGTGTTAAATGATAATGATCCCCCCCCCACCCCCCCATTCTCTTTTGTGTTTCCTCATTGCAAGCAAAATAAATGAAGATATTACTACCAGAGCATTTGTAATTGCAATCATTTTCTGGAAGAAACTGAGCATTATCTGACAGAATTGCAGGGATGCCAATACTTTTGGCCAGCACTGTGGCTGACATTGAACAATCATGTTTTAGTGCCATTTATGGTGGTAGATGTCTAATCCAAAAAACTTTTGTTTTTTTTCCTGCAGGTGCTGAAACACTGTCTCCATGCCAACTTGACCAAATGGCATCACGCAGGAGAACCAGTCCAAATAGAGGTCTACTACGAGACTCTGTGTCCCGACTGCATAATGTTTGTCACGCAGGTGCTGTATCCCACATGGGTGCTGTTGCAGGACATCCTGTCTGTCCACCTGGTCCCCTTTGGAAATGCACAGGTACTTGTGAAGAAATATGTGATTTGTAGGAAACCTGCTGATTATTCTGTCACAATGGCTTAAGGTGGGGAACACACCGTAAAACTTGACATCTGACTTGCAGGAGGCACCAAGTGGGAGCAAGTACATATTTAAGTGCCAACATGGCGAACAAGAATGTCTTGGTAACATAATTCAGGTAATTTCATATGAGTCAACTTCAATGACACTCATTGTATTTAAGAAAAAAATCATTATCATTGATTCATTGGTGATTATTATCACATCAATGGCAACTTGGAAAACAGAAATTGGAGTGCTTGCAATATTTTTTTTCAGCCTGCTTTAGGCAGATTAAGTCTGTGTAATTCCACTGCTGTCAATTTGTGTTCAACTGTGGAATTACTGTGAACCCAATATAAATGCAAGGCAGAAAAATAAGACTGTTTCCTCTCTTGTCAGACGTGTTTATTGAACATGAGTGACAATGCCTTCCTCATCATTTTCTGTATGGAGGCCTCCACTGATGTCATCGCTGCTGCTAAGAGTGTGAGAAACTTTATTTGCTATATCTCGTGCTGCCACGATTATCGACAATTAATTGATTATGTAAGTCAATCGACAAGTATTTGGATGTTGATTAATTTTTCTGAGAAACTGCTGAGTTTAAAAATGTCCGAATCCTGTTTTTTGACATGCTTAATAGTAAAAATTGTATTTAATTTTCTTTATAATTTGCAGCTATTTAAAAAAACGAAAAGGTAAACATTCTTTTCCCCCATTTAAAAAATGATTAAAACAAACTTTGAATTAAAAAAAAAAAAGCACAAAAAAAAAAACGGCTTTTTTATTTTATTTTTTATTTCATGGTTTAAATTTATTTGCTGTAATTTTTGGACTATAAGCCCTTACTTTTGTCCTCTACCATGATTCAAAACAGGATTTACCCCTGTGCTTTATTAGCCTGGTGGGCCATTAGTCCAGTATGTCTTATACTGTATGTGTGCCCAGTGTGTTCATCTGTACAGTCCCGAATTGAGCTGGGAACGACTCATGAGTTGTGTGAATGGAGATTTAGGAAACCAGCTTATGCATCAGAACGCCGTAAAGACCAACACTCTGGATCCTCCGCATCAGTTTGTACCTTGGGTGACCATTAATGGGGTGAGCTATGGTGCTCATTTTGCATTAATTCCTCAAACGGGTCGCAACTACCTTCGCAGTTCACATTAAACATAATTTTACAGGAGCACACAGATGATCTGCAGAAGAAAGCTATAAAATCTCTCTTCCCTCTGATCTGCAGCAAGTACAAGGTTGAGATTTACTAGCTTTTGGTTTTTATAGCCTTTGTGGCATTTGACTCAGAATTTCACCAATTGATGTTTTTGTTTCAGGGAATAAAGCCTGTGATCTGTGGAGAAGGTGGGCATAGAGATTTAAGGATCTAACATCTCTGCTTGAGGTGTGGCCACTTGATATCCAGGTTATGTCAATACTTAACATTGACGGGATCAGACGTTCTATCACTGCCCTATGATGGCCCACCAGGCTTCTAAAGCACTGGGGAAACCCTGTTTAGTTTGTCATTTTGCACTAGTAATCTTGTTAAAACCTATTTGGCCATGAGATGGCACCATAACTTAAGTTCTGCTCCTGAAACGAGCCAACCGACGTTTACTCTTTGTAACTGTAAGAATAATTATGGCACACTTTCACTTTAAATATGCTGCCCTCTATTTTTTTCTTTAAGCAATATCATCCACCAGGTCCCTAACTGTGTGTTTGATGCCAAAGCTTGTGTAACATCCTGGGATTTTTGTTCTTTGTTTAGTAAAAAGGGTATTTGAGATACAGGTGTTTATGTGGTGGTAGGTTTGTTGTCATGCTATTTAAATGTAATAATATTGCATTAAAAAAAAACTTAACTCTATGAAAGCTGCATGCCCCCTTGCTGGCAAAAAAAAAAGGCATCACTTTGGAAATGACACTCCTTCTGGGTTTGTGAAGAGAAAGGAAGAGTTCAAAATTTGCTAAAAATAAATTATTGTTTTTCGGTAAATATGCTAAAACCCACCTGAAAACTAAATCAATAAAGGTAAAAAGTCAACAGGCAGGTTTTTTTTCCCCTTTGAAGGGCAAGTGACTATTTTTAGTCATTTAAAAAAGCTTCATAATGACCTGCATCCACATATGTTGACATCACATATGCACTAAATGTCTGAATTATATGCATGTGTATATATATGTATTTGTATATACAGTGTATATATATATATATATATATATATATATATATTTTTTTTTTTTTTTAATTTATCATTAGTTTTTTTATATTATATGAATTCATACAATAAGTTAATAAAATGTTAATTAAACAAATATGCACTATTGTAGATAAAACATTTTAAAATTCCCTTTTAATTTTTTAAATGAGCAAACATTTGAGATAAATAGTACAATTGAAGATTACTTTTTTATTCCCGCTACTTTAAAAAATATTTGAGGGAATATTTACTGTTATTTCCCCACTTTATTATTTTTTTATTTAAAAAATGCTTAAAAGAAACCAACAATTTTCATCTGAGTTCCCGATACAAGGCAATTTTATTCGTTATTTATGTCATTAGCAATGTCATTTACAGTATATAGAATCACTGAGCAGATTGTAGAACTTGAACGCATAAACTCTTTACAAAGATCTCGAAAACGCACACTCGTTACAGTACATGTTTTATTATTTTTGCCTTGTTTAAATTCTGAGCATTCTTTTTCTCACCCTTCGTCTTTGGTCGCCATTTTCCTGTAGGACATGGTTAATGTTCACTTGTAAGTAAAAGGGATGTCCCGATCGCATATTTCTGAACCTGAGTCCGAGGCACCTGATTTTGAGAAGCTGCTGATACAGAGTCCTGATTAGATACCGAAATTTTTTTAATTTGAGCAAAAGTTCCAAACATGTTATAGTATTGTACTGTCTCCATTACTTCCTCTTTCGCTTTTTCTGGGAGTGTTGCGGAGTATAAATCGTATATTTTTGTTTCTTTTGGCAACGCTATTGTACCTCTGGATTATTTTGTTACTTTTTAGCCCCTAAAAAAATAGAAAAATATATATTGATTTCTGATTACGTAATTGGAACGAGGACATACGTACATACGTAGTAAGTACAAAAGATTTGGATGCACTTTGACACAAAATTCTATCACCAGACATCATACCTGTCAAGTTGTACGGTTTAGGCGTAATTTATACAAGTGAGCACTGATTTTAAATGCGTACGCCATACGTTCAAAATCAGTACGTTTTTCGCGGGTTCCGTTTTTTTCTCTGGATTTTGTCACTGTTTCAGCAACGAGACAATGTGCGTTACTATACTTTACTACGTTGCTTGAATGACGCGAGAAAAGTCAGGACACGGAGATGGGAGTGGGAAGGAGGGAAGAGTGTTGTGATGCTTTTGCAAACGCGATGCTAGGCAAGGTGGCTCCAATATTTCCTGACTGTAGCCGATAGCCTACAATCTACGCCCACTTGATGCTATACTAGATATCACATGCTTATAGAGCTACATGCAAAATGACCGACTCGGCAGCATTAGTAAACAGCCGCCATATCAAAATAGTAGACTTCTCAGAAAGGCTCTGTTGTACTGAACCTTCCTAGCGAACCTAAGTAACTTTTTATCAATCAATCAATCCAATCAATCAAATGTATTTATAGACCCTACTCATATGACGTCACAACCACGCCTCCGCGCCATATTGTCCGTCAACTCGTCGTATTGGCGCATTACCGCTACGTAAATTCCTCCTATTATGGCATGTTTTTCTGCTCGTTAACATTAATAATCAAAATGGTGAAGGCGTGTGTGGCGGTTGATTGCAATAACAGAGAAGATAGACTGAGAGACTTGAAGTTCTACCGTATTCCGAGAAAACTGGGCTCCAAACGATTACCACAGATTATGTAGTAGTCATTTTATATCTGGTAAGATAGGCATTTAATATATATTTAGAGGGTTTTGGGCTGACAACCACAATTAAGATCATTGCGAGGCTCATTGCCGACAACATACAGTTTCAAATTCAAGATGCTTATTTCTTCCACCATTATTACATTTTGAATAATATTTAGCTGGTACCAAGTGAAAGAAGCTGGCCTCGTCTACGGATCATCAGTTAAACAGGTGTGTCCAAACCTTTTGCAAAGGGCGCCAGATTTGGTGTGGTAAAAATGCGGGGGGCTACCTTGGCTGATTTACATAGAACAATATATTTAAACAAATTTTAGCAAGCCCTTCTGTGTGTCACATTTGCTTTATTATTATTATTTTTTAATTCATAATTTCAACAGTCTTGTCTTTGTGGCGTTCTCTTTCGACACTCGGGCTCTTGCAAAATACTGCTGCTGTGAAATTAAACTAGCTTCAAGTTGCTATAATTTCTCGCTTTGTATCTTCCCTGTAATGTCGTACATGTCAGCGTGTCTTGTTCGGTAATATCATTATCGCGTCACATCGGACTCTTTGAAAACAGCGACTGTCTCTTTGCAAATGAGGCAGACACAGTTGTTGTGTGTTTTATTGAAGAAATAGCCCAATATCCACCTATCCTTGAAGCGTCGGCCATCGCAGTCAACTTTTTTTTTTTATTGATTGTCGCCATTTTAGAAAATTGGAAGTAAAGGGTCACACGGTGTAATGTTGCTTAGAGTGCTGCTCTTAAAGTTTTTCAAACTTTCTTGAGAATAGGCTGATTTTGTGTGGACAAGATAGTTGTAGATATCAGGGTAGCAGATGTCAGGCAGAGAGGGTGAAGACACCGGGTCGAAAAATATCGATTTAGGCATCAAATATGGATCTGGCGAATGGATAAACTGAAGCTTTTCCACATAACGCCTTTTATGCAACGCATCCAATGAGTTTACAGCGTCTGAAAGCACTGGGGCTTCCATGAATTGCACTATAAATTGCACGACAAATTGAAACCATTGAGAATACGGATAAACACTGATGGACAATATGGTGGCCGGATACAGCGACACGTCATTCTGTGACGTTGGTGAGTAGGGTCTATATAGCCCTTTACAAAATCCGAAAGGCCCTCAAAGTGCTTTACAACAAAACATGACTCAAGATGAATAAAAGGCAGGAAAGTATCATACAATGAAATTAAGAAAAAAAATGAAACAATAACCGCACCGCGATAGAAGTCCAGCAAATAAAACCGATAAAATCCAAAAACATTAAAAACCCTAAAGCAAATAAAACCAGGCTATCCTAATCTGTGTTAAAGGCGAGTCTAAAAAGGTATGTTTTTAACCGAGACTTAAAAAGACCTAGATCCGTAGTGGTGTGGACTTCAGGGGGAAGTCTATTATAAAAAATACTCCTAAATCGGCAAAATCTTGACTTGAATCTATCTTTAAATGATGAAACCGTTTTAAAACTTTCACATGTTAAAAGTAGACAGATGGGAACTAATGCAAAAACGGGAGCAATTTTAACAACTTTAACGGTTGATTCACAACATTAAATAACTTCCAAACATAGCAAAGGTTACTATATTTCTTTTCATTTTTTTTTTTTTTTAAATGGGGGGGCATGAAAGGTAACACCAGTTACTTTGCCAAGTAACTAATTACTCTTACATTCAGCTAACTGAATCACTAACTCAAGTACTTTTTGGGAGAAGTAATTTGTAACTAATTAATTTTTTAAAAGTAAGATTAACAACACTGGTCATAAAGATGCAGTCTGCAGAATGAAAAGTGACGAAAGCGAAGATATATTCTTCCAATTTGTTGCCGAACACAATATGCCTGCAACTATTGCTGATCACTTCTCAGAATTGGCAAAAGAAATGTTCCCTGACTCAAAGATTGCATCGGTAAGTTCATTTTATCAATTGACCTTTTTCATTTATAATTGGACACACTAACAAACATCAAAAGACATGATAGAAATTGCCAAAAGTGCTACATACAATTAGAACAAAAGGCACTGTTAAATTTTAGTAATCATGATGTAGCTGTAGATATTGATTGTTCTTTGATTGCACCAGGTTATATGTGACAATATTACCAATAAATTCATATTATTTTAAAAATTGAGTTTTATTTTTCTTTCATATTGCACCCTATATAAAACGTTGTAAGATTAGTCACCAATTTGTAAGGGCATACGTCACTATTTGTAAGATTGCCAACGCCCCAGGTTGACAGGTATGAGATATGATGCGGATGAGAAAGAAGCGAGTTGTAGCGAGATGCTCGTATGCCCCTGTGCGGGACGCAGAGGCAAAGCAAGAGGGTAGGGCTGCAGCTATCGATTTATTTAAGTAATCTATTAATCTATCAACTAGTTAGTTCCAATCCTAGAGTAATCGGATTAGGAATATTTGTATAAGGTTTTGCAGAATAAATTTTAGGAGATGAAAAACAAAGGCTTGCGAAGATTGCACTTTCAAAAGAGCATTAAATACGATTACAAAAAAAAAAAATTAAAATGCATTAAAAAAAAAAAAAAAAAAAAAAACTGAGCTTGGCCTCAAACAGAATAAAATTAAATAAATGGGGATCTAAGTATTACAAAAGACCAGTTGGCTAACTTGCATAGCAAAAGTCCGCTAGCTTAAATGCTATAAAATGCTACCTTACAAAAAATAAAAATAAACAATGCTCTTAACAAATCGTTCAAAAACATATTCCAACAAAAAATTGTGAAATATTCCTATAAACTAAATTACGAATGCATAAAAAAAAAAAAAAAAAAAAAAAAAACATTAGCTCAAACAAAAACTTACCTTATGGTGGTCTTAACAGGGAGCAGCTGGATTCAGCATTGTTGAATGAGTTATATTCCCTGTTGCCACTAGAGGGCATTGTATTACCCAATTTGATAAAACTAAATGCAAACACTTTCAAAACAAACTATTATAACGCCACTCTAAATAAACGAATCCTCGACACAGGAAAAAATTTGATTCGAAGCTGTTTTTCTGATGAAATTTCTCGAGTTAATCGATTAATCGTTGCAGCAGTACAAGAGAGCGCTCCCATGCTGCCTGGCGGGATGCCGAGGCACTTGGACATGCCAAGCGAGAAAGGTTTTTCTGGCGCTTGTATAGTGAATTTTCTCTCGTGACGTTCTTAACGTGAAAATATTGTGAGGTGCTCGTGTCATGAGGGTCAATTGTATACATTATTTTTTTAGGGCGTCTTGCTAAATCATGTTATGTTTATATAACTATGCCATATGAAGCTCGGTGTTTCTGTACACATTTCATGGAAGATTTTCACCAGCACGTTGTGGCCCAACCAGAAGTTCAAGATACATGACGTCCCCTGATTGTCCACTCAGATAAACACACTAAAAGCATTACACTGTCATGCGAGCTACTTTTCAACATGCTCTCAGCTGTACTTTACCTGACTTTTACTGGATCAGCTTTAAAGTACATCTAGTAGGTGAACTGGACTTTTTACAGCAAACCGTCAGGAGGTAAAGGAGGTCAGGAAATCCTCATCACATCGTCTGAAATGTATTAACTCATCATCATCCCAGCTTATTAGCTACCCTGATTCAATATGAAGAGAAATAATTCATCGAAATGTTTTAATGTCACTGAGGTAAGACAACCAAATCTAACATACAGAACTGACATGTCATTTTGTTGCTTTAACAGATTTTTGTTGTAACAACAGAAAATGCTTCAACTGATTTACTATCAGATTTTTTTAATGGCAAGTGATGTCATGCTGTGTAATGTAGATGTAGATCTGCTTTTATTCACATAGACCTGTTTATTTCACATTGTCACACATAATCATTTATTGTCCCATAGCACTGTGTGTTGTCTACTTTGCGAATACCGGTGACAAGTACTGTTTTGATTACAAGGAGTCTGTTGTGTCCAAGGTCACTGATTTGTCCACATTTTCTTCACTGTAGTGTTTTTCCACTGTTTTTCATAAAGAGGCTGGCTTTAGCCTGCCGCCTTCTAAAACGACAAATATAAACTGTATTATCTTGAAGGTCGGGGAGGAGTTACTTGGCGGCACCTGCGTAGGGCTCCCGGAGACATATGTCCTGGCCGGCCAGCTTTTACTTAATCTTTCCTTAACAAATGTGTTTATTACAAGGGCATAGATTTGCATAGGGACGGTAGTGACGTAACACTGCCAACTTTTCAGCATGCTCAAATTGTCCCCGCCAACCTTTAAGCAGCCTTATATGAATTGTATAATGAGTTAAGTTATACAGATACTTTAGATTGTCTTCCCATATGTTGTAAGGATAGAATTGACCCTACTATTACAGTCCCCGACAAAAGTCGTCGCTTATCCATTTTGTAAAAACAGTTGTTAGTAACCTGACTTTTAATGATTCAATTGGTTACAGAAATGGCTCATATGAAAGCTAAGACCCTCCCAAATGATGTTGAATGTACAAAAATATATTTGTTTCACTGAAAAAAGATTTATCATTTAATGAAGAAATAAAGGTCAAATTTTGGCAAAACAAACGTTTTGTCGCCTACATAAAGTAGTGTGAAAATTGAACAAAAAATGTACTTCAAATACAAAAATATTTTACGTAACATAAGCGAAGTAAGTAGTGGTGCTGTGAGATCCAAATTTAATATTTTGTATGACTTCCATGGGCTTGAAGGACTGCATCCATGCGGTTCGGCAAGGATTCATACAATTTATGGATGAAGTCATCAGGAACATCAAAGAAAGCAGTCTTGCATGCCTCCCAGAATTCATCAACATTCTAGGGTTTCCTCTTCCATGCTTCCTCTTTCATCCTACCCCAGACATGCTCAATGATGTTCATGTCTGGTTACTGGGCTGGCCAGTCCTGGAGGATCTTGATCTTCTTTGCCTTGAGGAACTTTGAGGTAGAGATTGAAGTATGTGATGGAGCACCATCCTGCTCCAGAATTTGTCCCTTTTTATGGTTAGGAATGTAAGAGATAGCTAAGATTTGTTGATATTTCAGACTATTTATGTTGCCTTCCACCCTGCAGATCTCTCGCACACCCCCATACTGGATGTAACACCAGACCATGATTTTGCCACCAACAAACTTCACTGTTTTCTGTGTGAATCTCAAATCCATGCGGGCACCAGTATGTCTCCTGCCATATTTGCGGCGACTGTGGTGTAATTCAATGGAAGATTCATCTGAAAAATCCACCTTATGCCACTTTTCCAGCGTTCATCCTTTTGACAGGCTGTAAGCCTTGGCAAATGTCACACGGTTTTTTAATTGTCTGCACCCTGAGAGATCTGCAGGGTGAAAGGCAACTTGTGTACACCACTTGACATGGAAATATATGTTAGCAAAGTTGCTAATTAGCATAGCCCTCGGCGCTAACCAGTAACATCTCAAAAACAACTAAATGAAGGCTAAACAGTACAAGAGCGTGCGTGTACTCACCTCTGATAGACGGACAAGGGACTTAGCAAAACACTAGGGACTTTTTCCAATTAACACAACTTGAACCTACTACTGGACAAATGAAAGACAAGGAGCAACGAACCATCTCTCTTCCCCTCTCACTCTAAAAATAACTGCGCACAGAAGCGCGTCCCTGCCTGTCTCATACACAAATTTATTTTCCACTCTTTTAAAAAGGATTAAATCTCTCTCTCAGTAACCGGAAGCATCCATCATAACGTTGTGCGTGTGTCCGTTAAAGCTGTCTGGGCGGCAGACGTGTTCTGATGGCTGTCGTACAGTTATTAGGGAAAATCATAGTTTTTTTACCTTTATAAATCGTAATCGAATCGTCACGTTTTGAATCGTGATGCATCTAATAATCGTTTTTTTTTTTTTTTCGAACTCCCTTTATATATACTGAAAAAATATTTTTTCGGGGTGGGGGTGCCGTGAGCTACCCACACTAGCATGATCTACGTAATTAGCACTTCTTATTTAGCCTATCAATTAATTAGGTCCATATTTGGGAGAAAAATATCACTGATCCCCATTCACCCAATCTGTTTGGTCTTATTAATGTCCCATCCCGAGCAAAAAGTGTACATGTGGGTTATGCTGTTATATCGACCCTACCAATGTTGAGACCAAACCTACACCCTTGGTTTATCATAAGCGGTCATTGCTTTCTTTTTGTTCCTGAATTGTGTGTTGTCATCTCCTGTTTGTTAAGAGAATAAAAGAACCTGTAAAAAGAGAAAATCAACTTTTTTTCTTCAGTAACTTGTGGGCAATTTTGGTGGTAGCAAATGAAGTGATGTCACAAGATGCAATGAAAACAACTTTGTTGTTGTTTAAAAAAAAAAATACGCAGAAAACACGATGGCTCGAGAGCTGAATCCACCGTGGGAAACAATTTTTGTGTTGGATATGATCACCTAAAATTAGATCAAATCCCAGAAGATTCAGCCAGCTCATGAAGGCTTGTCATTGTTTGATCGTCTGCATCATGGACACTTTTGGTTCATACTGCTAAATTCTACAACTACAATTATAAACTAAATACATTTTTCTACAAACCCAGAAAATGTGAGCAATGAAAGTCACCTCTAAATTTTATACCGGGCTAAACTTGAGAGACAAAAAAAAAAAAAAAAAAAAGAATTTATGTACAGTATTTTTCGGACTACAAGTCGCACCTGAGTATAAGTCGCACCAGCCACAAAATGCTCAACGAAGAGAAAAAAAACCATAAGTCTCACGGGAATATAGGTCGTATTTTGGGGGACATTTACTTGATAAAATCCAACACATAGAACAGCTCTGTCATCTTGAAAGTAGGGCTGTCAAACGATTAAAATTTTTAATTTTTAATTCTGTCTATGCTGTCCTCACTCCGAAGCGTCTACTTTTTCCAAAGCTAGACAGCTAGTGAACGACGCCTTAACAATCAGACTTCTTCCTTTTTCATCTGATTTATTAATAAAATGGCCTCAAACCACTGTCCTCTTTAGACCGTAGTGAAACTACAAAAAAAAAGTACACAAGCATTGCATTAGCAACAACGTTAGCTTAGCATGCTATACAGGTTCACTAAACATAAACAAAAAGCGTCTCATACAAAAAATAGAACATTTCGCTTACTAACATAATATGTACATTCTTTACAACAACCATACTTACAGACAAATCTTGTCCAAGGATCATATAAGCACAACATTACAACGTAGGCGTCAGCCCGAGACGTCGTGCAGCCATATTGAACTGGCAAGAAAGCAATAAACCATGTCGCAAAGCGACCACAAGAGTTCGCTGTTAGAAAGCACAAAAAGCCTTGCTGTAAAACTTACCAAAAGGCAGAATACTGTCTGAGCGGGACATGTGCGTTAATTGCGTCAAATATTTTAATGTGATTAATTTAAAAAATTAATTACCGCGCGTTAACGCGATAATTTTGACAGCCCTACTTGAAAGGCAATTTAATATAAAAATACAATAGAGAGCAACATGCTGAATAAGTTCACAGTGCATGAACAACGAAATGCGAATATACTGTTCTCACCAGGACGCTACGGCTCGGTCCTGGCTATACAGCGAGCTAAACTCCCAAATGACGATGCTTGACGTCCGTATAAATTGCGGAATCAATTTCGTCCTCGATACCAAACGGGTTCGCATCAAGGTAAATAAATGATAATTAGGTGCTGTTACAGCAATGCCACAAACGGTTAGCATGCGTTCGCTAGCATTAGCACATCGTTCAAACAACCACAAAACTGGCTTTAAGTGTCCGATCGCTGGTGGAAAACACACAACAACAACAACAGAAAAAATGATACACACAGGCGTTGCCTCTGTAGAGATATTTTACAAGTATAAACAATGAACGTAGGTTTGCAGCCGTGTTTGTCTCCCGCTAACTCGCCCACTCACTCAAGCTGCGAAGCTGGTCGTCTTCTTCTGGCGTGTGAGCAGTCTTCTTCACGTAAACAAGTGCGAGTGCGCCCTCACGTGGGCCTGAAAGTGCCACAAACTAGAAGCATGCATTTCAATATAAAAAAGTAAATAATACAATTGAACACACCTTGCCAAAGGCAGAACGCGAACGTGGCCATATCTATTAAGAATTATTTAGATAACTATAGCATAAAGAACATGCTAACAAGTTTACCAAACCATCAGTGTCACTCCAAAACACCAAAATAACATGTGAAATGATATCATAATGTGTTAATAATTTCACACATAAGTCGTTCCTGAGTATAAGTCGCACCCCCAGGCAAACTATGAAAAAAAACTGCGACTTTTTGTTCGAAAAATACGATAATGTGGAAGTGCCTTGAGTGCCTATCAGTCATTGTTTTATTTCCATAAACCCTTGTCTGTGACTTAACCTACAGTATGTGCATTTCAGCGACAGTGGGGGTCGACGGACCTGCCCAGAGCTTCCTGCCCAGAGCTCCTCCAAAAGTCATATGTCAGATATGCTGTCAAGCGGCTCTTTTCGGGCACCCTTCAGCTACCCAGGCTGTCATGTAGACCTTCCATGCTGGACAGATGTGAAGATGTAATGGCTGATTCCTGTTCTGGATCGCCAGGAACACTTTGGACTCTGACCAGTCGGATCTCCAAAGCTTTGTGAGTGCGATTCTGTGTTGTCAGTCTTTTGAATTAATGAATGAATTTATTGTCATTGTCATCATCATCAGAATCATTGACAGTTACAGAGTGTGGGATAGTTTGGTCAGAAAGGAGAAACATTGACACGGACTATGGAATAATTTGCCCGAAAAAGACGACGACAGACAAAGGAAAGACGGGAAAAAAGCAAATGCTTATCGATACCCGTCCCCCAACAGCCCGGGACGCACAGTCTAGCATGTTTGTGTTAAATAGCCGATGGTTTGGTGTAGGTCTCATTGTAGAAAATATCTTGTCCAATGAGTGTCCAGTCAAGGAGCTCCATGTCACAGCAGGTTAAACACATCGCTCACATTGCAATTGCAGATCAGTAATCTAATTTTACTGGAGGGCATATCTTCAGAGCAAGCAATGTTTTGATCCAAAGTTGTCTTCATAATTGGTATCAGTGCTCATATTTTTTTCTCTAAGGAATGCAGACAGACCTGTCAGAAAAAGCCATGACATAAAAGTTGCACATGATTTTTAGGCACTGATGTGTTTTTTTAAGGCCAAAACTTGATTTAAAGATTATATAACAGACTGATTAATTTTCGTGGTAAACATACGTAGTAAGGTGAAAACATTTCTGCTGTACAAAACTTGTCCTTCAGTATTTCATTTACAACATAAAAAAAATGGGCTAAAATCAAACAAAACAAAAATCCAGTGGTGGATGAAATACTCACTTTTTTTTTTTTTTTTTTTTTTTACTAAAAGCAACGCTAGGTAACTTTTCAACCTTTATAAAATATTTTCATAACATTTTTGATAATATGTCGACTGACAACTAGTTTAATAACCCCTCTTTTATATCTTGAGGGGGTATGTTTTACTTTCACCGATACTAATTATCTGAGGAGGGTCGCAGGAACCTTGCCACACAAATAAAACTACAAATGTGCTGACTGATTTCTGGCATACGTGACTTCCCCCTTCATTATAAAGATGGAAGTTGAACGCTTTCGCACGAATGCTGCAAAGATGGAAGAGCAACAAGAGACAAAAAGTTTTGTCTGAGGAAGAAAAAAAGAGAGGCTACCAGGATATACGGAATAAACATTGTCCAGGCTTTCACTGGCTGGCGTGACGCTCCCCCCCCACGAACTCGTCAGCACTGACGAGTTAAGCCACACTGTTGGTAACCGTCATATGCTATTGTTTAGCCACAACTGGATTTATTACCTTATTAGTATTCGTCCTTCACACAGCTGCTGGAAACAGAAATGTTTTTAATTCATATGCAGGTGACCAGGAGATTGATTTTTGAGTCATTGATGGAAAATGACTGAATGAGTGATAATTTTACGAAACTGTTTCGATGTGCGCTGGTCCTCATGGGAAACGTAGTCTTCATTAAGGCAAAACACTACCGCTTTTATCCACCGGTGTCACTAAAATCGACCAAACTGAAAAGTTACAAAGTGTTGCTTCAAGTAAAAGTACAGATATCGGGGCAAAAATTACTTAAGTAAAAGTACAAGAGTACTTGCTTTACAAATTACAAGTAAAAAGTCAAAGTATTTTCTCCCGATGCAAAAATCGGGAGCCAATATTCAAAGAAAAAACCAGAAAATTCATTGACTGATCAATTTTATTTAAAACTGTGCAGAAAGGGAAAAAACAAGCAATAAAATTAACTGCTTTGTAAACAGAAGCTTTGCAAGCTCAAAAAACTCTGAAACTAAACCAAATAATATCTCTTGGCAAAATAATTAACAGGCCAGATTTTCTTCAAGTGATTACTCGTATTTAGGATTCTTCTCCCTCTTTAGCTTCATGGTGAATTACAAGCAACCAGGGGTGCTGCCAGGGATTTTGGGCCCCATGAAAAGATATCACTTTGGGCCCCACCACCAGTGCCGGGACACACACACACATTTAGAGTATCAACTACGTAATTTCCTGCATTCTGGTGAATCTTTACACACTAATTTGTGCATTTTCTGCATTAATTTAAGATGAAAATATATTTATGTAAACATACAGCGTACAGAGCAATAATGAATAGACTGATATCATCTTTAAGAAATGTACTGAAGCCCATCTTTTACAATCTAAATATATTTTTATTAGAAATATTCTCAAATACCACAATGAATGACTTAAGTTAAAACAAAACTTTTATTCTAACAATACTACAGCATACATTAACGCCAATCAAAAAAACAATCTTTAGAATGATATAACAAACAAAGCGAACACCACACACACACACACACACACACACACCCACAGACACACACACACACACACACACACAAGCAATCACACTCACAATTACAAACAAAGCGAGCAGATTGCAGGTTGCTCAGCCTTAGTCACCAAGAGCCGAGCCTTCTTGATAGCAAAGTCAGTGATCAAATCATTAAAGTCTAGCTTCCTAGCCAACTGACATTCAATGGACAACATGGCAAGACTAGAAAGCCTGTCCTGACACATAGTGGACCTCATATAATTTTTTATGAGTTTTAGCTTACTAAAAGCTCTCTCGCCGTCTGCAACCGTTACGGGGAGTGTGCAAAATATTCGTAAACCGATGCACACTTCTCCAAAAATGCTTTGCAGCTGCATCTTAAAAATTGCATTCAGGAGACCAAGAGAGGACAAGTTAGGGGGGAATGTAGCAGTATACACAGAGTTCAGGTGTCTTACTGAAGATGGTCCTGGCTCTGTAGTGTACATAAAATGACAAATATAACAATATCTTCTATATTATTCTAGTATCTTAATTTAATTATTAATTATGTATCATTAATTAATAATAATAATAATTATTATTATTAATTATTATTACTTATTACTATTTGTCTCTTAGCCACTGATATTGTATGTGTGGTGTGGCAGTGTTCAAGTTGATTCCTCACCTCCTTCAGTTGGGAGTAAAGATGAGGCTGGCTCATAAAGGGTGTCAGGAGACAGGGCTGCTGAGCCAGACGCAGCAAGAGGAGTTGTGCTTGTGCCTATTACAACAGGCGAGGGCAGAGACAACTGTTTTGGTGTGGAGAGCTTGCGAAAGGGTTAACCTGCTGTACTAATTAAATGTAAGCTAAAAGTGGAGCAAACACTAGCTAGCAAACAATTACAGTATTTCATTATGGAGTAGGCTTAGCCCCATTTGAAAACTTACAATCTCCACTATAGGCTACAGCTCCGAAGCCAGGTCCCTTCCTTGTTAACTAACTAAATTTAACTGATGACAAACTAAATTCAATAAATTCTTGACAAACTGGATTTAACCAGATTAAAAAAAAAATCCACACCAACTTTCAACATCTGTATGATACCAAAAAATGCCGTCATTATTTGGAATTCATGTTCTTGAATTGGTCAATGTCGCTCACTGAGGTCGGGAAAATCCCGTATTTCTTACGGAGTGAGCTGGGACCTGCTTCTGAGTTTTCTAATAGACGTCGCGTGAGCTAAAATAACAGGTTAATTTTCAGCACTACACTGACACAATTTACACCAACCTTCCTTTGTGAAGTACTTTTCCCACATCCTGTTGGCCTTTTCTACCGCTCTCCTGCTTTGCTTTATTTTCTTTCCTCTTTTGATAGCCTGATTTCTGTTTTGAAAACATTTTTGATGTAGCCTACCGCACGCACAGTACTCAGAGTCATTGACTGGTGTAAATGTGCACCGGTGCTCAGCCTGCGCGCGGTCTGATCAAAGGAAGGGCGGACGAAACCAATTAATGAAAATACGCGGGGGGGGTTGCTGGCAATACATATGCTCTCTGGATGTTTACTTTTTGCCAAAAACAAAACAAGAAAAAGAAACCCTTCGTTTTATACCTTTTAAAATTATAATGATTAATATTTAAATTTGCAAACGATTACCTAATGCTCTAATTTTCTTTGTGGGCCCCCTCAGGCCATGGGCCCTTAGAATCAGTACCACTTTTCCCCCCTATACGGCGCCCCTGCAAGCAACTATCAGGTGCATACCCCCACCTACTGTACAAGAGTATGCAGCATCCATCTGAAAGTGCACTGCTCTCACTGTTGGGTTTTATTTGTCAATATCTTGTTCACCTGCTTAATCTTGCTTGTACTTGTGTTGCTGCCTCTTGTGCTCAATTACAACAATTGACGATTGCAGCGGAGGCATGAAAATGAAACTATGAATTCACAATGAGAAAACAAACACAAACAAAAGTAACGTGTAACGCAAGCGACAGTTTGAAAAGAAGTGGAGCAAAAAGTACAGATACGGGCTGTAAACCACTTCGTATTTGTACTCAAGTAAAGTACAGATACACAAAAAATGTACTAAAGTACAGTAATGAAGTACTTTTACTTGGTTGCATTTCACCACTGCGAAAATCAAAGATTTTTCTTGATTTTTTAACCTTATATAGGGCAAGTGACTATTTTAGGTCCTTTAAAAAAAACACAATTATGGTTACACGATCACTTTTTTAAATTATTAATCGATAATTTAATATGCTGTATATTTTTTAATGAATGAAAAAAAAGAATTAAAAAAAGGTTAAAAACAAAATTCATAAAATTAGTAGTTGCACACAGAGAGAGCAGACCTCTGCCTAATATTTCTGATCTCCTCTGACTTTTTCTCCTCTTTTCATATCACCTACCCTGCAAACATGAGTTAAGTAGGCTAATCTGTCATCAAGTTTTTTCTCCAATTCCTTTTCTGACACAGACAGACAGACATATGGAACTGAACACTTCACCTCAGTAGGTTTCGCCTATTTTTGGAGGTGGCGGAACATTAACAAATTAAAATGAGTACAAATGGGGTGATTATAGCTTTCAATAAACCCTGGTTTACTCAGTTTTTAAATTGTAAATCCCTCTCTAAATCAGCCTCCCTTGGGGTCTCGACCCAGGAGCAGCCTCGCGAAACCCCACCTCCCAACCTCCATCCCTGGGTCACAGCACATTTATGCATGTGTGTTAGTGATGCATGATAATACATTTTTCAACCGATTTCCTCCTCGTTCCAACGGATAACCGATAATGGCAAGCTGATAATTCTATTAAAAGATTTATGTAAAATTTTAAAGTATAGAGAAGATAAGATAGATAAGAGGATAAGAAGATAGGAGAAAATATTAATGTACAAAAATAGGATTTATTGGTCGTTTTTTTTTTTTTCAACATCAAATGTAGTAGTAAATTCCAACATCTAAATAATGACAGATTGTCTGACATTGTGTAATGGTAAACTTTTGGCAACAATTACTTACATAGTAATTACCAAAGTTGCAAAAAAATAGCTATAAAAGTAAGCCATTCTTAACATATAAAACATTACTACACTGAAAAAACACACCTCCTTAAAACTAGTCAGTTTTAAGTGTAAATCTATTGGAAATTACTGAAATTATCTGCCAGCGCTTCAAGTGTATTTCACTTAGATTTCTTGAAGAAAAATACTGTAGCTAAGTGAAAATAAGCTTAACAGCCTTATTTAAGCAATAAATTCTGATACTTAATCCTAAAAAAAAACTTGTCAGAAATGTTCTTTATTTATTCTACATTTATTCAAGAATATGTATGGTTCAAAAGCATTTTTTTTCTTGATTTAGGTGGAAAATGACCTTTTTTTTAAAAAAATTTTTATTTTTAGATGTATGGGCTTGTTAAGAAAAAATGGCAACATTTACGTAGTTTAAGTAAGTGGAATAATCTGGCGCATTCATCTGTTAACTAGTCTTTAACACTCAAAACAAGATGGGGACAATTATTTGACTAGATTTAAGAAGGATGATCTGATTAAGACGTCATAAATTTACAGCGTACTGAATGCATTACTGACTGGCTGAATCCTTGCTTGGTTTTGTGCATGTTGAAATTATCTAATGCTGTCATGATACGCATGCTTACTTGACA
Source organism: Corythoichthys intestinalis (assembly GCF_030265065.1). Lineage (NCBI taxonomy): Eukaryota > Metazoa > Chordata > Actinopteri > Syngnathiformes > Syngnathidae > Corythoichthys > Corythoichthys intestinalis. The sequence goes on along the minus strand of NC_080408.1, from coordinate 42,544,360 downwards.
TCACTTGTCCAAATGTCCTTTGTGAAACTGATGTGATGGGCATGTTTTTCACAAAGAATGGTAGTCGTAGAAACTGCATTATTTTTTTATCCCTTGCTTTGATTCTCGGGTCATTTCGGTAAAAAAAAAAAAAAAAAAACGTCTCTCGTCCTGCATCTCCTCCCGCCTGTGCCCTTCAGTCCGTCCGGCCACTAAATTAGCACCCACGCCAGGCCACTGTCTGACCGTGGTGCTTGATGAGTTGAACCGGAGTGGCGGCGGTAGCTACGTTCGTACCGGATATCCGCCCGCCCCGGCCCGCTCGCCATGGCGTTTTCGGGGCCTGGCTCTGCTCCAGACGGAGGCGCACGCCTCGCTTCCCGCACGCCGTGGGGGAACGCCCGAGAAACCGGGTTGTTCGCCGGTGGTCCCGCCGCCGGGGAATCGGGCTCGGCCCACCTGCCTGCCCCGCGGCGGCCTGCCGTACCGGCCAGAGTGGCGGGCTCCGTCGGAAGACTGCTACTTGTCGACTATCGGTCTCGTGCCGGTGTTTAGCCTTAGAGTTTACCACCCACTTTGGGCTGAATGAGGACACTTTTTTTCCGCATCGTGGAACTTCTGCAGTGCATGTTTTGCAGATGGCGAGAGCATAGTTTTTTTTCACATACGGATAAATCCAGCCACGCTGCTGACAGCCGCCATGATCTCCAACTGCTTCTTTTGTGTAACTCCGCCCCCACAACCCCTCCTCCCTCAGGGGCTTCAGAGAGGGGAGGGGTTGAGGAGACGGCGGTGCTGAATTCTTCGGTTGTGCACATTTGGAGGTTAAATCAAGTATATAATAATCGGATTGCATTGTTTGTTGATTTTTTTTTTAACCCGGATCATCTGTGTGACATCATAATTGCCATTATCAGCCGATAATTATCGGTAACCGATATTATCGTGCATCTTTAATTTGTGTACATTACCTCACTTTGGTCAACGAGCAAATTATTCAAAACATTATACAAGCAAGACCAATAACTTTGTCTTCCCAAAACATCTGAAATTGTTTCATAGCAACTGCTATTACTGATCACACTCTTTTTGAGTCTTATGACACTTTACAAGTTTGTTGTGTAACTGAGCAACCAAAATCAAAACCTCTTTTCTGCTGGGTGTTACTTAGTGCCGGTAGCTGTCTTGCTGCTCTTCTCTATGTTGCTGAATTTGCATGCTATGTTTTGGTGAGGCGAAACAATGATCTGATGACAAATTCTAGAAGCAAACACATTTTTCTTCACATTATTACCATGACTTTCCCGGAAGCCATTTTTCAATTAAAATACATAAACTGAAGGTCAGTGGCACACTGCCCTTTACAGTTGATGAAGGACATCCAATTCATTTAAACCGGGAGGCCTGGAAGTAAATACTTAAGCCTCTGTGCCATTGACAGTAGTGCTGGGCATTACGGCTAAATTTGATCTGTTATTCATTTATTTATTTATTTCAATTAGTTATTTTCAATATGCTCTTTACTTATCAAATTCAAGTTAACCCTTCGGCTTCAAATGATGCGGCTGTAGGTCAAATCTTCATTTATATACAGAAAAAAAGCATGCTCAATGATGATATTCAACAAATCCATTTGAACAGGTATGATTGGCATTGAATGATCATGCTTCTGTGCCATTTATGGTGATTGACGTCCAATCCTTTTTGACTCGGAGGGGCTGGCAGCAAATGCATCCCTTATTGCAACTGTGCTATCAGAACTTGAGTTTCGACCGAGTTGATTGGATTCTTGCTTAACCAGATCAAGGCAACCAGCCTGTGGCACTGCTGAGGTGGAGGCCCAGGATGCTTCGATAGCGGCCTTAAGATCATCCGCAGTGTTGGGTCTGGTGTCTCTCAACTTCCTCTTCACAATATCCCACAGATTCTCTATGGGGTTCAGGTCAGGAGAGTTGGCAGTCCAGTTGAGACCAGTAATGCCATGGTTAGTAAACCATTTACCAGTGGTTTTGGCACTGTGAGCAGGTGTCAGGTCGTGCTGAAAAATGAAATCTTCATCTCCATAAAGCTTTTCAGCAGATGGAAGCCTGAAGTGCTCCAAAATCTCCTGATAGCTAGCTTCATTCACCCTGCCATTGATAAAAAACAGTAGACCAACACCAGCAGCTGACATGGCACCCCAGACCATCACTGACTGTGAGTACTTGACTCTTGACTTCAGGCATTTTTGCATTTCCTTCTCCCCAGTCTTCCTCCAAACTCTGGCACCTTGATTTCTGAATGACATGCAAAATTTGCTTTCATCTGAAAACAAGTACTTTGGACCACTGAACAACAGTCCAGTGCTGCTTCTCTGTAGCCCAGGTCAGGCGTTTGTGCCGCTGTTTCAAGTTCAAAAGTGGCTTGACCTTGGGAATGCGGCACCTGTAGCCCATTTCCAGCACACGCCTGTGCACGGTGGCTCTGGATGTTTCTACTCCAGTCTCAGTCCAATGTTTCTGTAGGTCCCCTAAGGTCTGGAATCGGCCCTTCTCCACAATCTTTCTCAGGGTGTGGTCACCTCCTCTGGTTGTGCAGTGTTTCTTGCCACACTTTTTCTTTCCCACAGACTTCCCACTGAGGTGCCTTGATACAGCACTCTGGGAACAGCCTATTCGCTCGGAAATTTCTTCTGTGTCTTAGCCTCTTGCTTGAGGGTGTCAATGATGGCCTTCTGGACAGCAGTCAGGTCGGCAGTCTTGCCCATCATTGCGGTTTTGAGTAATTAACCAGGCTGGGAGTTTTTGAACGCCTCAGGAATCTTTCGCAGGGGTTTTGAGTTAATTTGTTGATTCAGATGATTGGGTTAGTAGCTTCTTTAGAGTACCTTTTCATGATATGCTAATTTTGTGAGGTATGGATTTTTGTTTTTTCTTGACTTTTTTGCCAAAATCATCAATATTAAACCAATAAAAGGCTTGAACTACTTCAGTAGTCTGTAATGAATCTAAAATATATGAAAGTCTAATGTTTATCAGTACATTGCAGAAAATAATGAACTTTATCACTATATGGTAATTTTTTTAGAAGGACCAGTATATGTTGGGCTTTATTTGTATGTGCATGGTGTAATTCTATATATTTTTTATCTTGGTTGACGAGCGATTTTTCTCCTACCTTTTAACTGCATCTGGTGATGCATTTGAAAGCACAATGGTGAGATTTTATGCATGTTAAAACTGCATTTTTAGGCTGTCTTTTTGTAAAATCCTACAGTTAAATATTGTTATTTAATAGCCTATAATAACACATAGTAGGCATAATTTCAAAATTCCTGTCAACATTTTTGCTTTACTTATTTTTTCAAAAAACATGGTGTACCTCTGATGGGCTTCTTTACCACCAGGCTTTGCAAGTTTTCTGGGGAATTAAATCCATCATCCATCCACAATTGGGCTGACTGACAGGGGCTACCTCTACATGTATGTTCAACAGTCCATAGTATTTCTCCAGATTTTTAGTTACAAAAAATGCAGAAACAAGCTGAAACAATAATTTGTTTAGCTCTTTCTTAGATGTTGGCCGTCAACTGAGCCCCAGTATCAGATGGTTCAGCTCCTTAGGTTATTTTATTGTCTACACAAAAACGGGATTTAGCTGCGAGTCCTTAGTCACATGTTCCCTTTCTTGCTCCCCAGCAATAAGCAAGCGGGTGAGGTTGGGAGGGGGTTAGATGATGTTGCCTCTGGTCACAGATAGAGAGCGCCATCGTGACAGCACCCATGCTCTCTAGCTGTTCTAGTCAGAGGAGCTTCATGTGACTGGTCTTGGTAATCCTGGAGCATGTGAAAAGCAAAGAGGCTGCCTCTTTGAAAACAGGCAATTCCCCAACAAAATTTACCATGGAGTTAGAAGAGGTTCCTGAGTTTGCAAATTCAGTTTACATGACTACAAAGCAAGCCAAGTAATGGCTCCGTTTAGAGACTCAAAGAGGAAGTAGTACTTTAGCGCACTGTCCAAGTTGTAGAGCAAGATTCTATTTTAGGATTGAAGAAAGTGGGAGGCTGAGGGACAGAAGAGAACATGGAGAGATCTGTCATGATGCTGCTCCCCTGTAAATCAGACGTCCATATTTAGTTGGAGAGAGGGGAAGGCTTAGCAGTAATGTAAACAAAGCTTCAAGAGAGCAGGAGGGACGCACAAACTCTACATTGATGTACTTATGCCCCTTCAGGATGGGACAAGGCACACACATTGGATCTACTTTTGGATTCTGTCATAAAAGTTAGATGCACTGGATTTGGACTGACAAAAAAACTACTATGTGGTTATCGCCGTACACATACTGTTGATATAAGAATTAAGGCATTCAAGGAAAAGCGCCTCACACTTTGTCAGAGTTAAACCAGTCTCCATTGCTGACCATGACTGACTTGTGCTCTGAGAGCACCGAGGAAGAGCAACTCCAAGTTCAGGTGGGGCCACAGGAACAAAGAAGGCAGAGAGTGCCGATCATTCAGCTCATACCACGGTCAAAGATGGCATCGCCGGGTGGATCTCCAAAGAATTCCCCAAGTGGATCCCCTCGCAATTCTCCTTTGCTCTTCAGGAAGATGATGATGAACCGGAGCATCAATCTCCAGAAGCGCCGTTTCACCTTGGCCCACACGCCCAGGTAGAGTCTAGAAATCAGCTTCTGTTTCGGGGTTTTAGTAGGCATTCCAAAAATTACTTGGCAATTTTGCTAGTTTCTGTTCTTAACTCATTCACCATCATTGACAACAATAGACATCAAATCCATTTGAACCGGTGTGGCTGGCATTTTAAAATCATGTTTCAGTGCAATTGATGCTGAAAGCCCCTCCCAGTCAAAATAGATTGGACGTCTGACACTGTCAATGGCAGCCATTGAGTTCAAAATGGGCAAGACTACATTTACACATCTCAAGTGTTTTGAGCTGAGAGTTCCAAACTGTTTTCTCAGTTTTGCGTTCTGTCAGTTGTTCGACTGCTAGATTTTGCCAGCACAATTGGTGCTCTTCAGCTGCTCTTTCTTGTTCATTTATTTTTGGCCACTGGATTATAAAGTGTTGATGCCAAGCTCATGTTTAGGAATTCACACTCTTGTTGCTCTTTAACATAATGCACTGTTTCAGGACGGTCAAATTAGCATAGTCAGGAGATTTAATGCTGCTTTTAAACATTTGCGTCATAGCTTGGCTCACTTGTTTTGACATTTCAAATGGTTTTTTCTCCCTACGGCTGTCAGTTTTAGTGTTTAATTTCCTCGAGGTGTGAGTGTTTTTCCAAAGCTTTGTCCACCTGATTGGACTCACCTCTGTCAACACACGACATCCCTCCTGTCGCCGGATCAGCTGTGTTTGTTGTTCCACTTTGTCGGGCAAATACTTTGTATACGTCAAACACACAGCAGCCACGTAGCGAAGAAACATAACCTTCACTTCTCACGTTTTCTTTAGTATTATGTAATGACGTCATGTTTGTTTTTGCTGGAGGTGGCAAAATTACTCCCCTTAGGATGAATCATATTGTTTTTAAGGAGTCAAAGTATTATCTGTGAAAGTGTAGATAAAAAGAATTAAGTACTGCTTCGACTCTTATTGTATGAAAAAATACAGACTCTTAAAAAAAGTCTTCTATTAAAAAGAAAAAAAAAACAATCTTGGTTGAAAACTGATACGGTACAAATGGATTTGATGTCTATTGTTATAAATCATATATTTTTATTTCTGTATACAAGACCCCAATATCTGAATCAAGACCAAACCTGCGATTGACTTTCTCTCTTTTCACACCTCTTTATGGTATGTCGTTGACTACTAGGAAAAATAAATAAGTGTTAGGGTTTGACAAAGGAAGCAGTAAAAATTCCAGACCTGTGTTCAAATGTAGATAGTTGTAGTAAGTGTAGTAAATCTTGATATAACATATGTTTTATATACAGTGCCTTGCAAAAGTATTCGGCCCCCTTGAACCTTGCAACCTTTCGCCACATTGCAGGCTTCAAACATAAAAATATAAAATTTTAATTTTTTGTCAAGAATCAACAACAAGTGGGACACAATCGTGAAGTGGAACAAAATTTATTGGATAATTTAAACTTTTTTAACAAATAAAAAACTGAAAAGTGGGGCGTGCAATATTATTCGGCCCCCTTGCGTTAATACTTTAAAGCGCCACCTTTTGCTCCAATTACAGCTGCAAGTCGCTTGGGGTATGTTTCTATCAGTTTTGCACATCGAGAGACTGACATTCTTGCCCATTCTTCCTTGCAAAACAGCTCGAGCTCAGTGAGGTTGGATGGAGAGTGTTTGTGAACAGCAGTCTTCAGCTCTTTCCACAGATTCTCGATTGGATTCAGGTCTGGACTTTGACTTGGCCATTCTAACACCTGGGTACGTTTATTTTTGAACCATTCCATTGTAGATTTGGCTTTATGTTTTGGATCATTGTCCTGTTGGAAGATAAATCTCCGTCCTAGTCTCAGGTCTTGTGCAGATACCAACAGGTTTTCTTCCAGAATGTTCCTGTATTTGGGTGCATCCATCTTCCCGTCAATTTTAACCATCTTCCCTGTCCCTGCTGAAGAAAAGCAGGCCCAAACCATGATGCTGCCACCACCATGTTTGACAGTGGGGATGGTGTGTTCAGGGTGATGAGCTGTGTTGCTTTTACGCCAAACATATCGTTTTGCATTGTGGCCAAAAAGTTCAATTTTGGTTTCATCTGACCAGAGCACCTTCTTCCACATGTTTGGTGTGTCTCCCAGGTGGCTTGTGGCAAACTTTAAACGAGACTTTTTATGGATATCTTTGAGAAATGGCTTTCTTCTTGCCACTCTTCAATAAAGGCCAGATTTGTGCAGTGTACGACTGATTGTTGTCCTATGGACAGACTCTCCCACCTCAGCTGTAGATCTCTGCAGTTCATCCAGAGTGATCATGGGCCTCTTGGCTGCATCTCTGATCAGTTTTCTCCTTGTTTGAGAAGAAAGTTTAGAAGGACGGCCGGGTCTTGGTGGATTTGCAGTGGTCTGATGCTCCTTCCATTTCAATATGATGGCTTGCACAGTGCTCCTTGAGATGTTTAAAGCTTGGGAAATCTTTTTGTATCCAAATCCAGCTTTAAACTTCTCCACAACGGTATCTCGGACCTGCCTGGTGTGTTCCTTGGTTTTCATAATGCTCTCTGCACTTTAAACAGAACCCTGAGACTATCACAGAGCAGGTGCATTTATACGGAGACTTGATTACACACAGGTGGATTCTATTTATCATCATCGGTCATTTAGGACAACATTGGATCATTCAGAGATCCTCACTGAACTTCTGGAGTGAGTTTGCTGCACTGAAAGTAAAGGGGCCGAATAATATTGCACGCCCCACTTTTCAGTTTTTTATTTGTTAAAAAAGTTTAAATTATCAAATAAATGTTGTTCCACTTCACGATTGTGTCCCACTTGTTGTTGATTCTTGACAAAAAAAATTAAATTTCATATCTTTATGTTTGAAGCCTGAAATGTGGCGAAAGGTTGCAAGATTCAAGGGGGCCGAATACTTTTGCAAGGCACTGTATATATATATATATATATAACATATTAACATATATTTGGGACGAGAAGATGTTTGTCAGTACAGTGATCCCTCGCTACTTCGCGCTTCAGACTTTGTGCCCTCAGTCCATCACGGATTTTTTTTTTTTTTTCAATTAAAAAAAAAAACAGATAAGTGGTCCTGCGCCTATCGCGTCGTCTCACTCTCCCTCCCTTCCTCCCTGCTCTTTGTTGCTCAGGCAGTGCACTGGAGTTGCTTATTAAAGTTATCGATGATTGACAGACATTTAATGTTTGAGCTTGACCCAGATGCCTGGAACCTGAAGCTTCTAAGCGCCGCATGCGTCAATCATCGTTTAACTTGTTAAACAGTTGCTGTGGCAACTAATTGTGTGTAAGTGAGCAGCTTGAGGGGATTTGAGTGGACTCACTCAATGAAGCATTTAATAAAGACAAATATTTTTAAACTTTTTATTCTTGTTTAAAAAATAATTCAATGGGACATGTTTAAAACTTATAGTTAGTGCTTAAAAAACTATTATAATAAAAGTTTTTTCTAAATTGTACTTTGGGGAAAAAAGTGAAAAAACGTCTTAAATGTATTTCTTTCCAATGATAAATCTGAATAAATACATCGAACACACTCCCAAAAAAAAAAAATTATGGGGGTGGGGGCGCTACTTTGCGGTTTTTCACTTATCATGGCAGGTTCTGGTCCTCATTGACCGTGAAAAATGAGGGATCACTGTATTACAAAAACTGCCTTGATTTGATACTGTCAGTCATTGTATTGTTACACCTTAGTAAAAATATATCGAAATGAGGTGTTTTTATTTCTTACTCCTTACCACTACCATCTTTATCTTGGGCGTTATGTGGAGTGGGCACTCTAAGAACACAGCTGTGTTGGCTGCCGGTAAACCCCAAGCACAAAAACTCAGCTTTTATGAGCTCATGTTGAGGATTCGAACAGTGATGAATTCACAACATTTATGCAAGAGTCATGTTATCACTTAGTTGCAAATCGAAATTAAACTCTTGATGATCAGTGACAATCAATAAACAAAATTAAATTTTGGTGTGATGACAAAGAGATATTTGTTAAACCTTGTCCTTCTGCAAATATGTTAAGGCGCTTTTGGAAGGCCTTTAAAGGAATTTAAAGGCCTCCTCCCTCTTTGTCAATGATGACCCTTTTCCAATGTTTCAGGATGGCCAATTGATTCTGGAAAAAAAAAAAACTGGCCAAAAGCTGGTGGTCTGAAATGCCATCTAACAGTATTTTATTAGTGTGTAATGCATTTTCCCATTAAAACCAGAGCCTCCAAAGAAACTCAGATTTTGTTCTTGTTAATCTCGTTAATCTCTTGTTTGACCTTTCAACTGTAAGCCAAACTCTTTCCTAGATTTTACTGTCTGCAGAAAATCTAAATATTATACAGACAGATTTAGTGGTAAAGGATTTCATTTCATGGTCCGTTCTGGAAAAATTACATCAAACCGCAGCACTTTAAATTGACCAGTTCTGCAAAACAGCCATCTGAAAGTGTATGTGTAGTGTCTCCAAGTGTCAAAACTGAAGGGAGGAAGAAAAGTTATTGCAGGATGGCTGGCAACGAGGATAAATTAAACAAAACGAGGATCCAGCGGAAAATGAATGTCGCAACTGAGCACAATTTTAAAACACCTGCGACTTTATTTTTACTCAATGTCCAACTTTATTGAAAGCCTATTTCCGCTCTATAAACCTTATCAGATAGATTCTTCTCATGAAAAAATATTTGACTTTTTTGCCAGTCATTGTCATTTTCCAAACTCATTCACAGAATTTGCACCTTTCTAATGCGTAAACATGGAAGAGGGCTCATGAAAATATTTTACTTTTTTGCCAGTCATTGTCATTCTCCCAACTCATTCTTATTGGCCACGACCCACAGCTCGTGACCATAAGTGAGGGTTGGAACGTAGATTGACTGGTAAATCGAGAGCTTCTCCTTTTTGGCTCAGCTCCTTCTTCACCACAATAGACTGGTGAAGAGTCTGCATCTCTGCAGACACTGCACTGATCTGCCTATCGATCTTCCGCTCCTTCCTGCCTTGCCTTGTAAACAAGACACAAAGATATTCGAATTCCTCCACTTGGGGCAGGATCTCATCCCCGTCCCGGAGAGGTGGCTTGCCCTCTCCTTTTCCGACTGAGAACCATGGTCGTGGATTTGGAGGTACTGATCTTAATCTCAACCACTTCACACTCGGCTGCTCCAGTGAGAGTCCGAGCTGCTTACATCACAAGGGTGCCAGGGGTGCAGGAGCTTATCCCAGTCAACTATGGACAGTAGGCGGGTCCATCCTGAATCGGTTGCCAGCCAATCGAAGGCACAACAAGAAAACACACAAGCATTTGCACACACTCATACTTAAGGACAATTTAGAGTTCAATCAGCCACCATACATGTTTTTGGATTGTGGGAGGTAACCGGAGTACCTGAGTATCTTAGATGGATTAGCTCCACCAACGTTTTGGCCCAAAACAACCTTATAAACTGCTGGGCCTCTCAAGTACAACCATAATGATGAACATATAAATACAGTACCCTAGCTGGTCCAAGTGTTCATCAAAAAGTTCTTAATCTTCTACATATTAACTCATTGAATGAGTTAAATTTTATGTATGGTTGCAACATTAACACCCCTTAAATATAGAAAATATAAAATTGTACAGTGGAGCAAATAAGTATTTAGTCAACCACTAATTGTGCAACTTCTTCTACTTGAAAATATTAGAGAGGCCTGTAGTTGTCAACATGGGTAAACCTCAACCATGAGAGATAGAATGTGGAAAAAACAAACAGAAAATCACATTGTTTGATTTTTAAAGAATTTATTTGCAAATCATGGCGGAAAATAAGTATTTGGTCAATACCAAAAGTTCATCTCAATACTTTGTTATGTACCCTTTGTTGGCAATAACGGAGGCCAAACGTTTTCTGTAACACTTCACAAGCTTTTCACACACTGTCGCTGGTATTTTGGCCCATTCCTCCATGCAGATCTCCTCTAGAGAAGTGATGTTTTGGAGCTGTCATTGGGCAACACGGACTTTCAACTCCCTCCACAGATTTGCCATAGGGTTGAGATCTGGAGACTGGCTAGGCCACTCCAGGACCTTGAAATGCTTCTTACGAAGCCACTCCTTTGTTGCCATGGCTGTGTGTTTGGGATCATTGTCATGCTGAAAGGACCAGCCACGTCTCATCTTCAGTGCCCATGCTGATGGAAGGAGATTTTCATTCAAAATCTCTCGATACATGGCCCCATTCATTCTTTCCTTTACCCAGATCAATCGTCCTGGTCCCTTTGCAGAAAAACAGCCCCAAAGCATGATGTTTCCACCCCCATGCTTCACAGTGGGTATGCTGTTCTTCGGATGTAATTCAGTATTGTTTCTCCTCCAAACACGAGAACCTGTGTTTCTACCAAAAAGTTCTATTTTGTTTTCATCTGACCATAACACATTCTCCCAGTCCTCTTCTGGATCATCCAAATACTCTCTAGCAAACCGCAGATGGCCTGGATGTGTACTTTTTTCAGCAGGGGGACACGTCTGGCAGTGCAGGATTTGAGTGCCTGGCGGTGCATTGTGTTACTGATAGTAGCCTTTGTTACTGTGGTCCCAGCTCTCTGTAGGTCATTCACTAGGTCCCCCCCGTGTGGTTCTGGGATTTTTGCTCACCGTTCTTGTTATCATTTTGACGCCACGGGGTGAGATCTTGCATGAAGCCCCAGATCGAGGGAGATTATCAGTGGTCTTGTATGTCTTCCATTTTCTAATAATTGCTCCCACAGTTGATTTCTTTACACCAAGCGTTTTACCTATTGCAGATTCAGTCTTCCCAGCCTGGTGCAGGTCTACAATTTTGTCTCTGGTGTCCTTCGACAGCTCTTTGTTCTTGGCCATAGTGGAGTTTGGAGTGTGACTGACTGAGGTTGTGGACAGGTGTCTTTAATACCGATAATGAGTTAAAACAGGTGCCATTAATACGGGTAACGAGTGGAGCCTTGTTAAACCTCGTTAGAAGAAGTTAGACCTCTTTGACAGCCAGAAATCTTGCTTGTTTGTAGGTGACCAAATACTTATTTTCCACTCTAATTTGGAAATACATTCTTTAAAAATAAAACAACGTGATTTTCAGTTTTTTTCCCCCCATATTCTGTCTCTCATGGTTGAGGTATACCTATGTTGACAATTACAGGCCTCTCTAATCTTTTCAAGTAGGAGAAGTTGCACAATTGGAGGTTGACTAAATACTTATCTGCCCCACTGTACCTAACGATTCGTTTAAGATGTCATTGACTGTGAAAGACGAACCAGAGTTCCTCTGTAAAAGAGCTGTTTGTACTACATTGACCACACAGCAAAGTCAGTAAATTACCAGTTATAACATTCGAACTAAGGAAACAGATCAAAGAATTTCCTCTTTGAACAGCTTTAAAGTTATTCAGTACTAGTCCAAATGGATTTGACATGTATCACTGTTAATGGCACAGAAACATAATCATTCGGTGACAGCCATGTAGTCTTAAATACAACATATGTTTAGCATTATAATGCACATTTTGAGCCTGCTGTAACTGCTCTAATCTGTTATTTTTATCCTAGTACTTCCTCTAAAATCATTAAAGTGCACCAAAGTAATGTATTTGAAATTGTGTGTTTGCATGTGTGCCACCTTTTGACACTAAAGTCAACCATTGCCTGCGTGCATTAGTCAGGCGGGTTTCAAGTCTCAAGGCTCAACTTCAAAGCAAAGTAAATGGGAGTGTATGATCAGAAGAGAAAGTTTGCGCTGGAAGGAAAGTTCTCAACACATAAAATGGTCTTCCTTTGTTGTAAGTTTTGCTTATGCGTGACCAGTGATGGGTTGAGCTTGAATAGCACCCTGTGCAAGACCCCCTTCGGGCTTGCTCACCACTAACGCAGATACACGCAGATGCATGCCTGCACATATGTTACATACAAAAACATCAATTAAGAAAGAAAGAAGAAAAAACAACTACTAACATTTAACATCACTTTTATCTTTGGTAACTCATCGGCTGCGACTGCGAAGAAAAATGTAAATAAAAGCCAGTATCTCCAAGAAGTGGCCGCCCAGCATATGGGGAAACATTTGATCAATGCTGGTACATTATAAAATGCACCAGTGCTCGAGTCTATTAGGCTTTGTTCATACTAGTGATGCACTGATTAATCAATTAAATCGGGATTGGATTAGAAAAAATTTTGAATTCTATTTTGGTGCTTCGATGATTGGTAACTAGAGTAGTGTTGTAGTGGTTTGTTTTGAAATTGTTGTACAGGAAGTCCCCAGGTTACATACAAGTTCCGTTATTACGCTGGCAACGGAACCCGAATTTCCGTGTGAATCAGAATTACCTTTTTAAGTACCCCTAACCTGGGGACTACCTGTATTTACTTTTGTTGATTTGGAGGGATACACTGCCTTCTGGTGGCAACAGTAAATATGTACTAATACTCTCGTCTATCAATCTTGGTGCCAGTGGATCTGCAGGTCAAACTATAAGCAATTGCGAGCATAAACACTTGTTTCTTTGTTTTACATCTCCTATAATTATTCTGCAACACATTAGATGTTTGTTATCTGATTACACAATTAATCGAACTAATTAATCAATAGATGAATAATTATTTTAATTAATTAAACTACTTATTAGCTGTAGCCCTAGTTCACACTGCAGGTCAATTCCGATTTCATTTTGGCCCATATGCTGACATTTTAATGCAGTATGAAGTCATTTTCATGAATGACCTGGGCCTTTTCAGTATCTAAGAAAAAATGTACTCAAGTAAAAGTCCATATATATATGTGTATGTACATACAGTGTATCACAAAAGTGTGTACACCCCTCACATTTCTGCAGATATTTAAGTATATCTTTTCATGGGACAACAATGACAAAATGACACTTTGACACAATGAAAAATACTCTGTGTCCAGCTTATATAATAGAGTTAATTTATTTTCCCCTCAAAATAACTCCAAATATAGCCATTAATATCTAAACCCCTGGCAACGAAAGTGAGTACACCCCATAGAAACTATGTACATCCCTAAATGTCCAAATTGAGTACTGCTTGTCATTTTTCCTCCAAAATGTCATGTGACTCATTACAGGAGTGCTGTCAGTATTGCTGCAGAGATTGAAGAGGTGGGGGGTCAGCCTGTTAGTGCGCAGACCATATGACGTACTCTACATCAATTGGTGTGCATGGCTGTCACCCCAGGAGGAAGCCTCTTCTGAAGATGGTACACAAGAAAGCCCGCAAACAGTTTGCTGAAGACATGTCAACAAAGCACATGGATTACTGGAACCACGCCCTATGGTCTCACGAGACGGGCGGGCTGTCTTGTGTACCGTCTTCAGAAGAGGCTTCCTCCTGGGGTGATAGCCATGCAAACCAATTTGATGTAGAGTGCAGCGTATGGTCTGAGCACTAAGAGGCTGACCCCCCACCTCTTCAATCTCTGCAGCAATGCTGACAGCACTCCTGTAATGAGTTTTTGTGGGCAAAATGAATTAACTCTATTATATAAATTGCACACAGACTACTTTTCATTGTGTCAAAGGGTCATTTTGTCAGTGTTGTCTCGTGAAAAGATATACTTAAATATCTGCAGAAATGCGAGGGGTGTACTCACTTTTGTGATACACTACATACATACAGACATCTGATACAATATTCAAGGAAAGAACGAGAAAATTCATTGACTGCTCAGTTTTATTTAAAACAAAATGCAAGTGCAGAAAGCAAAAAAAAAAAAACAGGCAATAAAATTGACTGCACAATAGAATTGACTGCACTGTAAACAGAAGCTCAAAAACTAAAACTTATATTACTGGTCTGAATGGAGCCGTGCCTCACAACGGGATCCGTCCTTTCGTCCAGTTCAGGACTCACACCCGCACAGCACGACACGTCCAGCACGACAGGCGAGTGCCCTGACCAACTGAGCCAAAAGCCCAGGCTAACAGCTTTCCCTGCCAGTGCACACTCTTGAAGGCATCAGGAGGGAAATTTCTATGCAACACACGCTACGGACTTGCGTGCACCCGTTACACCTAGCTTAATGGCGGATTGCAAGCAATTATCAGGTGCCTATTGTACAAGAGTGCAGTGGTATTAATGATCAATATCACGTTTACCTGCCTAGTCTTGCTTGCACTCGTGTTGCTGTCTCTAGTGCTCGGTTACGGTAAATTGCACAGGGCTTATCGATGCGCTGGAGGCATGAAAACGAAACTATCAATTCACAATGAGAAAAAAAGAAAAACAAAAGTAACATGTACCACAGGCGACAATTTTAAAAGTAGTAGCGTAAAAAGTACAGATACCTGCTGTAAAATGTAGTGAAGTAAAAGTAAAAAGTACCACTTCCACACCTGTCAACCCAAGGCCGTTGGCAATCTTACAAATAGTGATGTTTGCCGTTACAAATTGGTTACTAATCTTACAACGTTGTATATAGCGTGCAATATGAAACAAAATAAAACTCAATTTTTCAAATAATATGAATTTATTGGTTATATTGTAACATATAACCTGGTGCAATCAAAGAACAATATCTTCAGCTGCATCATAATTACTAAAATTTAACAGTGACGTTTGTTATAATTGTATGTAGCACTTTTGGCAATTTCATGTCTTGATGGCTGCACTTTATGGCAATTCAGCTCGCAATTCAGTTTGACTTCAAGGTAGTTCGTTCGTGTGTCAAGTTATTAAATTATAAAGGTCAACTGATAAAATTAACTTACCGATGCAATCTTTGAGTCAGGGAACATTTCTTTTCCTAATTCTGAGAAGTGATCAGCAATAATTGCAGGCAAATTGTGTTCGGCAACAAATTGGCAGAATAAAATCTACACTTTCGTCACTTCATTCTGCAGACTTCATCTTTATGACCAGTGTCATCTTTATGACCAGTGTTGTTAATCTTACTTTTAAAAAGTAATTAATTACAGTTACAAATTACCTCTCCCAAAAGTAAGTGAGTAAGTTTTTTTGTCCATTTTTTCAAAAAAAAACAAACCAAAAAAAACATAGTAACCTTTGCTATGTTTGGAAGTCATTTAATGTTGTGAATCAACTGTTAAAGTTGTTAAAATTGCTCCCGTTTTTGCATTAGTTCCCTTCTGTCTACTTTCGATATGTGAAAGTTTTAAAACTGTTTCGTCATTTAAAGATAAATTCAAGTCAAGATTTTGCCGATTTAGTATTTTAGATAAAAAGTTACTAAGCTTCGCCAGGAAGGTTCAGTACAACAGAGCCTTTCTGAGAAGTCTACTGGTTTAAAATGGCGGCTGTTTACTAATGCCGCCGAGTCTGTCATTTCGCATGTAGTTCTATATGCATGTGATATCTAGGCGTAGATTGTAGGCTGTCGGCTACAGTTAGGAAATATTGGAGCCACCTAACCCTAGCATCACGTTTGCTACAGCGTCACAACAAACACTCTTCTCTCTCCACGTCTCTTACTTTTCTCGCGTCATTCAACCAACGTAGTAACGCATATTGTCTCGTTGCCGAAACGGTGACAAAATTCGAACGGAGAAAAAAAAAACGTTATGCACGTAAACGTACAGATTTTGAACGTACGGCGTACGTATTTAAAAATCAGTGCTCATTTCTACAAATTACGCTGAAACCATACAACTTGACAGGTATGCACTTCATATTTGTACTCAAGGAAAGTACAGATATCCCCAAAATGTACTTAGGTACAGTAACAAAGTACTTTTACTTTGTTACATTCCACCACTTACGTCATCAAAAAGTGAGTTACGTCACCACTGTTCAACAAAACAAACAACACGCAAACAAGTAGTATCAGAAAACGGCACAAAAAATATAGTAATATGGTAATAAATCCTGAAAAATTACCACAAAAACATGATGGCTGGTACCTCCCTTAGGGACCATATTTACTTCCCTAAACACCGTCAAGTGATGACATATCACACGTGTGTATGCGTGTGACGTTATGGACCGGTTCCCTTCATCTTGTGAGTTGCATATGTTTGTGTAATATGAAGGGCTACACAAAAATATCAGAATTAACAAAAAATCTGAATTGGGCATCACGCCCTGCTGTGGGAATGTAGCCTTAGTGTTAGCGGTGGCATGTTTTGTGTTTAATTTTTTTTTTCTTTACAATCAGGTCAAAAAAATCTCAATTTGAATTCTTACATATTTTGAGCAAATGTCTAATATTTAGTCACAGAAAATGACAACGCTTACGGGGACAATGGCTAACATTATTTGTCGATAATTGCATTTATTTCAAAGTTAAGTATGGTATGAGTCAACTGTTGCGTGTGTGGTGAGATTAGATTACAGTAAATCAAATACGTTGTACTCAGTTGAGATTTGTTTTCCCACAAAACGTACAATGCAAAAGTAGTTTGTTTTGTCCGAACTACCATTTTTTTCCCCTTGTAGTTGCCTGTTCATGCATGTTTGACTGATTGTGCCATCCAATCCGAGTGTATGATTGCGTGAGAGCAGAGTTCAATATTAAAGAGGAGGGCTGAATCAACTTAAAAAAAAAAAAAACACATACACACAGATGCAATATTGAAGTATTGATTGACCAGTGCACTGTTATTACTGCTGGCTTGGAGGCACGTTGCTCACACGAAAAGGGGAAAGCACATTGTCTTGTTCAGGACATTTTTGCGTAATTTTTAAAAAATTTAGCACAAAGACTAAATTACGTTAGTTTTTGTCGATATTTACTAAAAATGTTTTCGTCTGTAAAATTGAAAATAAAAATTACACCAAAAATGAAGAAAAAAAATAAAGGTTTCCAACTATTTGGAATGAACATTGACAGACGAGCACATAGGCTTGGTTCATACCGCAGGTCTCAATGCACAGTTCCGATTTTTTGTCATATCTGTTTTTTTGGCGTGCCCGTTCAGACTGCCTTTGTTCATTGAGCCCGTTCAAGTATCACGCAATTAGCACTAATTCGCAGTCCAAGATGCGCTGTGCAAACTGACCCGCATGCGCAGGAGCATCAAAACAAATGCTGGCTCAACGTTATTCTTTGGTGATCATGTTTTGATTTCCAAAAACAGGACACAAATAATAGACATACATAAATAATCCCAGTTTAATCTTATGTTCAAATTTAATGTGCGCGTGCCTGACGCACACATATACGGACAGTTTACCCCGATCTCGGCTGTGTAAGCAATCTTGAAATATTTCTCATTTGGAGCACAGAGAGAAAACCGAGCATTCTCAGGCTTATACTCCCCCGCTTCCCATTAAGTTTTTTATGACTGTTGTCAAGCTTGCTTCTTTCCTAAAAGCTGCGTTCAAGCTAGGTGCTAACGCTAATGCACAGCTCCATCGCTAACGTAGCGCCCTGTCTCTCGCTCTTTTCTGACGTAATTGCGGCATGAATTCCAATTTGGGAGACTTGACAGTTCAGACTGCAGCCACATTCTGGAAAAATGTGCCCCAGATTGGATTTTAACAACACACGAAAGAGACTTAGATCGGATTTAAAATGATCCACCTTTATGCAACCTGTCCCATTCAGATCGTCAAGTTAATGCCTGACTTGAGTCGGAAAAATACGAAAAAATTGCATTTGTGCATTAACACCTGCGGTATGAACCTAGCCATATTGTAGCGCCTACAACTTGGTGATAATACACATTCAACAGGAAAACAGTACATTATTTTCAATTAATTATACCCACCTGGACGCCACGAACTGCATGTAAAAAAAGTTGTCCGAGAGTTTAAGAGGGCACTTGCCATTAGCATTAGCTTAACGCTAACACGAACGCTACAAGGTACATTTATTGTGCGATTATCACTCAGCACAGACCTTTAAAGGCTAAAGCAACATTGCATATTCTCTCTGGCCAAGATAATTAAGCAAATGTTACGATGTCCGACTGTTCGTGTGTGCATGCCTGGTGACTGGACAGCACCACTACTACAATGCAGGCTAACTACACATTAAATGTCACACATTGTGAACATGTGATGGAAACTGTTGCGCATTTTCATCTCGGTTCTCGTCTCATTAGACGAAAACGGGCATTAGTCTCAATATGTCTCCCAAAACACGTTTTTAGCTCGTTATCATCTCGTCTTCGTTATGAAAAAATTGGTTATTGATGAAAACAACACTGGCACGAAGGGTGTGAGACTATATCGATATGGTGGTACATCGCGACGTATTGGTATATTGTTTTGAAATCATATAAATATTTAGTAAAGAAACCAACAGGTTGCTAGCATTAACATGTCGTGACCATTTATAGCCAGTCCTACCATTTTAAATGAATTGGATGTCTATTGTTGTCAATGGTGGGCAATGAGTTAAGAAAGACACTCGTTTGTTTACAAGAATATTGCAAGATGGTGTTGCTGTATTTATGTACAGAATGTTGCACTCGTCTGTGAGGAAGTTTTAGACGGATTGCCCGCGACTAGCTTTTCTTTGTAATAGTTATATTGTAGACTATCGTAGATTTATTTCCTGACCCTTTGTTATATTGCTATACAGTGTATCACAAAAGTGAGTACACCCCTCGCATTTCTGCAGATATTTAAGTATATCTTTATATCTTTTCATGGAACAACACTGACAAAATGACACTTTGACACAATGAAAAGCAATTTATTTTCCCCTCAAAATAACTCAAAATATAGCCATTAATATCTAAACCCCTGGCAACAAAAGTGAGTATACCCCTTAGAAACTACGTACATCCCTTAATGTCCAGATTGAGTACTGCTCGTCATTTTCCCTCCAAAATGTCACGTAACATGTTACAGTAGTGCTGTCAGCATTGCTGCAGAGGTTGGAGAGGTGGAGGGTACACAAGAAAGCCGCAAACAGTTTGCTGAAGACATGTTAATAAAGCACATGGATTATTGGAACCATGTCCTATGGTCTGATGAGACCGGTGGGCTTTCTTGTCTTCATAAGAGGCTTCCTCCTGTGGTGACAGCCATGCACACCAATTTGATGTAGAGTGCGGCGTATGGTGTGAGCACTAACAGGCTTACAGCCCACCTCTCCAATCTATGCAGCAACACTGACAGCACGCCTGTAACAAGTCACATGACATTTTGCAGGGAAAATGACAAGCAGTACTCAATTTGGACATTTAGGGATGTACGTAGTTTCTAAGGGGTGTACTCACTTTTGTTGCCAGGGGTTTAGATATTAATGGCTATATTTGGAGTTATTTTGAGGGGAAAATAAGTTTACTCTATTATTAAAGCTGCACACAGACTACTTTTCATTGTGTCAATTTGTCAGTGTTGTTCCATGAAAAGATATACTTAAATATCTGCAGAAATGTGAGGGGTGTACTCATTTTTGTGATACACTGTATAGTAAGATCATGACCCTTTTATCGCAAATCATATTGTATCAGGAGGTAGCCAGAGGTTCCCGCCCTTAGTTAGCACTAAACTTTTTCAGTCTCAACCATCTCTGTCCCTTCTCTCTCATTTGGACTTTCTCGCTCTGCGTCTGTCAACTGGTCTGCACCCAGCCCCTCCTCTTTCTCTCTGTATTTTATACTCTGGGGAGATAGTGTTGTTTGTTGTTTCAAGCCCGAGTTCGATCCCACCACTCTCAAGAGAGGATAGAAGAGGGAGCAGACGTCTGTTGCGGGCTCTCTGACAAGGACTGCGTGGGACGGTCCGCTCCAGGGAGCATCCGATGGGAGTATAAATGCTCTTTCCAGCTCATTTTTGTCCCCGACTGGGGTTAACACAGTACAGCCTGTTGTTAAAAGGAAACTGATAAAATCCTCAACTTGGTAAAGGTTATTGGACAACATTTTTAAAGAGATATTGTTCTGTGCTTTTCTGGTGATCTGGTTGAACTTATTTTTGGATTTTAAAAGAGGACCTGTAACAGATGAGTGATGATCTGAAAAAATAGCGTGAGCTGAAGAATTAATTCTATCGGTTTGATGCACACTTGGCTTGGCTTGAACTTTCTGCAAGATGAGAGACACAAAGGCTCTGTGATGCGAGGTCTCTACCAGCCAACAGTCTTTGCCTTTTTAGGCATGTGCTGAATATATCTGCGCCCCTCTTTTCCATGAAAACAAGTGGACATGAACATAATGCCGGACTGAGAAGCTGGACCATAAATTGAATTTCCACCTTGATGCACACTGATCCGTTAATTCTGCGCAGAGATGGAAGCAAAGCGCTTCCAGCAAAGCTAGGAAATACCAAGAAGGACTCACAAGGCCTAACTTGATGTAGCAATCAGCTCAAATCCCACCGAGTTTACTATTGTGATTCTTTCTTTTGTTTCCCACAATCCCCTCAAATGAGAAACTTTTTAAAGTTCCTTCAAGCATGGTATGGTTTCTCATAGCACAAACCTGGTTTTTCCCTCACATTTGACCATTTCTGTTTTGACCTGCTGTATTTCAACTTCGCCGACAAAATGATGAACAAAGACTCTCGCTTCCAACGGAAGATGCATGGCAACTTTTCCACTCGCAGGCACTCGTGTATTGGGTATGTATCAGTCCTTAGTTGTTACCTTTGTCAAATTCTGTATAGTATTTCCAATGTATGCTTGGTGTTTTGGCAACATTTTTCTGTCTGTCTTTTGGGTCTTACTCTTCTTTCAACTCATTTTACACTCAAATAGAAGGATGGAGGAACATAATTCCGACAATGCTATTTTGAAATCTCCAAGGCTGCAATTATGTTCGCGATCATTCATTTAAAATTTCACAGTCATTTAAAATATTTTTACATACAATAAAACTCAATAAACTGATTCAGTAGGGTTTTTACGATACCATTTTTTTTGCACCCAATATAGATTTCAATACACGGCTGTGCTGTATTGGACGAATGCCGATTGTCATGTCGTTTCAAAAAAAAATTCAAAATAGATTTATCTGGTCTGGTTATATGTCAGAAACCGTGCACAATTGGTACCAAGTTTTGGTACCCAGTTCTACATGTCAACAGTAGTTTTCTTCTTCGGTTGGAAACAAAATTCTGAAGAGTGCGTTTGACATCAGTGCATTATTTGTTAGTACTTACTGATACCGATACCAGCATTTTCGCGCCGTGTTGGGCCCATTTCCATTGGCTGTATTGGTACGACACATATTCAGATGTAAATGGATGCAGGCAAAAACTTAGAAGTCATGCAGAATACTTGTGTCGTTTCATCATTAGTCATAGCTTATAATGTTTTGATGCTATGATGTCATTACATAACATGTTTGTAAATTCATTCATTCATTTTCCATGCCGCTTTTCCTCACGAGGGATTCAGAATTTTGCACTGAAGCTTGATTTGAAGAAATCGGCCAGAAAATCAAAATTAACGTAATTTTCAGACTATAAGCCGCTACTTTTTACCCTCATTTTGCATACTGCACCTTATAGTCCAGTGCTGCATATTTGTTGATTTATTTGGGTTAATAGATATCACTTCATTTGACAGCGGCATTATAAAACTGTCATAAGACCGTCATGATTATGACATGAAACTATCATGGGCATTATTGAATGTTTATGATAGATGTCATTCAGTGTTATCCGGCAAATTAAGTCACTAACTACTTTACTGTATGTCCAGCTGGAAACTAACATCCATTCAAAGGTGAGATAATTTGCCGGATGACGATAAATGACATCTGTTATAAGCATTCATTAATGCTCATGACAGTGTCATGGCATAATTATGATTGTCTTATGGCACCACTGTCAAAGTGTTACCAAATACCATAACTATTAATTAATGAAACAACTGGAACTTTAACTGAAAAAAATAATTAGCACAGTACATACATTTTCATTGTTATTTACATCTGTAGCGCTGCAATGCATGCTAGGAGGCATATTTTATGACAACAGTGTTGACAGCATTAGGTTGACGAGCTTGTCCAAGGGAGCAGTTACGGTCAAATGAAGCGTCTTGAAGCAATGAAGCTTTGCAGCCAATTGGTTCAAAGCTTCATGGTGGTTCATTTGGTCTTATGACATTCTTATGATACCGCTGTCAAATCTTTGGTGTAAATATCCCATAATACAGTGAGGACAGCTGCGCTTATAGTCCAGTGCGGCTTATCTATGACCAAATGCCATTTGGTGGGTGGCGGCTTATAGTCAGGTGCGCCTTGTTGTCCGAAAATTACGGTAGATTTTTTAATTTTTTCTAAAATCGTTCAACCCTAATCAAGTGGTGGCATTAAATAATTTAAACTGACATGAGATCATTTTATTATGTTGACATTCAGATTTTTTTCATTCAGCATGATTTGACGGTGATAGATGTTCAATCCATTTTAATGGGAGCGAATGATCAGCCAGTAAAAATGGATTGGGCGTCTACAACCGTTAACAGGAGTTTTAAACATTTTACTAACTTCCACACTGCATATGCTGACATTACTGTACACATTCCAGGATTGGCAGTTATTGAGTTAAACCTGAACTCTTGCGGGCCTTAGCTAACACGTCTGCCAACGATTGGTTGGCGCTGTGTTTGGAAGTCGTCGGTATTGCCGTGTGTACACTGGGTGCTGTGTTGGCAGCATCCTGGAGCCTGGGGGATGCTTTTCGGATCAATGTCTGTCCACTGATGTTCCTCCTTGGGGTCTATGGACTACAGCCAAGCTGAAGTGTCTGATGGGAACAGTATGATGATCATCCTGTGGTCAAGGACAGTTTGGATCTCATTAGAGGACTAACAAAATAGAAATGTTTCATTCACTGTTAGCCCTCCCAGTTCAAACACATTGGACCTTTAGTACTGTCAATCACAGTTAATTGAATGCCCTATAAAGGGTTAAAAAAACTAACAATAAAAGAACTGCTGCTGCGCCAGTACGTAGCAAACCTCTCTGCACTCTGGGCATAAGACATGTGCTCGAGAGTGTCATCCAATCTCCTCCAGCCTGTTCGGATCATATGAGAAGATCAGAGCATGAGATTGTAAGCCAAAGTCAGAAGTATGGAAGGGAGCAGAACAAGCCTTTTATTCTCTTGTTACCTGAATTTTTACCATTTACAGGTTGCAAGAAAACCAGTCTTCTCCGGAATCGCAAGGCATAATGCAGTGTGACATTAAATTTAATGTGGTCATGCTCACTAAGAAATCTACTGTCTCTTATGTTATGTCACTTTAGTATTAAGTTAATGGTGAAAATATCAAAATTCTAGTGAATGATTGGTTTTCAGTCAATGCATTAAGGGTGTCTTTGCAGCAATTTACTTATGTCATAAAGCATGCCTGCTTTTGAATGTTTTGCTGATGATAATGCGGATTGTCCTTTTCCTCTTTGGCCCATTGGAAACAATGTCCATGGGTATAGAATTGCTAGGCCACACTTTTCTACTTTTTGTCAGTACATTTCAGATGAGCAGAGAAGCCAGCGGCAATTTTTGGTGTTATGTGGCTTCCGCTTTTCATAATAGAGTTTTGTACAGTAGATGTAGCGATGAACCGCATTAACTGACTATAGTTTACTGAATTGGACTACATGGTGAAATCTTTTTTTTTTTTTTTTTTAAATGTAGTAACGCCTGAGGGTTCCAAGGTCACAGGCATTTCATGTTGGTCTCTGCCTTGCTGCTTCCTAAAAGATTTTTCCAGATTCTTTGAATCTTTTGCTGATGTTATGGCCCATAAATGATCAAAGCTCGAAATTATTTGAAATTGAATTTTGGAAAAACCGTGAGTCTTTGCTCACGCTGTTTACAAATTACCCGTTCACGAGCAGACCGTTCTAAAATGACTGATGAATTTATTATTTTTTTTGACGGTTGTCACAGCTTTTTGGGAATGTGGTGCAGCTATGAAATTCAAAACAAGGGAATATTTGCAACAACAACAAAAAAAACTTATCAGTTTGGGCATAAAATATTGTATTTTTTGTAGTGCTGTCAAATTTATTGCGTTAACGTGTGGTAATTAAGTCTTTTAATCAATCGCGTTAAAATATTTGATGCATTTAACGCATGCGCGGAATGACCCGCTCATGCATTGCCTCAAACAGATTACAATGACGATATTTTTTGCAAATTGAGAGCTAAGAGGCATAGAAAGGCGAATGGACACAAGCGTTCATTGGACCGCGCCATTTATTGGCATAGGCTTCGGCAACTCCTTCACAATAAACATACTGTAAATATCATTTAGTGAAAGCACAACAAAATAATATTCCTATCTCTCAAAAAAAATAATATTCACAAAAGGAAAAGCGCTTCAATCTGTATTAATGAGGCCCTATTCTCATACAGTTAAACTACAATGCAAAGAGAACTGGCAATCCCAATCAAAATAGCTATGCAAAATACACATAAAACTTACTCAGACTTTGGTCAAACTCTATTTAAGCATTTCGTTTAGCTCAACAAATACACTGGATGGCAATATTTAGTCACAATATACAAACTATCGGAGGTCTCGTACGTTGTGAAGCCAGCACTCAAATGACCGTGAAGGACAACGGATGGGAACTACTGCGTCAGTCGAGGGACAAAACACACTCATTGGCTTGATTTCTAAGTAATTTAAAACTTGCCGTTGACACCTTGTGGTGTATTTCAATCACTACCTTACGTAGTTAAAGACACTGTAGAAGAACGGCAGGGCGCTCGTATGACGTCATTGCTCGGCGACGTCAACAATGGCGAGCTACTAGTTTATTTTTTGATGGAAAATTTTACAAATTTTATTAACGAAAACATTAAGAGGGGTTTTAATATAATAAAATATAATAATAAATTACTATAACTTGTACTAACATTTATCTTTTAAGAACTACAAGTCTTTTTATCCGTGGATCCCTTTAACAGAAAGAATGTTAATAATGTTAATGCCATCTTGTGGAGTTATTGTTTTAATAAACAAATACAGTACGTATGTTCAGTATGATGAAATTACAGTATGTTGAATGACTATATCCGTCTTGTGTTTTACCTTTCCATTCCAACAAGAATTTATAGAAAAATATGGCATATTTTAGAGATGGTTTAAATTTAAATTAATTATGATTATTTTTAAGCTTTGATTAACTCGATTAAAAAATGTAATCGTTTGACAGCTCTAATTTTTTGTGCATTCAATTCAGTAGACATCAAAATTCACAATGTCCCAACTTCATCAGAATTGGGGTTGTTTCATAAAGCTGTTTAACTCATTGGCTGCCATTGATGGCCATAGACACCCAACAAATTTGAACTGAAAGGGCTTGCAGTGAAGTCATCGGAGTTCAAAGTGAATGAGTTAACACTTTTAACTTTTTAATGTGTAAAATTTTACGTATCAAACTAGATGAGTATATAACCAATTTCATGACAATGTAATAGTATTGATACGACATAAACATATACAGGTTGTCCCTGGGTTACGACGTACTCGACTTAACGTGATTTCGACTTTACGTCTCATCTGTCATTTTGTTTCCAGTCGTTTTTTGTTTTTTGTTTTTTTAAGTCTCATAAACAGTACCTTATTGTACCTCATAGTATCTTATTTTTTACTTTATCAATACGGCATATTCTGTCCTTACTAAATTGGAAGTTGTTCAGCTTTACAGACAGCAAACAAGGCAATTGTGCTTTTTGAAACGTTTTACTTCCTTCACTTTTGACAATTTGTAAAGCTTTAACACACATATGTACACTTATGTTCAAAGCAACACACATTTTAACAATAAATCACTAGGTGTTCAAACGTCCCGCTAGTCTGATCAATATGTAAATTTAGTAGATTAAATTAGCCTAATTTGCCTTACAAAAGTCCGCAATCTTAAATGCTACAAATGCTAAAGTATTTACAATTCTCTTAGCAAATCGCTCACATATAACTCCACAAACTGTTACTCTAAACTTAATTACAAATGCATACACAAACATATATTAGCTGAAACAACTTACAGTCTGATGTGGGCCAGACCAGAGCGCAGCTATACTTTAACCATGTCAGACGTTTGAGCCTGTTATTCAGTCATACAAGGCGACAGTGCAGCCAGACCCAACGCTGTCACCAGAGGGCAGTGTATCCTCTATCATTAAAGACAGTACAATACTTTATAATTTAGGGGTACTTAAAGTGTTAATTCCGATTTACGCGGAAATTCTTGTTACGTCGCCAGCGTAGGACCGGAACTCTTTTGTAACCCGGGGACTACCTGTATATAGTATATATATTTACAAAGTCTGCCAAATGGATTGTATTCAATAGATTTAATATTATATGTGATTTGTATGTATTTAACAGTTATAGTTTACCTAAAGAATACAATTATGTAATTATGTACAGGAAATAAACATCAAATCCATTTGAACTGGTACAGCTTGTATTGAATGATCATGTTTCAATGCCAGTTTGTTCATTTATGAAGTAACACAAAAGCCGTTAGAACAGCAGCAAGTGTTAATCTGTTCCCTGAGTATTGTGTTAATATGCCAAAGTTAATGTGTGGTCAATGCAAAAACTGTTTATTTTTAGAGGAACACTGAGCGTGTTGTCGGGGATCCAATTTTTATGTCATTTTTAGGTTGTGTGTTTTTCTTTAGTCACTCAAAAGATTGTTAACAGGTGTCCCTAAATCAGTTGGAAAAAAATCAGTTCTGTTTCTCACAAAGGATTGAGTTGTACTATACGTTACAACAGAGATGGCTTTATTCTGAGATGTACCAAGAGTATCAGGGCACAATTCAGTCTTGCTCTCTCGCGCACAATTACACACACACAACCCCCCCCCCCCCCCCCCCCCACACACACACACACACACACATACATACACGCACTAAACGAATTCTCTTATAGTGCCACTTCAGATGTGGTTAAATGAGAGCTTCGAGTCCTTATCATGAAAGGACAGTTGCTGCTGTAAGCATTAAGTTTGAGGAGGCGCCATCTATCTGCTGTAGGGAATGACGGGACAGGTGAAGTGAGGTCAAGAGGCGCAGGAGCCCAAAAGTTGACTGCGAAAGGGAGATAATTTAGACAAAGCGGGTTCACGCACAGACGGCAGGGTGGAGAAATGGCGATAGAGAGGATCCGATAGTGCTGCTTTTTGGCATACAGATAATGTAAGACGGATACTAAGATCCACTGTAAAAAATAAAATAAAAGTACCTATTAGTAACCTACTAATCCTATTAGAATAACCTGTTAGTCACGTCTACTTAAAATCTTAAATGGCATTTAACTCAAATTCTGCAGTTCTCTTAATTATTTTGAGTATTGTTAGCTCGTGAACCTTAATATTGTGAACTGGAATAAATGAGTTGAAATCAAATGTGTGGGTAAGTTTTAGGTAAAGCTGTCTGATAACGACTTTTTAACCATTAACCGATATCCCAATATTTTCCAACTCCAAAAATTTCACACAAATATAAAACATCTACCGTATTTTTTGGACTATACAGTGCCCTCCATAATTATTGCCACCCCTGGTTAAGATGTGTTTTTTAGCTTCTAATAATTTTTTTTTTTTTTTTTTTTCAAATAACATGGGACCTTAATGGAAAGAAAGAGAAAAACCCAACCTTCAATACAAGTGCATTTATTCAGTGGGGAAAAAATCCCACATAAAGAAATAATTATTTGACATCAAACAATGTGTGTAGGCATGTCGCGATAACAAATTTTAGTGTGCGATAATTATTCTCCTAAATTATTGCGATATGCGATATTATTGCGCCCTCCCCCAATTTTTTTTTTAACCAATTTAAAATAACACAGTGAGAATACAGTATAATAGATCAAGTACACCCATTTTAACGCGATAAATATTTACTCTTAAATTCAAAAAGACTTTTTAAGAAATCACAACTAAAAACAATAGACCATGCCTCTTAAGTAAAAAACAACAATATTGATACCGCACAGAAACACAGAATAAATAAAATGTGTTTAAAAAAAAAATAAAAATCCACTTAATAACTTAAGCATTTAGGCAAATGAAAACTTTTCCCGTCATAGCTTCTGCAATGGTTTTCCATAAGGATGCAACGATACAGTTAAGTCATGGTTCGGTACGATTTTTGATACGGGGGACACGATTTTCGATCCGATTTAATACATTTAATGCTCTGTTAAAAAAAATATATATATATATATTTTTTGTTTCATTTTTTTTTTTTTTTTTGCTAACGAGCAAAAATTTAATTGCCATCATATAAACATGCATTTTAGTGCATAATATTTATGTGCTTCTTACTGATCAGAAAAATTTTTGTATAAAAGTGCTGAGAACAATCTTTTCTGTTTGCAAAGTGAGGCAGGGCACACTGTTGATTGCTACAGCTCTCTTAGCAGCTAGGTTTACTACATGAACAAGACATCCTATTTGTGGGTGGAATCAATCTGTGTCACGTACTGAATTAACAATATTTGCAACATTATCTATAGTCCCTGGTGTGGATTGATTTGGCCTTCTTAACCTCCATTCAGTCATGACAGTTTAAAATTCATCGATGTAGTATTTGGACTACGTGTCCCATAATCACTCTGGGCTCACGTAGCCAATGGCATGGACGTAGCTTTCTAGTTTGCCATTTCATGATATCTCTAGTTTGTGCACGCATTAAAAAACTTAGCAAGCGCCGCTGAAGTCACGTCTGCTCATTACTACACACCAGCATATGACAATCGACTTTCATACACAGGACGAGTTTGAAGCACAGCGCTCTTATTTTCATTCAGCTGTTTGTTGTCAAAGCGAGGTTGTTCGTTGCAGCCAAGTTGGTAACAATGTTTTGGCGGACTTTGTTATAAATATCCGGCGTTGTGCCGAAAAATACACACACGTGCACGCGAGGCGATAAATCGCAGCGGAAAAATTACCGCCTTCATTTTTATTTATCGCGCGATAAATGGAATTATTGCATATTGCGACAGGCTTAAATGTGTGTCATAATTATTAGCACCCCTGGTGTTAATACTTTGTACAACCCCCTTTTGCCAACAAAACAAGGTCTGGGGACTGAGATGGCCATGGGAGGAGCTTGATTTTGTGTCTGGTGAACCATTTCTGTGTAGATTTGGCCATATGTTTAGAGTCATTGTCTTGCTGAAAGACCCAGTGACAACCCATCTTCAGCTTTCGGGAGAGGGCAACAGATTTTGATTTAAAACGTCCTGATATTTCGCCTTTGGAAGCGAAACAGCCCCACAGCATCACTGACCCACCCCCATACTTCACAGTGGGTATGAGGTGCTTTTCAGCATGCGCATTTTTCGTGGCACGCCAGACCCACTTAGAGTGTTTGTTGCCAAAAAGCTCAATCTTGGTATCATCTGACCAAAGCACACGGTCCCAGGCTTCAACTGGGACCGTGGCTTTAACTGGGACCATCAAGAATGAAACTACAATAAAAATGACATTAAATCAGTTTCATCTTCAATAACAGCAATTCAGATTTGCATTTATAACTAGCTGTTTATACAGCAATAACAATCCACACAAACGATTAGCATGTATCAGTTAGCATCCGCACATCATCAAAAACAATCACATAAACTCGCCCTAAGTATTGACCGCAATTGAAAACGCACAATAAACAATACGGAAGGTGTTATATACAGGTGTTGCCTCTGTGGATGCTTCACAAGCAACAAATGTGCGCGCAGGCTTTCTTTCTGCTCTCTCACTTAGCTCTGCAAGTCCTTCGTGTGTGCGCGTGCGCTCTTCCTCGTGTGTGTGCATACGCTCTTCTTCGTGTTCACAAATACGTTCTTCTGTGTGTGTACATGCACTCTCAAAATAAAACCATGCATCACAAGACAAATGTCATCAACAAAAAAATGACTAGAGACAATATCGGACGAGACGGTATGTACGTCGTAACCCGGGGACTACTTTTATTTTAAAATGCTTTAATCGAGTGATATTATCTGCTATCGGACAACTCTAGTTCTGTATAAAATGAACTTGAAATGCTAAATTGTGTGACTTTAGCTTTAGCCTCACTCCTTATGCCTTTGAAAAAGCATACTGGCAGTATTTAGCTCAGTTGTGGTACAGTAGTTTGGGTTCAAGTCCAGTACTTAATTTTTTAAACTTCAATTAGTCATTGGCTGAAATGTCGTTTGCGTTCAAAACAATAAATATCTAAGAGAAACATGTCAAGTGAGGTCACGTAACTAAAGGGCAATAGTGTCGATGTCAGAGGTCTCCTGACACTCCACCCCCTCGCCCAAACGCACACTCATATTCATCAATATGGCCTGTGTGGCTACTTTGTGCGTCACTGCTGTACTCTACAGTTTCAGCATGACTGATTTCCCCAATCGCCTCCAGAGCTTCATCGATCCCCGAGGGGGGCAGCAGCCCGTGACAACTCCAACATAGCCCAAATTCAACAGCAACACCTCTCCTACGGGCGGGACAGCTCGTTCACACAACTAATACCTTTGTGATATTATATACCGTCGCTAGTAAAAAAGCAGGCGTTTCTCCAACAAACGTGTATTTCAGAAAAGAACATTTTTATCTCAGTACACGGCGCTCTGATGCAACAGTGTCAGATGACTGTTGGTTGTAGCCACTAGAGGGGGGAGCTGACTATGTTATGCCTTGGGCTGATACATAACAACAATGGCCTCTCTTACATGTAACACCTTTTTTCTTTCTCCAGATTATATCTTCATTCTCAAATAGAATAGGACTGACTAGTTGTAAATCGTGCAAATTATGTAATTTGTGCAATAACACATAAACGAGTTAGCATTTGTCACAATGCATACTTTGTCTGCACTGTACGTAGATACTTTTTAACATGGCAATAGTTGCTAATGCTATTGAGCTCATTTAACTCTTTATAGGGCAATTAATTTAACCTGGCGTCCACATATGTGCACATCACATTTTGGATTAAATAAACCAAAATATTAACATTCACTGATGGCCTACATGACCCAAAATAAGATGTCCACAGATGTGGACACTAGGTAGCATTTACAATTATATTATTTTTGAGTTATTAATCATTATTTTTAAATATATTTTCATAAATAATTAAAATGACATATCAACAATAAGTTAAGAAAAACTAAATTGATAAAAATCAGTATGCTCTGGTTATGGGCCCCAATATCATTCTAAAGTTTATTTTTGATATTTTATCAATTCATTGTATTATGTGTAATTTTCAGACTATTGTAATTTTTGGACTATAAGCCTCTACTTTTTGCCTTCATTTTGAATCCTGCTGCTAATAGTCTACTGCGGTTTATTTGTTCATTAATGCTCATGACAGTGTCGTGTCATAATTATGATTGTGTAATGACAGTCTTATGGCGCCACTGTCAAATAAAGTGTCACCAAATATCATAAGGCGCAATTAATGAAACAACTGGAACAGTAACTGAAGAAATAGTTAGCACAGAACATGAATTTTGATTGTTATTCACATCTCTAGTGCTGCAATGCATGCTAGGAGGCATGTTGGACAACAACAGTGTTGACAGCAGGTGGCAGCAGTGGTTGAGTGTCTCCCCCAAGGGGGTAGTCATGGCCAAATGAAGCTTCTTGAAGCAATCAAGCTTTGCAACCAATTGGTTCAAAACCTCACGGTGGTTCATTTGGTCTTATGAGAGACACTTATAATACTGGGACGACAGCTGCGGCTTATAGTCCAGTGCAGCCTATCTATGAACAAATGCTGTTTTCGTGTCAAATTTGGTGGGTGGTGGCTTATACTCAAGTGCGCCTTATAGTGCGAGAATTACATTATAAAATGCACCTGACAGTAAGTCACGCCCACCAAATTTGACAAGAAATTATGGGATATTTATATCAAAACACATGCATCTCATTAGCCTGCAGAAATCCACAAATAAGCCTCACTGGACTATAAGCTGCTGGGTTCAAAGTAGCCGAAACAAGTCGCGGTTTATTGTCTGAAAATTATGGTAATTCATCCCCTGCCATTGACTATTCATTTGAACCTGGAGGATTAGCATTCCTGTCAACCCGATGCCGTTGGCAATCTTACAAATCGTGACGTATGCCCTTACAAATTGGTGACTCATCTTACAACGTTGTATACAGCGTGCAATATGAAACAAAAATAAAACTCAATTTTTAAAATAATATGAATTTATTGGTATTATTGTAACATATAACATGGCGCAATCAAAGAACAATCAATATCTTCAGCTACATCATGATTACTAAAATTTAACAGTGACTTTTGTTATAATTGTTCGGTATGTAGCACTTTTGGCAATTTCTATCATGTCTTGATGGCTGCAATTCATGGCACTTCAGCTCGCAATTCAGTTTGACTTGAAGGTACTTCGTTAGTGTGTACAATTATAAATTAAAAAGGTCAATTGATAAAATTAACTTACCGATGCAGTGATTTAAAAAAATTCTTTTGCCAATTCTGAGAAGTGATCAGCAATAGTTGCAGGCAAATTGTGTTCGGCAACAAATTGGCAGAATAAAATCTCCGCTTTCGTCACTTTTCATTCTGCAGACTTAATCTTTATGTCCACTGTTGTTAATCTTACTTTTGAAAACTAATTACAGTTAGAAATTACTTTACTCCCAAAAACTAATTGAGTTAGTAACTGAGTTACCTGAATGTAAGAGTAATTAGTTACTTCGCAAAGTAATTGGTGTTACCTTTCATGTTTTTGTTTTTTTCACCCCTCCCCCAAAAAACATAGTAACCTTTGCTATGGTTGGAAGTCATTTAATGTTGTGAATCAACTGTTAAAGTTGTTAATATTGCTCCCGTTTTTGCATTAGTTCCCTTTTGTCTACTTTCGACATGTGAAAGTTTTAAATCTGTTTCGTCATTTAAAGATAGATTCAAGTCAAGATTTTGCCGATTGAGGAGTATTTTAGATAAATGTTACTTAGGTTTGCTAGGAAGGTTCACTACAACAGAGCCTTTCTGAGAAGTCTACTGCTTTAAAATGGTGGCTGTTTACTAATGCCACCGAGTCTGTCATTTCGCATGTAGTTCTATATGCATGTGATATCTAAAAACGTACAGATTTTGAACATACGGCGTACACATTTAAAAATCAGTGCTCACTTGTACAAATTACGCCGAAACCGTACAACTTGACAGGTATGCTAATGTTTCAGTGCTATTGATACGAATGACCAATACCAACCCTCCTATTCAAAATGGATCGGACGTTTAGCATCGTCAATGGTAAAGAGTTCAAAGAAGCCACACCAGTGCAAACCTCAGCGTCACACTAGCAGATGGCACATCAATGAATCATGAGATGACACGCTGATAGCCTTATACTACAGTACATGACGTTTGGCATAACCTAGCCAAATATAACCCCTTAGAAACAACCTCATGCTGACACCTTCATTGGCTGCTTTGTTTACATATCACTACTGATGATGATTAATTTTGGGGGGAATGGAGCTTTAGTCTGATTAAGATTTAATAACTTGAAATGTGGGTCAATAACACTTCATGTGTATTTTGTTTGTATGGTGAGATGCCCCAAAGATTTTGCACACTGTATCGATGCTTTGATTGGTTAAGCAATGATCAACTCAAATGAAATGCAAAACATCCATCAACGTTCATATTTCTGATACGCCGTTATGTCATTAAATGTCAAAATTGCCTTACACTTGTATTTTTTTTGTTTGTTTTTTGCTCTAGGTGAGTGGTTCTTAACCTTGTTAAAGGTATCGAACCCCGCAAGTTTCACATGTGGATTCACTGAACCATTCGGAATTAGATAATAAAGCAATGTTTTTTTCAAATTGAAAACCAATATATCTAAGCTAGCAAGCTAATAATTTAGCAAATTTTCGTTAAAATTCTCCTCATTTTGACAGCATATTTTATAAACAAGTCAAAATTTGAGACCACGCTGCCCATTGGTCTGTTGTATTCCCTCATACCAAGTGAGAGTCAACCTTCCACTGAGCAAACCAGTTCCTCCTCGCATCAGATCCTAGGACCACCAGTTAGAAAATAAAAATGGATTAAGCCTGTAAATTGGAAGCAAAACCTGTTCTAAAAAGCCACTTTGCTTAGCTTTAATCAGAGTACGAAAATAGGGCTCTGCGTTTCTTTACCTTCGCCGAACCCCTTAGACCTACTCACTGAACCACTGCTCTAGGTGAATTGTAACTGATTGTCTGAATAATATAGACAATATCGTATTAATTCCATCAAAAGTCTTTGAATCAAAATGAATCACTTTGTAATACGTATTGGCAATTATCATATTGTCCAAAGAATCGATATCGTATCATCATTAAATTGGTGGTGTAAAACATGGCAGTGGTATTGAATTTTTGAATTATTTTGTTACTTTTTGGCCCTTAACAAATATATATATATATGTATATATATATCTTTAAAAAAAAAAAAAAAGTATTAAAAACACAATTTTTTTAACCCGATTGCGATCCTCTGAAAAGTGGCACGATCCGCCCAATTTCCGATCACGTGATCGGATCAGGGACATCCCTAATCGATTGCCAAATGAGTCAACAACTATTTTGATTGGAACACAGTAAATATTCTTTTTATTATTGTAATTATTCTCTCTCTTTTTATTTAACAAGAAAATACTAACAACGAAAATATTAATCTTGTAAATTTGTGTAATTTTTCATTTTTAATTCAGACAACTGAAAGAAAAAAACTGTAAATATTCTCTTTTTTTTCTCTTGTTTTTTTGTTCCTTTTTTAATAATAAAAAAAACCAAAACTTTATTTTAGAAAGAAACATGAATTCAGTGCACCTGATATATTTTCGTGAGCACAGCTCGCTTGCTCGCTCGTTTGACACCTACGTATATGATGAATTGTCAAACTAAGTTTACACCTACGTATATGATGAATTGTCAAACTAAGTTTTAAGCTTGGCCATGGAACAAATTCAACTTAAAAGTTTTAATTCCACTGTATTTAAAAATTATAAAATAAAGCTTTAATGTTTTGTCCTTGTTGGAGGTTTGCACTCTACTGAATGCCCGTTTAATTTGTTTGTGCCCTTTCTATTTAACATAATTGGTGTTGTTGGACAATAAAACAGAGATCAGCAAAGAGACATGATGAGACGTCTGACAGCAACTCTGAAACACAGCACTCCTTTACACACTTGAAAAGAGCATGTTATCCAGGAATCCTGGCCTATGTGTAGCCAACATATGATGTCATGAGGCCGCTTTTGTAAAAATGAGTTACCTTGGCATTGATAACCCTGCATTGAAGGCCTTAGGGGCAGCGGATGATGTGACCCTCATCTACTCAGCCACCTTTTCAAGTATTAGAAGCAAACAAATGGTGTCTGTCTTGCTTCAGATGTCCGCTCTCTTCCACTCGGATGACGCACGCCCATGAAAAACTGGAAAATCATCTGGTTTATGTGCCAGCAATTGTCAAGGGCTCCTAACTGTTTCTGTCGAACTCTCTTTTCTTAGTAACTTTATATAACACAAAAATTGGCAGTGTTTGCCAACCTTTTTTGGGCCAAGGTACAGTGCCTTGCAAAAGTATTCGGCCCCCTTGAACCTTGCAACCTTTCGCCACATTTCAGGCTTCAAACATAAAGATATAAAATTTTAATTTTTTGTCAAGAATCAACAACAAGTAGGACACAATCGTGAAGTGGAACAAAATTTATTGGATAATTTAAACTTTTTTAACAAATAAAAAACTGAAAAGTGGGGCGTGCAATATTATTCGGCCCCCTTGCGTTAATACTTTGTAGCGCCACCTTTTGCTCCAATTACAGCTGCAAGTCGCTTGGGGTATGTTTCTATCAGTTTTGCACATCGAGAGACTGACATTCTTGACCATTCTTCCTTGCAAAACAGCTCGAGCTCAGTGAGGTTGGATGGAGAGTGTTTGTGAACAGCAGTATTCAGCTCTTTCCACAGATTCTCGATTGGATTCAGGTCTGGACATTGACTTGGCCATTCTAACACCTGGATACATTTATTTTTGAACCATTCCATTGTAGATTTGGCTTTATGTTTTGGATCATTGTCCTGTTGGAAGATAAATCTCCGTCCCAGTCTCAGGTCTTGTGCAGATACCAACAGGTTTTCTTCCAGACTGTTCCTGTATTTGGCTGCATCCATCTTCCCGTCAATTTTAACCATCTTCCCTGTCCCTGCTGAAGAAAAGCAGGCCCAAACCATGATGCTGCCACCACCATGTTTGACAGTGGGGATGGTGTTTTCAGGGTGATGAGCTGTGTTGCTTTTACGCCAAACATATCGTTTTGCATTGTGGCCAAAAAGTTCAATTTTGGTTTCATCTGACCAGAGCACCTTCTTCCACATGTTTGGTGTGTCTCCCAGGTGGCTTGTGGCAAACTTTAAACGAGACATTTTATGGATATCTTTGAGGAATGGCTTTCTTCTTGCCACTCTTCCATAAAGGCCAGATTTGTGCAGTGTACGACTGATTGTTGTCCTATGGACAGACTCTCCCACCTCAGCTGTAGATCTCTGCAGTTCATCCAGAGTGATCATGGACCTCTGGGCTGCATCTCTGATCAGTTTTCTCCTTGTTTGAGAAGAAAGTTTAGAAGGACGGCCGGGTCTTGGTAGATTTGCAGTGGTCTGATGCTCCTTCCATTTCAATATGATGGCTTGCACAGTGCTCCTTGAGATGTTTAAAGCTTGGGAAATCTTTTTGTATCCAAATCCGACTTTAAACTTCTCCACAACAGTATCTCGGACCTGCCTGGTGTGTTCCTTGGTTTTCATAATGCTCTCTGCACTTTAAACAGAACCCTGAGACTATCACAGAGCAGGTGCATTTATACGGAGACTTGATTACACACAGGTGGATTCTGTTTATCATCATCGGTCATTTAGGACAACATTGGTTGATTCAGAGATCCTCACTGAACTTCTGGAGTGAGTTTGCTGCACTGAAAGTAAAGGGGCCGAATAATATTGCACGCCCCACTTTTCAGTTTTTTATTTGTTAAAAAAGTTTAAATTATCCAATAAATGTTGTTCCACTTCACGATTGTGTCCCACTTGTTGTTGATTCTTGACAAAAAAATTAAATTTCATATCTTTATGTTTGAAGCCTGAAATGTGGCGAAAGGTTGCAAGATTCAAGGGGGTCGAATACTTTTGCAAGGCACTGTATATAGTTTACATTAGAAAAATCTCACAGCACACCAACAGACAAAACAGTCATGCAAAATAACAATGCTGCCTAAATATAATCCATTGTGTAGTACTGTAGTAGGGCAAAACTCATGCCCACATGCTCACACACAATTTCAGTGGTGGATGAAGTACTCACCTTTATTTTATTTATTTATTTATTTTTTAACTTAAAAGTACAGATAAGAGGGAAAAAATACTCAAGTAAAAGTACAAAAGTACTTGCCTTATTATTATTATTTTATTTTATTTTACCAAAGTAAAAATTAAACGTATTTTGTCCTAATGCAAAAAAGAAAACCATAAAATTAATTGACTACTTAATTTTATTTAAAACTGTGCATAATGGAATAAACAAGCAATAAAATTGAAGAAGCTCTGAAACAGAGGCTTAACTATTTCAAAAAACTCCAAATTTAGCTTAATGGCGGATTGCAAGCTACTATCAGTTGCATACTCCCACCTACTGGACAAGAGTATGCAGAACCCATCTGAAGGCGTGCTGCTATCACTGTTGGGTTTTTATTGCCTAATCTTGCTTGTACTCGTGTTGCTAATGCTCAATTACGGTATACAGTAGTTGCTTGCGGCTTGAAAACAAAACTATCGGTTCACAATTTGAAAAAATAAACAAAAGTAACGTGTAATGCATGCGACAATTTTAAAAAGTATTGGAGTAAAAAAGTAATATATGTGCAGTAAAATGTAGTGAAGTAAAAGTCAAAAGTACCACTTCATATTTGTACTCAGGTTAAGTACAGATACACAAAAAATGAAGTACTTTTACTTTTTTACATTCCACTACTGCACAATCTCCCCTGGCTACTGCCTTTAAAGTCACCCCTCCCCGCATACACACACACACACACACACACACACACACACCCCACACACACACACGCACACATAAGTAGAAAGTACGGTGCCCCCCTACCAGTAGGCCTTAACTTTGCTGTAAAACAAAGTAAAGAAAGTATACTGAATATACTGTACATTTGCATACGGCGGAAAACACTCAGGTGACTTGAAGTTCGGCTCTGAGACCACCAATTTGGCCAAATTTCAAAATTGTCCTAAATGCATGTGTGATACAAAATTTTGAGCGGGAGGACATTAAAAAAATGTAAATAGCAAAACCCTAACTGGAGGTGAGAACATGAGAGAGCAGAATTAAAAACGCCACGATTTTAACGAGATATTATTGCGTACTTACCTTGTTTCGATCCAAAAACTCCATGTAGCATATATCACCGAGTGTCAAGACACAGCTGTGAATGGCCACAGCCGAATTTTTTTAGGATTTTATGGGTGAAACATGGTAATATAACAAGGGTCCTGATGCAGAAATCGCAGACAACAAGAAGTGGTCGAGATTTTCTTTTTCATATATTTACCCTTTTAAACGTTATTTTTCAATTTTTCTTTGTTTGGATCGATTATTTATCATCTAACATATCGGGGAAAATGCGACAGTAACAAAAAAAATACAATTAGGCGATAGTTATGAGGTAGATATCGGTGACTTATTTACAGACGCCATTTTTTTCATTGTGACGTAATTTGTTTAAAAGTTTAAAATATGCGAGTTAATAATTTTTAAAAGGTTTTTTTTTTTTTTTTTTTTTGCTTAAACTAAATATTAGACATCAATTAATGATTCTAAGCTTAAAATGACAGACATTTCGAATAATACGATTACTTACCTTCTTTTTATGGCTAGGTGGAAACAAAAGCGGTTTCGTGACGTCTGTAAACGGGGTTTCCAGGGTTAAACAGACAAATTAAAAATAGTTTGGGTGCTTAATGCGACATGAACCTGCTATGGCAGCATATAAACATATTGTTCTATATTTATTTTAAAGAGGGGTGCAAGAGCAGAAACTGCTTTTTCAGCCTAGTCGGTGTTTTCCGCCATATACATACAATTTAACTGCATCTGGTGATACTGTTGAGAGCGCAATGTCGACACCTTGTGGTCAACATACCAACAAGTCTTTACCAGCTCTCTGCCATTGCACTGAATTGCATTGTATTTTTTTTTTTTAATTTAGTTTAATTTTTCAAAATGGAGTGTTTTTTGTAAGATTCTACGTTGAAGTAGTATTAACTCACCGGCTGCTGTTGACAGTGATGGACGACGTGTTCAAATGGATTGGATGTCTACTAGTGACAAGCTAATTTAGATGAAGGCCTTGGTAATAAATCAATTAGATGAATGCAGTGGGTTTTTCCCTCTTGTTTCATCTGCAAGTTGTGGCTCCAGAGTCACATGTGGCCAAATTAGTTTGTGATGAGATTGACATCTATTGCCTTCAGGGGCAGCCAACGAGTTATAGAGTTTGTTTCTGTGTGTAGTGATTTCTTTGTATTCAGTGGTTGACAACATAATAGTCTAACATACAGTAACATAGCACAATCAGATTTTCACCTAGCCCTAGGTACACTAATGATGTGTGGAGGTGTGATAATCCATCGTCTTTTTACTTCTCAAATTTCGTATGGTATGAGCACTGACAGGCTGACCCTCCACCTCTTCAATCTTTCCAGCAATGCTGACAACACTCCTGTAATGAGTCACATGACATTTTGGAGGGAAAATGACGAGTAGCACTCAATTTGGACATTTAGGGATGTACGTATTTACTAATGGGTGTGCTCACTTTTGTTGCTAGCGGTTTGGATATTAATGGCTATATTTTGAGGGGAAAATAAATGAACTCTATTATATAGGCTGCACACAGACTACTTTTCATGAGGTCAAAGTGTCATTTTGTCAGTGTTGTCCCATGACAAGATAGGGCGGAAAACACTCAGGTGACTTGAAGTTCCGCCCTGAGACCCCCAATTTGGCCAACTTTCAAAATTGTCCGGTATGCATGTGTGATACATCATTGGAAAGCTTAAAATCTCTATTTTCTCAGGTGAGAAATTTTTTGAATAGGTGGGCATTTAAAAATAAATAAATAAATGTTTTTTAAACTGCAAAACCCTAACTAGAGGTGAGAGCGCGTGAGAGCAGAATTACAGACGCCATGACTATAACGAGATATTATCGCGTACTTACCTTGTTTCAATCCAAAAACTCATACATGTAGCATGTATCACTGGGTGTCAAGACACAGCTGTGAATGGCCACAGCTGGATTTTGGGGGATTTTAAGGGTGAAACATGGTAATATAACAAGGGTCGCGATGCAAAAATTGCAGACATCAAGGAGGGGTCGAGATGTTCTTTTTCATACAGTGGGGAGAACGAGTATTTGACACACTGCCGATTTTGCTGGTTTTCCCACTTGCAAGCCATGTAGAGATCTGTAATTTGTATCATAAATTCTCTTCAACTGTGAGGGACGGAATCTAATACAAAAATCCCGAAAATCACATTGTATAATTTTTAAATAATAAATTTGTATTTAACTGCATGAAAT
This sequence comes from Corythoichthys intestinalis, assembly GCF_030265065.1. Lineage (NCBI taxonomy): Eukaryota > Metazoa > Chordata > Actinopteri > Syngnathiformes > Syngnathidae > Corythoichthys > Corythoichthys intestinalis. The sequence goes on along the minus strand of NC_080408.1, from coordinate 42,503,198 downwards.
AAGTATTTGATACATTACAAACTAGTAAATATTTCGGCTCTTAGTTCTTTTTAAAGAACCCCTCCTGTTCTTCACTCATTACCGGAAGTAACTGCGACTGTTTGAACTTGTTACCTGTATAAAAGACACCTGTTCACATGCTCAAACAAACAAACTCCAACCTCTCCACAATGGCCAAGACCAAAGAGCTGTGTAAGGACATCAGGGATACAATAATAGACCTGCACAAGGCTGGGATGGGCTACAGGAAAATAAGCAAGCAGCTTGGTGAGAAGGTAACAACTGTTGGAGCGATTATTAGAAAATGGAAGAAGTTCAAGTTGACGGTCAATCTGCCTCGTTCTGGGGCTCCATGCAAGATCTCACCTCGTGTGGCATCACTGATCATGAGGAAGTTGAGGGATCAGCCCAGAACTACACGGCAGGACCTGGTCAATGACCTGAAGAGAGCTGGAACCACAGTCTCGAAGAAAACCATCGGAAACACATTACGCCGTCATGGATTAAAATCCTACAGCGCACGCAAGGTCCCGCTGCTGAAGCCAGTGCATGTCCAGACACGTCTGAAGTTTGCCACTGACCATCTGGATGATCTAGAGGAGTAATGGGAGAAGGTCATGTGGTCGGATGAGACCAAAATTGAACTTTTTGGTCTAAACTCGGCTCGTTGTGTTTGGAGGAAAAAGAAGGATGAGTACAACCCCAAGAACACCATCCCAACCGTGAAACATGGAGGAGGAAACATCATTTTTTTGGGGTTGCTTCTCTGCCAAGGGTACAGGATGACTGCACCGTATTGAGGGGAGGATGGATGGGGCTATGTATCGCCAGATCTTGGCTGACAACCTCCTTCCTTCAGTGAGAGCCGTGAAGATGGGTAATAGCTGGGTCTTCCAGCATGACAACGACCCAAAGCACACAGCCAAGGCAACTAAAGAGTAAGAAGCATCTTAAGGTCCTGGAGTGGCGTAGCCAGTCACCAGATCTGAACCCGATAGAAAATCTATGGAGGGAGCTGAAAGTCCGTGTTGCCCGGCAGCAGCCCCGAAACCTGAAGGCTCTGGAGAAGATCTGCATGGAGGAGTAGGCCAAAATCCCTGCTGCATTGTGTGCAAACCTTGTCAAGGACTACAGGAAACGTTTGGTATCTGTCATAGCAAACAAAGGTTTCTGTACCAAATATTAAGTTCGATTTTTGTGATGTATCAAATACTTATTTCATGCAATTAAATGCAAATTTATTATTTAAAAATCATACACCGTGATTTTCTGTTTTTTTGTATGAGATTCCGTCCCTCACACTTGAAGAGAACTTATGATACAAATTACAGACCTCTACATGCTTTGCAAGTGGGAAAACCAGCAAGATCGGCAGTGTATCAAATACTTGTTCTCCCCACTGTATATTTACTAGAGGTGTGCATCGACACCGCCCTCACGATTCGATTCGATTACGATTCGGAAGGCCACGATTCGATTCGATTCAGAGGGTCACGATTCGATTCGGTTCGATTCGGCAATGCATTGCGATGCATTAAAGCCTGGGATGCATTAAAATTCTAAAGCAAAGCATATTTTTCATGAATCATGAGCCAACATAAGCGGACAGACATTAAACAACTTTTTATTGGCTCTGGTGTCACTCCTGGTTGAAGTCAAATGAAAATAGTATACTTTCATATATATCTTTAAAAAAAAAAAATCAGATCACAGCATTTATTTAGTGCTTTGAATGAGACCAGGGCTTTCTCTTTTTTTTTTTTTTTTTTACACACAGTAGCAGCCTTTCACACAGTGCAACATCTGAACTCCTGTGCAAAATCAGTAATAACAGTCACTGTATTTTAGTCACAACGACCCATCGATAAAAATATTCAAGTAAATATTAAAGAAATCGACAAAGAAAATATTGTAGTGCAGCAGGATCTTTATCGCAATATCAATCCAGGGATCACTTCAGTTGCAAACAAAACATCAACTAAATTGCAATGTAGAACAAAAGTAAAATGTAGGCCTAGCCTATCTTATATCTATAATATTTCTCGCTCCCTCTTTCTCCGTTTCAGCCATTGTTATGTTATGTCCTATCTCTCTGCTCTCTCGATTACAACTGCGCTTGTCTGTGACGTTACTCCGGTAAGGAAGCGGATTTGGGTTCCTCGTCCCCCCTGCATAGGGGTTAGATCTTGTGCCCGAACCCGACCCGACCCGAAATGTTAAGCATTCACGTTTCGGTGGGTCGGGTCGGGCCGCCGCGCCGGACTAATAAATTATTTAAAAAAAAAAAAAAAATTCGCAGAGGGCTGCCCTCTTTTTCTTCTTCTCCTCCTGTTATTTCGTTGTGTGAATGCTTTTATAATTCTCATAAAAATATGTAGACTATTTAAATATTGAGTAAACTTTTTTTCCTGCCAACTGAGAATTCGTTACGAAAGACACTTTTATTTATGCACACAAAGGCAAATGTGATCCTTTTGAATCTTCTCCTCTGTGTGTCTGTAAAACCGTGTTTTTAAAAAAATATTAAACTTTCCCAGCGTTATTTTGTTGAGTAAATGCTTTTATAAATCTCTTAAAAATATGTAGACTATTTAAATATTGTGTAAACTTGCGTTTTTTGTCTGCCAACTGAGAATTTGTTAGGAAAGACACTTTTATTTATGCACACAAAGGCAAATGTGATCCTTTCGAATCTTCTCCTCTGTGTGTCTGCAAAACCGTGTTTTTTTTTATATTAAACTTTCCCAGCGTTATTTCGTTGTGTAAAGGCTTTTATAACTCTTATAAAAATATGTAGACTAAACAGTAAGAAAACTTGAAGAAATGAAAATAAATTGCTGCTGCTGCGTTTTTTTCCCCACAATTTAAAGTTGCACCGATACCAGTATCGGCAGGGGGCGCCGATCCAGCCCGAATTGATGGTATTGGTATCGACGAGTACTAACATTTAGGGCGCCGATACCATCTACTGGCATCACTTTAGCGCAAATGAACTGTCTTCCCCACGTGAGCCAACTTCCCAAATCCCGATGCATGACATATGTATGTCTTTGTCGCGAACTTACCAAACGAAAATAACACCTTCGTCTTCAATTTTAAGGATGTTCACTACAACTCATATTCGCAATGTTACGCTGCTTTCTTAACATGGCATTCACTAACGATTAGCATGCTTAAGCTAACGCTTGCTGTAGTAACGCCGATGGGATCAGAAAGGTTAAAACCGTGGGAGACTAAGCAAACTCATGGTTTCATGATGAACAATGAGTGGCAAGTTAAGAGCGCCATACTTCAAACTCGTCCTGTTTATGAAAATCGATTGTCATATTATGCTGGTGTGTTGCAGTAATGAGCAGAAGTGACTTCTGTGGCCAGAAAACACTCAAGCGGCGCAGCGCGCACACTAGATATCATCAGATAGCAACCTAGATGTCATATGTCCGATCCCATGCCAACTCTCGCGCGCACATACTTGATATCATCAAATAACAACCTAGATGTGCTTAATTAGATCCCATGCCATTAGCTGCGTGAGCCCAGAGAGACGAGTAGTCCATATACTACATTGATGAATTAGAAACCGCCATGACTGAATGGAAGTTAAGCAGGCCAAATCAATCCTTACTAGTGACTATAGATAATGCTGCTAATACTGTTAATTCAGCATATGTTACAGATGGACTCGGACCACAAATAGGATGTTTTGCTTATATGGTAAATATAGCTGCCAAGAGAGCTGCAGCAATCAACAGTGTGCCCCACTTTACAAACAGTTCTTTTTCAGATTGTTCTCAGCACTTACAGTATATACAAAATTTCTTCAGATCAGTAAGAAGTAAGCACATAAATATCATGCACTAAAATGCTTGTTTATATGATTGCACTGTTATTTTTGCTTGTTAGCAAAAAATAAATAAATAAATAAATAATAATAATAATAACAATAATAATAACAGTTGTATTTTCTGTTTCAGAGCATTAAATGTATTGAATTGTATGGAAAATCGTACCGAACCGTGACTTAACTGTATCATTGCATCCCTTATACGTACAAATATATATATATATATATTATATATGTTTTTTTTCTTTTTTGCAAACAGAGTGGTATCGGAATGGTATCGGTATCGGCCGATACTGCACAGCCAGGTATCTGTATCGGTATCGGGCCCAAAAAATGGTATCGGTGCAACACTAGTTGAAACTAAAGCGGTTGTGTGACGTCTGTAAACGGGGGTTTCCAGGGTAAAACAGACAAATCAAAAATAGTTTGGGGGCTTAATGCACCATGAATGTGCTATTGCAGCATATAGACATATTGTTCTATCAAACACAACAGTTCTTTTGGCTTAAAATACAGCAGTTTTTTTAGAGAGGGGTGCAAGAACAGAAACTGCTTTTTCAGACTTGTCAGTGTTTTCCGCCATATACTTAAATATCTGCAGAAATGCGAGGGATGTACTAACTTTTGTGATACACTGTATATATGTTTTGTTTTTGTTTTTTTACTCTGACAGCTACTAGAAATGACCCTTACTCCCACAGTGAAAGTAGAGTTGGCTTTGTTGTTAGGAAGTGAAGACTTGAAAAGGATTTCCCACTGATTTGGAGTCAGATGGAGATTTTGGTAAATAAGTCATGTTGTTTAGGTTATGATTATCTGAATCTTTGATAATAGCAGGGTGAGGCAGCATTCAGTTATTGAAGTTAGCTGAAGGTCTGAAGGGTGCTCAAACTGTTCGCTCCTTTAAATCAGCTTTTGTTTACCACAGCATATTCATAACTGTCTTTACATTTTAAATGTCATGTTATTTTATTTTTATTCTTTTTTTTTTGTTTCATTTCCATTTCCGATTTCAAGTGTTTTTTTTAAAACTCTCTTGATGATTTAATTTGATTTTTAAAATATTTTATAAAAATTCATTTTCAAATTTTGTTTTCATTTCCTGTTTCAATTGTCTTTGTTTTTAACTATATCTTGTTGATTTAATGTGATTATTAAATATAATTTTATCTCTGTTTGTTGAGCTTCACGTGATGTAAAGCACTTTGAATTGTCATGTGAGCTGGTTGTTCTCCATTTTATTGCTATTACTATAATTTTCTGAATTTCCCCTAGGGGTGAAATTATCTTATATCAGGGGTGGCAAACTCATCTTTGTCGTTAACCACATTGTGTTTTTTCTTCTAGGTTTTCATTTTAGGTTTCCTTTAGAGTGCTTTTTTGTCTTCCAAGCAGGGCTACCATGATTAATCCAACTAATCGTTTAGAGACATTGTTAACCTCAAAATTGCGAAAGTCCTCATTTTTTTTGGAGTCTCCTAACAGCAATTAACTTCAAATGTATTTGTAGTTAAAGTTTTATTCATTTATTCATCAATTTTTTCCTAAACAACAGGGAAAAAAATATTTTAAAGTTTTTTTTTTTTTTTTTATTCTGAAAGTAGAAAAAAATCCAAATAGTCTACTTTTTTATGAAATTTTTATTGACATATTTTTTTTAAAGAGGAGACTAAATTTTTATCTGATTTCTGCAGTCATCGCTCCTTTATCGAGGACTATAGAAATTATATTTGAATTTTAGTTGAATGTAAACGGGAATTCAATGCATATTTGATTTACTTTCGTAACCCTTTGATGTGTAATGTTGGTTTTTGGTCAGTGCTAAAGTAAAATTCCCCCCTAAAATGCAATTTGAAGATATTTCTTTTCCCCTGTCAATGCGCTTTTATTGGCTGATGTGACTAGTAGTAAAAAAAAAAAAATAAAATAAAATAAAAATAAAAATACACCCAATATGAGGTCTTGCATGACAAAATTTTAGATTGCTAGGTTTTTACAACTTTTACAAGCATGTTTTCCTCAAATGTTCATTTGACTTTCTACCTTAGTTTCCAAGCAAAACATCTCTGAAAGAAAGCTTTGCGCGTGCAAAGTGACTAAACCAGACGGGATTATCCATTCTCTAATATATTCCGTGTTTGAATCTCTTTAGTAGCAAATAACGCTCTCGTGTCCCCCAAGTCATTAAATCCGATGATTCTTTAAACCTAATACTAATAAAACTAATCCAACTGTGGGAACAGAGCCTGTAGATCCCTATCTTCCTGGTCTTATGTCCAAATATTTCCTGTTTAAGTTTTCAGCAGGAGCGCACAGAAGGTCGATCAGCTATGGTTTCATATTTACTTTACACATTTCTGGTCTTCAGAAATACACTACATTGCCCCTGGCCACGGTTGACCTTGTGTGCTCTTGCATGAGAACATATTGTACATACAGTATGTGTGTGTTGTCTTTACCTAACATAGTCAAAGCATAATACATGTGGCCTATGGGGGATCCCCGTCCTGCGATTGTATCAACATTCACTATGTGGGTGAGAGAACAGGAAGGGATTAACCCTTTATTGGGTACTCAGTGAACTCATTAGCTGCTGTTGACGGCGCTAGACGTCCAATACATTTAAACATGTGACCCCAAAATGTCTCACAATCAACAGGAAGTGACTAGATATACCAACCCTCACAGCAAAGTTACCATCGGTACTGTTATTATAAATAAATTTAGGAAAGAATAGAATGTCAATAAAAGAGAAATTAATTATATTTAAATGAATAATAACAGAAATGAATCTAATTACAGCCCTAAGTCACACTCTAACGTAGAGTTGTCCAATATTATCGGCTGACAAAAGCATTTTTAATATCGACATCAGTTTTTCATTATCTGGTTTGGGCCAATATGTGTGTTGCCTTCAAAGTGATTGTAGAAGTATTATGCCTTTGTGCAAGGGCTGGTCACAGTTTAGCACAGCAGTTATGCTTTTGACCATTAGATGTCTCCAAACTAAGATGCTTGTGATTTGTTATGTGAGTAGACCACTTGCATTCATGGCGCAAAAATTCAATGAACAATAAATGATTGGAAAAATAATGAACTATCATTACAGTGTATCACAAAAGTGAGTACACCCCTTGCATTTCTGCAGATATTTAAGTATATCTTTTCTTGGGACAACACTGACAAAATGAAACTTGGACACAATGAAAATTAGTCCGTGTGTAGCTTATATAATAGAGTTAATTTATTTTTCCCTCAAAATAACTCAAAATATAGCCATTAATATCCAAACCCCTGGCAACAAAAGTGAGTACACCTCTATGAAAAATGCACATCCCTAAATGTCCAAATTGAATACTGCTTGTCATTTTCCCTCCAAAATGTCATGTGACTTGGTACAGTAGTGCTGTCTGTCAGCATTGCTGAAGAGATTGAAGAGGTGGGGGGGGGGGGGGGGTGTCATCCTGTTAGTGCTCAGACCATACGCCACACTTTACAGTACATCAAATTGGTGTGCATGGCTATCACCCCAGGAGGAAGCCTCTTCTGAAGACGGTACACAAGAAAGCCCACCCGTCACATCAGACCATAGGACATGGTTCCAGTAATCCATGTGCTTTGTTGACATGTCTTCGCAAACTGTTTGCGGGCTTTCTTGTGTACCATCTTCAGAAGAGGCTTCCTCCTGGGGTGACAACCATGCACACCAATTTGATGTAGAGTGTGGCGTAAGGTCTGAGCACTAACAGGCTGACCCCCTACCTCTTCAATCTCTGCAGCAATGCTGACAGCACTTCTGTTACGAGTCATACGACATTTCGAAGGGAAACAGACAAGCAGTACTCAATTTGGACATTTATGGATGTGCGTTTTTTCATAGGGGTGTACTCACTTTTGTTACCAGGGGTTTAGATATTAACAGCTACTGTATATTTTGTGTTATTTTGAGGGAAACATAAATGAACTCTATTATATAAGCTGCACACAGACTACTTTTCATTTGGTCAAAGTGTCATTTTGTCAGTGTTGTCCCATGAAAAGATATACATAAATAGCTGCAGAAATGCGAGGGGTGTACTCACTTTTGTGATACACTGTATTTCGGTTTGATATCGGTATTGGGTTTTTGGAGTTGGACATAACGGGATATCGCTTATCGGTTAAAAAGTTATTATCGGACAACTCTATATTTAAAGAGAACCACGGACAGAAAGACTTGCAGTCCTTAAAAAAATAAATGTTAGTATGAGTTTTAATAATTTGATATTCAAACCCTCTTAATGTTTTTATTATTTGTAAAATTTGAAAAATTAGTTTAACTAGTAGACCGCCATTGTTGTTGACGACGAAATGCAGTGACATCACTGGGCAGCACTGCCGTAAACATGGCCCCCTTCTCCCCTTTCATTTGAACCAGAGCGGAAAAGTGGTGAGCAGGACAACACTGTTGATATTTCACACAACGAGCAGCAAAAGCAATTAAATAAAAGTCTCCAGCAGGATTGAAATCCGTGTTTGATGTTTCCTCGCGATGTTATAGTCACGATTTTCCTTAGAAAGCAATCGCAACCCACATGCGCTGTCTGTCTGTGCTGTAAAACCTGAAAGGGAAACGCAACTGAAAAGAAAGTACGGCTAGCTTGACCACGGAATTAAAAAACACGGCTCACTTCAGACAGCAAGCAGTCAACAAGAACATCGGGTTTGCGAAAAAGGGTTTATTGATCGTGAAAAGGAAGACACAAAAGAGGACAGTAGGTCGGGATCAGTTAGAAAAAAAAAAAAAACCTGAGGGAAAACCGCAGTGAGAGGCAGACAAATGAAAAAAACAAGACAATGATACCACTAACAACGAAGGGATATACTGGACTGTCTCAGAAAATTAGAATACACAATATTCTAATTTTTTGAGACAGTCCTGTGTCTGAGTCCTGACTGTCTCAGGAAATTAGAATATTGTGTATTCTAATTTCCTGAGACAGTCCTGTATATATACACAGGACTGTCTCAAAAAATTAGAATATTGTGTATTCTAATTTTCTGAGACAGTCCAGTACAAACTGTCAAATGGAAGCAAGTCAATACAAGCCGCCTAGGATCGGTTTGAAGACACTGTCGATGAGCTGGAATTGGATGAAGGTACGACGTTAGGAACTCATCCCGCATCTCTGTAGCAAAACATTCTGAACAGCAGCAGAATGTGACAAAATCATGCCAGTTGTCATACTAGCCTTGCTTGCTAGCTAGCACACCTTTTCCCCAGTTCAGGCCATTACACGTGTAAAAAATGGTGCCCTCCATGGGTCAAAACATGTACTAAATATTATTGATTTTTAAATCAATGGCAGTAATATATGTGTTTTTAATAACATATTTTAGTAAAAGAGAACAATTGTGGCTAATTAGAGCCTACAAGTCTTTAAGTCCAAGGTTCCCTTTAAACTGGGAGGACTGGCCATTAATTCTCATCTTTCAGTGCCACTGACGGAGCTAGACGTCCAATCCATTTTGACTGGGAGAGGCAATGAATAAATGTTTAGGACGTCTAGTATTGTCAATGACAGACAATGAGTTGAGAGTAAACTGTAAGCTCTTAAAAAAAGGTCATAATTCGTGCATGAAAGGGTTAATATTGTGGCCTACATAGTACACAATGCCATGTCCTCATATGTGGACGCCAGGTCTTAATGAGGTGTTTCCAAATGACCAAAAATAGTCACTTGCCCTATAAAGGGTTAAAGCGGCTCAAACATTTGGGGAAGGCTGAACCCATGCTGGCTATGATCCCTCCCCCTTTCTTAGCTCTGACCTCAGTCTCAAACTTGTATGTGATACACACGCACACACACTTGCTTGGTCACATGCCCACTCACCCACACACACACACACACACACACACACATGTATCTCCCACTCTGCAGGGGCACTTGGACAAACAGACCAAAATGGACAAAGACTTGAGCTAGTGTGAGTGACTGAAGTTGGGAGAGGGAAGAGGAAGGACTTGTTTTTGTTTGCTCTGTGATTAAAAGGTGCAACAACCCGAGGGGAGCGGAGGAAGCAGTGAGTGAAACAGAAGAAGAGCAAGGGGAGGCGAGGAGACACATCCGAAGGCAGAAAGAGGGGGGCGAGGGCAGCTGGAACAGCGACACATTTAGACCTGAAGCAAAGATCCACGTCAGGGATCTATTAATGCAGCGCTACTGGGGATGAAATCCTTGCGTCTTCAAGGCAGAACCAAGATTGACAGCTGGAAGTCTCTCACTGGAGGAATCCAGGTGTTCAGACAGACAGTCCGGTGTCATCTCCTCATTGAAAATTCTCAAGATCCTAGGATGGATTGGCCATCTAACTCCTAGAACCGGTGTCAAGTCCAACTGGTTGGGAATGACAACCCCCGGGAATCCGCGGAGAGCCGGACAGTCCCACGGAGCGAGACAGACGAGGGAACGAGCGGCGCTTTCCAGGGATGAGAGTCGACCCGAGCTGAGGGGAAGCCAGATACCCAGAAGAAGAGGCTGACTGCGGGTCGGCCGGAGGAATCATGAGCGTGCCGACCAACTGCGGGTTCTGTTATTCTGGGGAGCGGAGCGTCATGGTGCGCAGCGGGAACAAGTGGGGATCACCCTGTGCTGTCAACAGGCCCATTGACATCATACAGAAACGCAGGCGGTAATTCAAAGCTTTCTCTTCTGATTTCCATATACAGTGTGAGCACAATATTGTGTTTGTGAGTTGAGGAGCTTAATAGATTCTGCCAATCGTAAGTGTCTCAATTTTCTCCTGGATTTTTGCTTCTCACATTATTTTTACCACAATAGTGTCTACGTTAACGCATTGGTTTGAGCACTAAAAGCCAGTCCTCCCAAAATTAAATAAACTGGACGTCTATCGTTGTTAATGATATAATGTTTTAGTGTGATTATATACAGTCAGGTGAAAAAATTTGGACACCCTATTAAATATTCAGTTCTTTATTAAGAAATGTTCACATATCAATGTCTGATCATGTTTTTCTTTATATCTGGAAAAGAAAGTGATATAATTGCAGATAAATAACAAAAGATAACATTGTTTTACTCATTAAACCAAATACATCAACAAAAAATGCATATTCTAACTGAGGAAAAAGTTCGGACACCCTTCCACCTAATAGCGTTACCTCCTTTGGCTGAAATAACTTCAGTGAGACGCTTTTTGTAGCCAACTACCAGTCTTTGACATTGGTCAGAAGAAAGTTTGCACCACTCCTCAACGCAGAATACTTTCAACAGTGACTGACTGTTGAAGTAAGTGAAAACACAATGGTGAGATCAAAGGAGCTGTCTGAGGCCTTCAGAAAGAAGATTGTAAACACTTATGAGTCTGGTAAGGGATTTCAAAAGATCTCAAAGGAATATCAAATCTGCCTTTTCACTGTCCAGAAAATAGTCTACAAGTGGAGGACATTCAAAACAACTGCCAACATGCCCAGGTCTGGCCGTCCAAGCAATTTCACCCCGAGTGCAGATCCCAAAATTCTAAAATAAGTCTCCAAAAATCCTGAAATGTCATCACGGTCTCCAAAAATCCTGAAATGTCATCACGGAACCTACAGCAGGCTCTTGCTACTGTTGATGTGAATGTTCATACCTCTACAATCAGAAAGAGACTTCACAAGTTGAACCTTAATGGGAGGTGTGCAGGGAGGAAACCTTTCCTCTCTAAGAAGAATATGAAGGCCAGACTGAAGTTTGCCAGAGTGAATGTAGACAAGGACCAGGACTTCTGGAATAATGTTCTATGGACAGATGAATCTAAAATTGAATTATTTGGACACCAGAACAGAGGACATTTTTGGCGTAAACCCAATACAGCATTCCAAGAAAAGAACCTTATACCAACTGAGAAACATGGAGGTGGAAGTGTCATAGTTTAGGGATGCTTTGCTACAGCAGGACCTGGCCAGCTTACCATCATAGAATCCACCATGAATTCTATCATGTATTACAGGGTGCTTGAGGAACATGTAAGATCATCTGTGGAAAAAAATTAAAGCTGAAGTGAAACTGGACCCTGCAACATCACAATGACCCAAAACATACCAGTAAATCCACCAAGGACTGGCTGAAAATAAATGGAGAGTCCTGGAATGGCTGAGACAAAGCCCAGATCTTAATCCCACTGAGATGCTTAGGGGTGACTTGAAACGGGCTGTACATGCAAGAAACCCCTCAAAAATTTCACTTCTGAAAGTATTCTGCGTTGAGGAGTGGGGCAAACTTTGTTCAGACCGATGTCAAAGACAGGTAGATGGCTACAAAAAGCATCTCACTGAAGTTATTTCAGCCAAAGGGGCTAACACTAGCTATTAGGTGGTAGGGTGTCATAACTTTTTCCTCAGTTAGAGTATGCATTTTGGTTGATATATTTGGTTTAATGAGTAAATCAATGTTAATTTTTGTTGTTTACCTGCAATTAAATCACTTTCTCTTCCTTTGATAAAGAAAAACAAGATCAGACATTGATATATGAACATTTTTTTTCTTATAAACCTGTCCTGTTCAGCTGTTATACATGAACATTTCTTAATAAAGAACTGAATCTTTCATGGGGTGTCCTAATTTTTTCACATGACTGTCGTTTTTCCATTTCAAAATAGCTTTTCTCTTTAATAGTTGCATCATAGCTTGATTACCTGACCTATGTATCGATAATTGTCGTATCACCACATTGTGAGATCATAGTTATCGTGAGGTATCGCCAAAACAAAAGTAAACGATCATCATAAATTCATTCTATTGTATTGTTGTAATAATTTGAAAATAATCAACTCTATAGTGCCGATAATTCCAAAATCAATTATTTAAAATAGCCATTAGAGCTCACTATACAGGCAAACAATGAGTGGGATAAATCACCACATAACATAAACATATGGTGCATAAAGCGGTTTTCATATTGCTCTGCAGGTATTCTTTTTATTAAATCTGTAGTAAAAAAATTTGCAAGAATGCAGTGGTAGTTCAGTAAGATGATGCACAGAACTGTCTTCTGTTTTTTGGCTTTTATTTTTCGTAGGAAAAACATCAAAAAGGATTGCCATGGCTTGGATCTTGCTTTGATGCTTTCTTGGAGAGCGGTTGTTGCCAGGATGTTTCCTTTGTAATTTCAGTCTTTTTGTCTTTAATGCTTGACCTATTGTTCTTTAATAATTGTTGGATTTTCTTGAACGAAATGATGAGCTGTTAAAAAAGCATTGTAGTGTTATTTCAAAGCCGTGGAACTGATGTGACAAATGGGTTTGGATCTTTTGTATCGCTGTAGTTCTTCCGTTTCACTGTAAACGAGAAAACATTTTTTTCTCAGAAAAAAAGATATGATTTCTTATAAGGATATAGGTTATTAAATTGAGATGGACCTTGCTTCATCGGACAACTAATCTGTAAGGTTTCTTTTTTTTGAGTCATGGTATTGACCTTTTTACGCATGCATCCACTTATGCAAAAAGATGAGGTGATGATGCTGGAGAGTAAAGGTCTGTGTCTCCATTATATTCTCCTAAGGAATAGTATGTAGAAGCCAGATGTGAGATTAACTACCATGTCAGGTCCTATGTTTAATTTACTCATGAGACAACCAAAAGTGATTGATGTTCAAACTGTGACCTTTTTAGGCACTTTTTCCACATGTTCACTGTGGCAGTACTTCATCATTTACCCATGCAAACGCTTATCAGTCTTTCAGACAAGAAGGGCAGAGTCCTCCTGATAAATGTACAGCCCTACCGCATGGATTAAACTGTTTAGGTTTTATTATTATTATTTTATATAAAAAAAATATTTGTTTGTTTGTTTTAAAACTGTATGTGTATATATACTGTGTGTATATATACATATATATATATATATATATATATATATATATATATATATATATATATATATACACACACAGTGGGGTAAATAAGTATTTAGTCAACCACTAATTGTGCAAGTTCTCCCACTTGAAAATATTAGAGAGGCCTGTAATTGTCAACATGGGTAAACCTCAACCATGAGAGACAGAATGTGGAAAAAAAAAAAAAGCAGAAAATCACATTGTTTGATTTTTAAAGAATTTGTTTGCAATCATGGTGGAAAATAAGTCTTTGGTCTATACCAAAAGTTCATCTCAATACTTTTTTATGTACCCTTTGTTGGCAATAACAGAGGCCAAACGTTTTCTGTAACTCTTCACAAGCTTTTCACACACTGTTGCTGGTATTTTGGCCCATTCCTCCATGCATATCTCCTCTAGAGCAGTGATGTTTTGGGGCTGTCGTTGGGCAACACGGACTTTCAACTCCCTCCTCACCCCGTGGTGTCAAAATGATAGCAAGAATGGTGAGCAAAAATACCAGAATCACACGGGGGGACCTAGTGAATCACCTACAGAGAGCTGGGACCACAGTTACAAAGGCTACTATCAGTAACACAATGCGCCGCCAGGGACTCAAATCCTGCCCTGCCAGACGTGTCCCTCTGCTGAAGTAAGTACACGTCCAGGCCTGTCTGCGGTTCGCTAGAGAGCATTTGGATGATCCAGAAGAGGACTGGGAGAATGTGTTATGGTCAGATGAAACCAAAAATAGAACTTTTTGGTAGAAACACAGGTTCTCGTGTTTGGAGGAAAAAGAATACTGAATTGCACCTACCCACTGTGAAGCATGGGGGTGGAAACATCATGCTTTGGGGCTGTTTTTCTGCACAGGGACCAGGACGACTGATCTGTGTAAAGGAAAGAATGAATGGGGCAATGTATTGAGAGATTTTGAGTGAAAATCTCCTTCCATCAGCAAGGGCATTGAAGATGAGACGTGGCTGGGTCTTTCAGCATGACAATGATCCCAAACACACAGCCAGGGCAACAAAGGAGTGGCTTCGTAAGAAGCATTTCAAGGTCCTGGAGTGGCCTAGCCAGTCTCCAGATCTCAACCCCATAGAAAATCTGTGGAGGGAGTTGAAAGTCCGTGTTGCCCAACGACAGCCCCAAAACATCACTGCTCTAGAGGAGATCTGCATGGAGGAATGGGTCAAAATAACAGCAACAGTGTGTGAAAAGCTTGTGAAGAGTTACAGAAAACGTTTGGGCTCTGTTATTGCCAACAAAGGGTACATGACAAAGTATTGAGATGAACTTTTGGTATTGACCAAATACTTATTTTCCACTATGATTTGCAAATATATTCTTTAAAAATCAAACAATGTGATTTTCTGTTTTTTTTTCCCACATTCTGTCTCTCATGGTTGAGGTTTACCCATGTTGACAAATACAGGCCTCTCTAATATTTTCCAAATGGGAGAACATGCACAATTAGTGGTTGACTAAATACTTATTTGCCCCACTGTATATATAGATTTTTTTGTCCTTTTCCCCAAAGGCATTTATAATTTTTGCTATGCTTTTTTCTTTCTCTCTTTTACTAACTACCACAACACAAACTCTGAGCTGGCAGTGAGTGAGTTAAGCAAATAACTTTTGAATAGATGTCCACTGTAGTGACCACAGACCCTGAAATGGCAGCGTTTTCTTGCTGTTCTTATTGTTTGTTGTCCAAGTAACGCATTTACTATTGGATCATTCTTTAATTCTTTGTACAGACTTCAGAGGCGTAGGGGGGTGCGAGTGCGCGCTGCGTGCACGTGCGGTCATCTTGGCTATAAAAGTGGCGAAAACTAAGCACTTTACACTGACTCATATGGATATACTTACATTCAGTCATGGACGCACACATTTTAACAGGTGGCAGTCATCAGCTTGAAATCCGCACCTTACGCCAATTCTCGCTCCCAGAATACGCAGCACTTGTGACGTAGGACAATAACAGGACTGGTTGCTATGGGAACGTACGCATACCCAAGGAACCTTGCTAAAAGGAGTATTGAAATTGCTAATAAAATCGTTTAGGATGATTTTAGATGCATCTATGTTATATTTTTCTTATAGAGTATTCGACGAGGAATACGATAGACCCATTAATAGAATTTTTGGGAAAAATCACCATTTCTTTAAGTAGTCACATGAATAATGAGGTGGTTTGTGAAAATCAAGGCAAGATAACACGGCAAGGACTTTCCAGAGAGTAGTTGGTGAGTAACTCTTTAAACAATCATGTGGTATTAATTCTGATTGGACTTTCCTAAACATGTATAATCTGCGACATAGTTAGTGCTGATTGGGATTGATAACAGAATCTTTAGATAATCTGTCAAATGATTCCATGGTATTGAAACACTCCCTACACTTGTCGTTGCGACAGTGCAGTAAAACTGCGTGTCCTAAATCTGTTAGCCCTCTGGGGGCCCCTGCTGGCTGGGCGCCCTAGGCAATTGCCTGGTATGCCTAATGGGACGCGACACCTCTGTGTACAGTTTAGCCTTTTGTTCTCAATTTTGAATGGCTTGATCTAGCGTGAGCCACATTAAAAAACTATGAAGGCAGCCAGGAGCAGGACGGAAAAATCCAACAGAGCCTTTCGGAAGGTTTCTAACCTCACCGCTGACAACAAACAATGTTGAAGCAAGTGATTTATGCGAGCCTAAATTGTATATGAAGTGCTAGCTTTGAAAAAATGGCAGATCTGGCACAGCGCGTGTGAATGAGGTAACGGAGGTTACGCTTTCTGAGCGTATTTCACCGAAGTTCAAGCCTTTGTCAGTTCAGGGGAAGGCAAATCTTCTTGCTCTCAAGTGTGAAAGTTGGATGCCATTTAGAGCCAGACCACTTTAAGGAGTCATTTTATCTGTTTGTAAGAATTTCTCAGGAGCAACTCGTTAGCTCGACTTTAGCACTTGCACTACATGAATCTTCTTGTTTGTAGCAATGAAGTCATCGCATGCCTTCAGTAGAGCATAGCGTCACCGCTAAAACGCATTATGTGATCATAAATATGTCGTAAGGTGTTTTTTCTTGAATTATCGGCGGCTTTGAATGGTAGAGAGCACAACGGGGAACATCCCTGGCTGTCGTATATCTGCCTCACAGATACGGCTAGAAACGTCACTCCTCCCGATGTTCTTGCACTTTACGCGCTGATGGAACAGCTCGTTCTTGTAAATCAACATTTGAGTTGACTTTAATGGTCATGACATCTGTTAAGTTGTTTTACTGTCCAGTGATGGACTTTCTGTGCTAGATTAGTTTATCACTTTATTATCAGGCTATTACGCATGGTTGTAGATGTCAGTTTGGGATTTTTTTTTTTGTTTTTTTTTTTGGTAGATTTGTAAAGATTTGTGGTTTCAACTCATTGGCTGCCATTGACAGTCATAGACATCTAGTCCATTAGAGCTGGGGGAGAATGCTAGCCCTCCCAGCTCAAATGAATCAGACATCTTTCACCGTCAATGGCACTCAATGGCTTTATGCACTTTTTGCAGGCTTTCCAAAATGTTAAGATATTTAAAGTACGTATGGCAGGATGAAAAATGTCTTAAAAAGCATTATTATGTGAATTAGAATCATATTATGAGACGATTTGACTACAGTGCCCTCCATAATTATTGGCACCCCTGGTTAAGATGTGTTTTTTAGCTTCTAATAATTATCTTTAATTCAAATAATATGGGACCTTAATGGAAAAAAGAGAAAAATCCAACCTTCAACACAAGTGCATTTATTCAGTGGGAAAAAAATCCCACATAAAGAAGTAATTATTTGACATCAAATAATGTGTGTCACAATTATTAGCACCCCAGGTGTTAATACTTTGTACAACCCCCCTTTGCCAACAAAAAAAGGTCTGGGGACTGAGATGGCCATGGGAGGAGCTTGATTTTGTGTCTGGTGAACCATTTCTGTGTAGATTTGGCCATATGTTTAGGGTCATTGTCTTGCTGAAAGACCCAGTGACAACCCATCTTCAGCTTTCGGGCAGAGGGCAACAGATTTTGATTTAAAATGTCCTGGTATTTCAAAGCATTCATGATGCCATGCACGCTAACAAGGTTCCCAGGGCCTTTGGAAGCGAAACAGCCCCACAGCATCACTGACCCACCCCCATACTTCACAGTGGGTATGTGGTGCTTTTCAGCATGCGCATCTTTCGTGGCAAGCCAGACCCACTTAGAGTGTTTGTTGCCAAAAAGCTCAATCTTGGTCTCATCTGACCAAAGCACAGGGTCCCAGGCTTCAACTGGGACCCTGTGCTTTGGTCAGATTATATATAATATATATTTTTTAAAAATGTATATATATATATATATATATATATATATATATATATATATATATATATATATAAGATAGAAAATCGAGCATAGACTTTCATTTGACGGGACACGAGGCTCTGGGCCGATCCTATTTTGAAAAACCTAAAATTCAAGTATTTTCAAAACCAAAGCCGCTAGCGACCTAAGACAAAAACAGGCCCCTCCCTTAGGCATATATAAGTCCCGATAAATATTATTTAAAAAAAACCATATATAAAATCCTGATTTATTATTTTTTATACAAGTATAACAAAATTTAAAATTGCTATAAAATTCTCAAATTTTACGCTAGATGCACACAAATCCCCAAATGCACAGATAATCACATATATTTTCAGGCTCAATAGCAATACTTAACACCATTTAATTTTATGCCCAAAATAGTAACTTAATTTTTTTTTCTATTTAGTGTTTTCAACAGCTAATAAATCACTCAATTTTCACATCAGAAACTTAATACTTGAGGAAAGCATGCAGAATCATCTTCATTTTACTCAATAAACGCAAATTTAGCATTTTTCTATATTCAATCACAACTTATTTAGGTTGAATTCCGCTATTGTGTAGAGATACAAACTCCAACAGGTGGCCGTCACAAAACACAGAGCTTTTTAAGTTGAAAATTCTTGTAAATAAATGCTTAAATCACGTAATTTCCATAGATATGAGCTTAAAACAGTCTACTGTGGATTTTTGGTTAAAAACAAAAAACAGGCAGTTATCGTTCATTTTACGTAAATATTTCAAGCAAAAGTTACAGTATTATTTAATCCAACATGGCGGCCGTTACGAAACTGAGAGCTTTTAAAGTTGAAATTTCTTGTAAATAAATGCTTAAATAGCGGAATTTCTACAGATATGAACGTAAAACAGTCTAGATTCTTGGTTAAAAGCAAAAAACAGAAAGTTATCGTTCGGTTTACGTAAATATTTTGAAGCAAAAGTTACGGTATTGTGTAATCCAACATGGCGGCCTCACAAAACAAATGGCTTTTTATGTTAAAATTTCTTGAAAAGAAATGCTTAAATCGCAGAATTTCTACACATATGAATGTAAAACACTCAAAACTCTTGGTTAAAAGCAAAAAAAAAACAGTCATCATTCATTCCAACTGGTCCAGAATTCAGCTGCCTCCATCATAACAGGTACCCCATCCATCCACCACATCACCCCAGTCCTCCAACAGCTTTACTGGATCCCGGTCCACTTTCGAATACAGTTCAAAGTTCTCCTCCTCACACTCAAGGCCATCCATAACCTCGCCCCTCCATACCTGTCCCATCTCATTCATGTTACTATTCCCTCCTGTGCCCTTAGATCCTCCTCCTCCATACAACTGTCTTTCCCCCCCCCCGCTCGCCTCAGCACTATGGGGAGCCGAGCGTTCAGCCGCTTGGCTCCCCGGCTTTGGAATTCACTCCCACCCGACCTCAGGAACATAGATTCCCTCCCCCTTTTTTCAATCAAAACTCAAAACTCACCTGTTTAGACTAGCCTATCCACAATAATCACTAATTTCTGGTCTTTTTCACTGCCCTTATATCTCCTTTAGTTTTTCAAATTTCCTTAAACATTCTATACTTTCATTTTCTCACTTTTAATATGTTTAAATGTTTTAAATGATTGTACGCCGACCTTGAGTGCCAGAAAGGCGCCTTCAAATAAAATGTATTATTAATATTATTATTTTACGTAAATATTTCAAGCTAAATGTAGGCTATTTTTTTCCCATTAATTTCATTGTATTCACAACGTTTCAAAGTGCATGCATAGTGCAAAAAATATAATAATTACCTTGAATCCACGACCAAATCACTCTTGAGACAATCCTGCCTGCTCGTATGCAGTAAAACCTTTGTCCTAGTTCCACTTAAATCTGGCGTTAGAATGCAGCGTGTGTTTGATTTCATCAACTTCTGTCTGGTTCCGGCCCCCTACGGGAAGACGTGGCGCAATGTCTGTGAGAGCTGTCTTGTCAACTGATGGTGGAGTCTATGAATCAAGTATTGACATACAATGAACAGTGAAATGAACAGGCATTGACTGCAATGTTTATTTATCACTATTATGTATTTCTATAGGCTGAAGGCAGCCTGTCAAGTCACCACTAGAGTAGTTGTTGGTCAAGTGGACACTAACTTTGAAGTCCTTCTCCATCATTCATGAACCGATTGTCCTGAAACTTGCTAGCTATGTTGTATGGACCTCTCACCAGCCATCCTCATAGCCCGATTTTTCTGGATTAGAGCGGATTCAATAACTGTAGACTTATTGTTGTTGTTGTTACAATTTAGCAAGTAGAGGGCAGTTGCGCTTTTCATCACAGCCTTCTGCCTGTAGTGTGCTGTAGCACACCCATGCGTGTTGAAAAGGAAACAGATGTGTACAAGTACTAACAGCGTAACTAGGTAAGATGTAGAGGAAAAAACTGAACGTGATAAAGAAAAACTGAGTCCGGTTTTGGTTTCTGCAAACAAAAATTAAGTTAAAAACAGCTGTCAGACCTAAACTAACAGATTTTTTAAAAAATTCCAATTGTAGCTCGGTGTTATTTTTACCACAGACAGCTGAAAATGTGTAATATACACAAATGAACTGATTTTGAGCATTTATCCCAGTTTTTCAGAGATTTCGGCATCTGAGTTATATTGGCACTTCCAGCACAAGCGCATGACATTCTCAGTGTATCCTCAATCAAAACCTTCATATATTTTCTAAAAAACATTGTACACTGGCTATGATAATGAACCCAGTGACTTGAAACAGAGGGAAGTGTTAAAAACGCCACTCCACAGGCGTGTGCGACTATTGTCAAATCAATGGACGGAAAGAGGTCATGCAGTAGCAACAAAAAAAAACATTGTTTACAGTGTATCCTCATGAACAATGCCGTATTTTGTTAGGATAGCTAATGAATAGTCCTTAACATTTACCATTTTGTGGAAAATTGCTGCCGCCAGCCTGCTGTCTGAGGTATTGAATTTAAACGTTGTTTTGGGGTATTTTCTCAATGATGGGTTATCACTGAAACAAAACTTTAGGACTTAAACCTTTAAACAAACCTTCTGAGGTGAGAGTTTATTCGGATATTAATTTTGGAATTTTATTTGTTTTGGATGATGGAATACATCAATGTGTCAAAAAGGTGTCAGATATCATTTTGACAATGTTTGATATTTTCGGTCGAACTGCTCACAAATGCATCGACTGTTGGCAGTGGAACCACTTTAAGACCTCTTGATTTGGTAGAACGACTTTTAAGATTTTTTTGTAACTGATTAAAATATGATGAAAGTTGACTTAAACCTGACAGACTAGTTTCCCTTAAAGAGGTATTTCCATAAATTGCCATACAGCTAAATTGTTAGATTGGGACACATTCAGGCAACTCATTATTCTGTCGTGAAGTGTTGAACTTGTCTCAACCTCTTCTTATTTCTTCTCTAGTTACCTTTCCTTTTGTCTCACTTCACTTCCACTTCCAGACCTTCCAAGTTATCTCCTCTCACTTGTCTCATTTTGTTCGTTTCCATGCCAGACAGTTCCACAGGACAGAAGTTGAGGGTAATGACTCAGAAAGACAGTTTGTATTTGAGCCAATGATGTCATTTCATACACGTGTGGAACTAAAGCTGCGTTCACACCGGTGTTCTGCCAAAATGTCCTACATTGGCGAAACGTCCACATGCGGCGAATTTGACACCCGTCCCAAACCACTACTGTGCGCGCTAAACTTGTTTTATTAAGATGCATACAGGCAGAATGTATTAAAAAAATGCCTTAAGAAAATACTTAAATGGAAAAAAAGCATGTTTATTTCATATTTCAAGTGGCATTTTATACTCCTGAATGAATTGGACCGCTTGGATGTGTGTGGAAGCGATTGTTTTTGATTGTTATTGTTGCTTTGTTGCTGGAGAGAGAGTAATATTATATTATAATTAGTGTTGCACCGATACCATTTTTTGGGCCCGATACCGATACAGATACCTGGCTGTGCAGTATCCGATACCATTCCGATACCACTCTGTTTGCAAAAAAAAAAAAAAAAAAATATATATATATATATATATATATATAGTATGTATGTATGTATGTACGTATAAGGGATGCAACGATACAGTTAAGTCATGGTTCGGTACGATTTTCGATACAATTCAATATATTTAATGCTCTGAAACAGAAAATACAACTGTTATTTATTTATTTATTTTTTTCTTTATTTGCTAACAAGCAAAAATAACAGCGCCATCATATAAACAAGCATTTTAGTGCATAATATGTATGTGCTTACTTCTTACTGATCTGAAGAAATTTTGTATATAAGTGCTGAGAACAATCTTTACTGTTTGCAAAGTGGGGTACACTATTGATTGCTGAAGCTCTCTTAGCAGCTATATTTACCATATAAGCAAAACATCCTTTTTGTGGTCCGAGTACATCTGTAACATGGAATAAATTAACAGTATTTGCAGCATTATCTATAGACACTGGTATGGATTGATTTGGCCTGCTTAACTTCCATTCAGTCATGGCGGTTTCTAATTCATCAATGTAGTATATGGACTACGCGTCGCTCTGGGCTCACGCAGCTAATGGCATCGGATCTAATGTAGCACATCTAGGTTGCCATTTGATGATATCCAGTGTGTGCGCGCGAGAGTTGGCATGGGATCTAACATAGGACATCTAGGTTGCTATTTGATGATATCTAGTGTGCGCGCTGCGCCGCTTGAGTGTTTTCTGGCCACAGAAGTCACTTCTGCTCATTACTGCACAGCACCAGCATATGACAATCTACTTTCATAAACAGGACGAGTTTGAAGTATGGCGCTCTTAATTTGCCACTCATTGTTCATCATGAAATCATGAGTTTGCTTAGTCTCCCACGGTCTTAACCTTTCTGATCCCATCGGGGCTAAACCAGCAGGCGTTAGCTTACGCATGCTAATCGTTTGTAAATGCCCCATGTTAGATGAGCAGCGTAACGTCGCGATTATGCGTTGTTGTTAACATCCTTAATATTGAAGACGAAGGTATTAATTTTGTTTGGTAATTTCGAGACAAAAACAAACAGATGTCATGCATCGGGATTTGGGAAGTTAGCTCACGTGGGGAGGACAGTACATTTGCGTTCAAGTGATGCCAGTAGATGGTATCGGCGTCCTAAATGTTGGTACTCGTTGGTACCGATACCACCAATTCGGGCCGGATCGGCGCCCCCTGCCGATACTGGTATCGGTATCAGCTACCTTAATTATAATAGTACTTGGATTTCAACTTTTGGTGAACTTTCGGCATGTTTTTTTTTCTGAGGCAAGGCAAGGCAAATTTATTTATATTGCACAATTCAACAGAAGGCAATTCAAAGTGCTTTACATCACACGAAGATCATAAAAATCACATAAAAATCAATAGAACGTAAAAAAAAAAAAAAAAAAGAAAAGACAATCGAAATAGGAAATAAAATTATATATATAAATCGCATTTAATCACGAATAGAATTTTTAAAAAAAAGTAAAACAAATAATGCTACTGCTAAAAATTGAAATCAGCAATGGAAATAAGAAGTGAAAGCAAATAGAATGAAATATAATTACAGTTATGGATATACAGTGCTAAACAAAAGCGTTTTTAGCGCTGATTTAAAGGAGCTAACAGTTTGAGCATACTTCAGTCAGACCTTCAGGTAACTTGTTCCAGAGGTGAGGAGCATAATAACTAAATGCTGCCTCACCCTGCTTGGTTCTTGTTCTTGGAACATACAGGAGACCGGTTCCAGACGACCTTTTTGGTCCAAGGCCATTAAGTGTTTTGTAGCTGAGCAGTAGTATTTTATAGTCTATCCTTTGACTCACTGGAAGCCATTGTAACGATTTCAAAACCGGTGTAATGTGGTCCAGTTTCCTTGTATTTGTGAGGACTCTGGCTGCAGCATTCTGTACTAGCTGCAGCTTCCTGACTGATTTTTTATCAAGACCTGTAAATATACTGTACCGTTGCAATAGTCCAATCTGCTGAAAATGAATGCATGCATAAGTTTTTCTAAGTCTTGTTGAGTCAGAAGCCCCTTAATTCTGGCTATATTTTTTAGGTGGTAATAAGAAGATTCAGTGACTGACTTTAGATGGCTATCAAATTTTAGGTCTGAGTCAATAATTACACCAAGGTTTCTGACTTGATTTGTAGCTCTAAGTGACATTGTGCTAAGCTGCCTGCTTATCTTTGACCTTTCCTTTTTTGACCAAAAAATGATCACTTCTGTCTTCTCCACATTTAACTGGAGAAAATTCTGACACATCCATTCACTGATTTGATGAATGCATTTACTCAGGGAGACTAAGGGACTATGATCATGTGGGGACACAGAAATGTAGAGTTGTGTGTCATCTGCATAGGTGTGATAGGGGATGTCATACTGTTCCATAATCTGAGCTAGGGGAAGCATATAGATGTTAAATAAGAGTGGTCCAAGAATTGACCCTTGAGGGACTCCACACGTGAATTTGGGTTGTTCTGACTGATGGTTTCCGATCGACACAAAGAAATCCCTTTCATATAAATAACACGTGAACTACTGAAGAACAGTGTCAGTAAGTCCTACCCACTGTTCCAATCTGCTGAGTAGTATGTTGTGATCAACCGTGTCGAATGCGGCGCTGAGATCCAATAGTAGCAGAACAGATGATTTGCCTGCATCGGTATTCCGACGAATATCGATGAATATCATTTAGGACTTTGATAAGCACGGTCTCGGTGCTGTGTTGTGGCTGAAATCCAGACTGAAATGAGTTAAAAAGATTGTTTTGCATCATAAAAACCTGGATCTGTTCGAACGCAACTCTCTCGATAATTTTTCCCCCGGAATGTCTGATATATCCATGATCGATATAGGCCTATAATTACTAATGGTTGAGGCATCCAGATTAGTTTTTTTTAGAAGAGGTTTTATTACTGCAGTTTTTAAAGTCTGGGGAAACTCTCCTGTTTGGTGAGAAGTATTTATAATCGGAAGTATGTCTGGGGCTGAGCACAACGTTATCTATATGAACTGTTGTTATAATGATACTGTACAATAACCCATTACATAACTACATGAAGCCGAATAAATGAAAAAAATGCATGCATAAATGAAGCATTATTCGTCCAAAGAGCATGACTGCCCTCTGGTAGAGAAAATAGTTCCTAGTTTGAATAGTGAATACTGTAGTTCCTTCTTAATTACTACTGTGAAGTTAAAAGGATCATATCTCCGGTTTTCCGCGGTCAATCGGTGTCTAGGAGAGCGGTTAAAATCTGCGCTTTCGAGTTATGTTGAGGGCAGCGCTCGATGTCAAATACTTCATTTTTTTACAGTGCTTTAAAGACACCACATGATTGAACAGGCTGGCGTGAACATAGAACCGCAAGCTTGTGTCTGATTGGTATAATGGAGTCATGTGATTATTGTTGCGACGTCTCATTGGTGAAATTGGTAGAGCTACTCTTGACATTGCTGGCAAAAAAAAAAATCTATTATGTAGAATAAAGAAGAAAAATTTAACGACACTTGTGTAGCTTAAAGTAGCACAGTAAGAGCGTTTTTTCTCACAAATCGTAAAAGTAAAATTTTTTGCCTAATAAAACTACTCTTAGAAGTACATTTTTCTCAAAAGTTACCCTATTTTTCGGACAAAAGCCGCTACTTTTTTCCCGCCGTTTCTACCCTGCGGGTTTTATAAAGAAGCAGCTTATTAATTAATTTTTTGGGGGGTTAAGAGACAAACAAGCTTCATATTTTCCTGTTAGAAATAAAAAAAAAAAAGATATTTAGACATATTTTTAAAAATGGCTTTCCAAATTTTACCATGGCATAGCTCTAAGCCGCTACACTAGCACCAATAAAGCTTGCCAGAAGCCCGTCAGACTTACTCAAAAACACAGGATTTTATTGATGAATATTGCTCCATCTGATACTACTATATATGCTGCTACAAAAGTACAATTTTAAATGGATGGGCATCCACTATTTGCCACGATAAGAGAACACGATGCTAGCGTTGATTAGCCGTTTTCAACTGGTATTCGGAGGACTTTATTCCCGCAGTATGTGACAACAAAGCTGCTATTGTAAGGGCTAGCGCTAAATGTTAACTGTTTTTAAAGTTTAGAAGGCAAGTTAAAGTGGAAATTGATTCATGCTTTTGTCATAACTCGGCTGGATTATGGTAATTCTTTGTATGCAGCAGTCGGTCAGTCTGGCCCGTCTGCAACTTGTACAAAACTGCTGCTCGACTCCTAACTAGAACCCGCAGGCGTGAACATATCACCCCGATTTCAGCATCTCTTCACTGGCTCCCAGTACATTACCGGATACATTTTAAAATATTATAATTTGTTTTGAAATGTTTGAATAATCTTGCGCCGCCATATCTGTCAGAACTGCTTCAGCCTTACAGTCCAACCAGAACCCTCAGATCTGCTACTAGAAGTCCCAAGATCAAGGCTGAAGCTTAGGGGTGACCGTGCATTTGCGGTGATGGCTCACGCTGTGGAACCAATTACAACTTACTATTAGACAGGCCCCTTCACTTACGGATTTCAAATCACTCCTTAAAACATTTTATTTTTCTTCAGCTTTTAATGTGGAATGACTGTTTATGACCTCGTCTTTTATTAATTTTAATTTTTATATGTTTCTTTTATCTTTGAATGTTAACTTATTTTGCTATTTTCTGGTATGTAAAGCACTTTGGGCTCCTATGCGGATTTTTAAAATGTGCTATTCAAATAAATTTGATTGATTGATTGATTGATTGATTGATTGATTGATTGATTGATTGATTGATTGATTGATTGATTGATTGATTGATTAAGGCGTTACTACCCACCTCTGTACTAGAGCAGGGCGGTAAACCGAAAATTTACCGTCACCGAAATTCTTAACGATGACCGACGTAATTTTGACCATGTCGGTAAATTCGGTAAATTAATAAAACAAGAAAATAGTCTTTTCATCCCGCTTTGATTCTGTGTTGTTCGTCTATGTTCATTCCCCTTTAAGAAAGCAGTGAATGTGCTTACGTAGGGAGTCACGTGATCATCAGGAAGCCAATCAAACAAAAGCCCGGTAAGCTAACGCTAGCAGCTAACGCTACAAGCAAAACGTGATGGAGTGTGGCTTAAGGGAGGTTCACCAAACTTTCAACCGACATTTAGTAGACTCTTGGTGGCATCCAGACGGGCTTTCACCCGCTGTCCTCCTTTGTTCTCACGATTTCCGGAGATGGTGCTTTCAGTTCTTTCTACTGGTAGCCAGGCTAACGCTAGCTAGCGGCTAACGCTACAAATGAACGTTATGGAGTCGGATAGAGGCTCTAACCTGGTCGAAAAAGCTGAACTTAATGAGTGGATTGGGCACGGACTGCATCTAGCAATTACTATGTGGCGTTATTTTGTATCTGTCTGTGTGTGTGATTCCTCTGATAGCTTTTGTGATGGTAAAGAATTCTGCATAAAGTACAATCCAACGGCGAAACTTATAATGACCGAGAAATGGCCCCAGCTATTTTTATTGTGCGTGCATTTATGAAAAAATGCACTGGGGGGGAAAAAAACCCTTAAACCATAAAGTAAACACTTGTATTTAATAATTATATCACAGCAGCCATTAACAATAAGTTGTCTTTTTGAAGTGTACTGTTCAAGCTGCAAGTCATTTGTGTTACAATTACATGTTTGCACAGGCATATTGATTTTGACAATGTACATTGTTCAAGTCATACACGCTGTTATAAATGTTCATACTTGAATTCTTATTGCTTACAATACATTTTTATTAGGGCTGTCAAACGATTAAAATTTTTAATCGAGTTAATTACAGCTTAAAAATTAATTAATCGTAATTAATCGCAATTCAAACCATCTATATAATATGCCATATTTTTCTCTAAATTATTGTTGGAATGGAAAGATAAGACGCAAGATGGATATATATTTTCAACATGCGGTACATAAGGACTGTATTTGTTTATTATAACAATAAATCAGTTCTAAATCAGTTATAGAAATTTTATATTAAAACCCCTCTTAATGTTTTCGTTTTAATAAAATTTGTTAAATTTTCAATCAAAAAATAAACTAGTAGCCCGCCATTGTTGATGGCAATAATTACTTACACTATAAAATCAGTCGCACCCAAACGCCAGCAGAGGGCAGCAAAACTCCGCAAAACACAATTAACAGGTGGGCCTTTCACTCTAGTGACATTTAAATATGTCTGAGCTGGGCAAGTGCGTTAATTGCGTCAAATATTTTAACGTGATTAATTAAAAAAATTAATTAACGCCAGTTAACGCGATAATTTTGACAGCCCTAATTTTTATAAATTTAATGTTTAGACTGCATGTACAATTGTTAAATACAGTATATAAAATTGAATGCTGGTAAATAAATCAACAAGAAATAGTTAATCTGTATTTCATGCATTGATTCAGATTTTCAAATTATATAACAGTCCGCTTGGGCGAATTTATCGTCATTTATCGTTATCGAGATAAATCTGCTCAATTTATCGTGATACATGTTTAAGGCCATATCGCCCAGCCCTACTCTGTACTGATAACATGGTTTTCACTACCAAACCATGGACATGTTTGCTGTGAGCCAGTAGTGTTGCTTCATGCTGTGTTTTCATAAGAGGACTTCAGTTCTTTACACTTTTCGGTGGTAAACATTTGGTCTTTTAACCGAAAATGCAATTTTAGCTATTTTTGGCTGAAAGTTTTTGGTGCCAAATTTTCTGTCACATCTCTATATGGTGTTATACTTATATAGCGCTTTTCCACCTTTCAAGGCGCTCAAAGCGCTTTACACTATCTCGTATGTCATGGCTTGGTCAGACACAGCTGAACTCATTGGCTGCCATTGACAGCAGGGCCAACAGCGAATGAATTAACTGCCACCCTCCCACTTCAAATGGATTAGGCGTCTACTAGTTATAAACTAATTGATGTGAGGATACATCTTGGCCAGAGGAAGAACAACTGTCATTTTTATACCTCTTAGGCTGCCATTGAAAGCACTATACGTCTGATCCATTTGAAGTGGGAGGGTTGGTAGCGCATGAATAAAAGGACATCTATCACCATCTTGGGAAGGGCAAGAAGTGCAAGTTACTTCCAATGAAACTTGTATTAAATAAATGTTAGAAACAAAAGGCTCTTAAAATATTATTGGCTTCCATTGACGGTGATAGATGAACAGAATCTGCTTTAAATCTGCTTCAAAATTGAACTGTTTTTAATAGTGTTGCACCGATACCGATACTAGAATTGCGGCCAGCCTCACCCAGTCAAAGGACCATACCATGTCCATTTAAATTCTGTTGCTACCTGTTGCGAGTTTTTATGGAAACCTTATAATAAACAACAAAAAAGGAAGGAAAGCATCATTTTTTTTCTGCCAGGCTGCACTGACAGTGTTGGAATTTTTATAGCTAGTTTTTTTTGTTTTTTTTTTTACAGATAAGAAGCATGAACTTCTTTTGTCATGAGCAATCTGATCTAACTAACTTCCATTTAAAGTGGATACGATTACACTCCGTCTCTCAACATGCTTACACAGTAAAGTGTATCAGAGGTCATGTTGCAAGAGGGCAGGCGTCACAACGGCATGGTGTTGTTTTCCAAAGGAAAGATCTGAAGCTGAACCTGATTACAGCCGTCGTTGTACAATAATAATTGCACACACGCCACCTTAATCACACTTGCTTCATTTGCAGACCAGCTGCTCATTTTATGTGCGTGCGTCATTATCCGATTACCTGTTCGGAAAAACATGCAAATTGATCACAGCGTTCAAAGGAAAGTTTGTTGACTTTTTAATGCTTACTTAAAATTTGCACGTCATTATATTTGTTGATTCAAGCATCAATTACGCTATCCTGGATTAATTCCAGTAGACATTTCAGATCCGCCCGAAATTCTGCGATATAGAAAAGAAGTTTTGAATTTGATTCACCCATTACATGTTTTGAAACCTCCTCAACAAAAACAAAATGCAATTTGATCTATTAAAACACATTTTTAAAAGTATTTGTCAGTGACTGTTCTCAGTCTGTTGCTGGCAGTAAATAGCAGACTGTTTCATAACATCACAAAGAAGACATTTATTTTCTGCCAAAGAATTGAACACTTTAACCGATGTTGACATAGAATGCGGCTATTGAACAGAACTGTATCTGTAATTTAACAGTGTAAACTGGTCAAATATGACCAAACCAGGTATAAAAAACAACAGAACTTGTCACTTGAACAATGTGTAGGCCCTGGGCAGCACCTCAAAATGCAATGGCTTTTGATTCTGGATTCCTAGACACACCCACAAAAAAATGTGACCAAGTGGCAAATATTTTGGGTCATCATCATCAGAAATGTCAAACTCTGAATCAAGACAATAAGCAGTTGCCCCCTCCTCATCGCTGTCTTGTTCTTCCTGTAGCATTGCTAAAGCCATCCCAGCAGTAAATCTGTGAACAGTGATACTCTAAATAATAAATTTAAAACAAAACCAATGTATATAGTCAAAACATTTTTAACTCCATAGTAGATTAGTGTTTTAGCAAGTTTGAAATGTATTTTTTATCTTGTTTATAATCACATTAAATAATGACATGTCAAATAGACAAATACAGTGGGGCAAATAAGTATTTAGTCCACCACTAATTGCGCAAGTTCTCCCACTTGAAAATATTAGAGAGGCCTGTAATTGTCAACATGGTTAAACCTCAACTATGAGAGACAGAATGTGGAAAAAAAAACAGAAAATCACATTGTTTGATTTTTAAAGAATTTATTTGCAAATCATGGTGGAAAATAAGTATTTGGTCAATAACAAAAGTTCATCTTAATACTTTGTTATGTACCCTTTGTTGGCAATAACGGAGGCCAAACGTTTTCTGTAACTCTTCATAAGCTTTTCACACACTGTTGCTGGTATTTTGGCCCATTCCTCCATGCAGATCTCCTCTAGAGCAGTGATGTTTTGGGGCTGTCGTTGGGCAACACGGACTTTCAACTCCCTCCACAGATTTTCTATGGGGTTGAGATCTAGAGACTGGCTAGGCCACTCCAGGACGTTGAAATGCTTTTTACGAAGCCACTCCTTTGTTGCCCTGACTGTGTGTTTGGGATCATTGTCATGCTGAAAGACCCAGCCACGTCTCATCTTCAATGCCCTTGCTGATGGAAGGAGATTTTCACTCAAAATCTCTCGATACATGGCCCCATTCATTCTTTCCTTTACACAGATCAGTCGTCCTGGTCCCTTTACAGAAACACAGCCCCAAAGCATGATGTTTCCACCCCCATGCTTCACAGTGGATATGGTGCAATTCAGTATTCTTTTTCCTCCAAACACGAGAACCTGTGTTTCTACCAAAGAGTTCTATTTTGGTTTCATCTGACCATAACACATTCTCCCAGTCCTCTTCTGGATCATCCAAATGCCCTCTAGCAACCCGCAGACGGGCCTGGACGTGTACTTTCTTCAGCAGGGGGACACGTCTGGCAGTGCAGGATTTGAGTCCCTGGCGGCGTTTGTGTTGCTGATAGTAGCCTTTGTTACTGTGGTCCTGGCTCCCTGTAGGTCATTCACTAGGTTCCCCCGTGTGGTTCTGGGATTTTTGCTCCCTGTCGACGCCACGGTGTGGGGAGGGAGTTGAAAGTCCGTGTTGCCCAACGATAGCCCCAAAACATCATTGCTCTAGAGGAGCTCTGCATGGAGGAATGGGCCAAAATACCAGCAACAGTGTGTGAAAAGCTTGTGAAGTTACAGAAAACGTTTGGCCTCCGTTATTGCCAACAAAGGGTACATAACAAAGTATTGAGATGAACTTGTTGGTATAGACCAAATACTTATTTTCCACCATGATTTGCAAATAAATTATTTAAAAATCAAACAATGTGATTTTCTGTTTTTTTTTTTCACATTCTGTCTCTCATGGTTGAGGTTTACCCATGTTGACAATTACAGGCCTCTAATATTTTCAAGTGGGAGAAATTGCACAATTAGTGGTTGACTAAATACTTATTTGCCCCACTGTACAACTGAAATAGCAAAAATATTTTTGGGAATATTCCAATTTATGGCCTTTTTGTGATTACTTCATTGACAAAATTATTCAACCCCTTAGGTATGTATAACTTTAGTACTTAGGACAACATCCTTTGCAACAATAACATCCTTTAGACGTGAAACATAGCTTGACATAAGTTTCTTTCAGTGATCTACAGGTATCTTTGCCCATTCCTCATGGGCAAAGGCCTCCATTTCATTAACATTTTTTGGGCTTGCGTGCTGCAACTGCCTTCTTCAAATACCACCAGAGATTTTCAATGGGATTTAAGTCTGGTGATTGCGATGACCACCCCAGAATCTTCCAGTACTTCTTTTGCAACTAATATGTGGTAAATGTTGAGGTATGCTTAGGATCATTGTCCTGTTGGAAGGTCCAACCTCACCCAAGCCTCAGCTTTGTCAATGACTGCATGACATTTGCATCCAAGATCTCCTGGTGTTGAACTGACTTCATAATACCTTGCATACGCTGAAGATTCCCGTACCTGAAGAAGCAAAACAACCCCAGAGCATGACTGATCCCCCCACCATGCTTCACAGTAGATAGGGTGTTCTTTTCTATAAAGGCATTATTCTTTCTCCTCCACACATACCGTTGATCCATTGGCCCAAAAATTTCCTATTTGGTCTCACCACTCCAGAGAACAATATCCCAAAACCTTTGTGGTTTGTCCACATGGTTTTTGGCATACTTCTTGTGCTTTGAAATCAGTAGAGGAGTGCGCCTGGGAGTTCTTGCATGGAAGCGATCATTTCACAGTGTGCGTCTTATTGTCTGGGATGAAACCTGAATACCTTCCTATGATATGTCCCGTCGCAGTTCCTCAGCTGTCACCCGGGGATTTTTCAACACCTTTCGCTTTAGGTATCGCACAGCAGTTGTAGACAGTAACCTCTTTTTGCCACGCCCAGGTAGCGTTTCCACTGTGCCTTTAGCTTTAAACTTGCGGACTATGCTCCCAATTGTGACTCTTGAAAATTTTTGGTTCTTTTGCTATCATTTTATATCCATATCCTTGCTTATTAATTTGAAATGATTTTTTTAATGACCATTCCTTGGACTTTACCCTGTTGTAAAGATGTCATTAACTGCCAAAAAGAGCCATGTGTCATTGTCCTTTTACATTTGTTTAATTGCTGCTCATTAGGATTCCGTTCACATCTACAGATGTTTCCATCAGGTGTTTTGACAACACCAGATGGAAACTTTGTTAAAAAGAGTGGTGGCCTTGGAGGGGTTGAATAATTTTGTCAATGAGGTAATCACAGAGAGGCCATTGATTGGAATATTCCCCAAAATATTTTTGTTATTTCAGTTGTATTTGTCTATTTGACACGCCACTATTTGATGTGATTATAAACAAGGTTAAAAATAAATGTCAAACTTGCAAAAACACTTATCCATTGTGGGGGTTGAATAATTTTGAACACAACTGTACAATACTGTATATAGGTATTTTGGATCAAATTTTTCATTTTTCATCAAAACCCATCATGTAATACATCACTTTAAAGGGCTTTTTAAAACATTCACAAAACTGAAAACCCTTTTTAGAGATTCAAAGAAATAACAGCTCTACAGCTGATTGAAGGTAGCTAACCTCAGGTAAATGTTCTGGACTTTATCCCTTAACTCAGTGTTTCTCAACCGGTACGCCGTGGCATGCTAGTGTGCCGTGAGAGATCGTCAGGTGTGCCGCGTGAAATTATCCAATATTGCCTTTTATTTATTTATTTATTAATTTATTTAGTTTCCCTTAACGTCGTCGGCGGAGCTGCAGTAGGAAGGAAGGAGTAGATAGAATGTTGCGGTCGGGTGCAGATGAGCGACGTATTGTTCGTGTCGCGTTCAAGAACTGCTCGGATTTCTAGCCATCAGCCACCTTGCTGTCTGTGACAATGTGGAACTCAGTACGTCTACTGTGCATCATTCGATTAGACTCGTCAAGTGTCGATATACACGAAAGTGTCCTTTCCATTTTATCCATATGTGACAACTGTAAGTCCTCCCCTGTGTTTTATTCCAACACATCACATATGGGGGGGCGTTGCTCAGTGGTATTGTAGTCGTTCCCCAATTCAGTTTTTTGGTTCGCTTCTCCCCCTGATGAACTCGTCTAAGTATCCTTGAGCAAGATACGTAAACCTACCTTGCTCCTGGTGCTGTGTCATGAGTAGGTAGGTGAGGATACAGTGTAAAGCGCTTTGAGAGCCTTAAAGGTGGAAAGGCGCTATCAGGGCTGGCGCTAGCTATTTTGGTGCCCCAGGCATAAATCTTTAGTGGTGCCGTCCTAGCCCCCCCATCCACCCCCCCAACGATAGAAATGAACAATATCTGAACATTTGTCAGTATTGCTTTATTTTACGAAATAACTTAGTTGTCAACAGTATAGGCCTGCTGGTGGATGCCTGATCTTGACTGCTTGTGGATGGTTGTTCATCTGAATCTTTTGCTTGGCCTTGGGTTCCTCCTTTGATATATTGAAGCATTGATCCTGCATCAGAAATACAAGACAAAACATTCAGGGATTATACGGTGAAATATTGTTTTGAACCATGGTACAAACATTTTCTAAATTAAAGTATTATGCAGGCCCATATTTAAAACACAGATACATGAAAACTTTAATATTATACCTTTATAGACATGGACTGATAGGGCACTATATAAACATTCTGGACATAATGTGGAAACAATGAATATGAAAGGGGAAATCTACATTGCTTTAAGATTGTTTTTTTTTTCCTAATTAGTTTCACCAGTAGATGTCGCTCTTGGCCTCTGAACCTCTCGAAAATGACTACGGCTTCTTACTAATGGAAACATTTCGGTATCAACTTAGTCGTTGCATAAAACCACTACCGGTATGTCTCGTAACATTCCATTTAATTTTCATTGTGCAATGAATTTGCAAGTCACATCATTTCCACCACAGCGTTTTGGAGTGTTTTTTTTTTTGGTTGTGCACACTAATAAACCGATCATAACCCGATTTCTGGAGTTACCAGATTATTCAAGTGGTCATGTAAAGAGCATGATCCGCTATCCTTTATCTGATAAACACCGCTATTTTACATCTCTGAGCATGTGTACGAATGGAAAAACGGATGTCGCTAGAGAGGCCTTAGGGACGCCAAACTGATTCGCTTTCAGCCTATGGGCCTACTCTGCAGTTAGCGAGCTTGTGTAACGCAATCGCCACACTCGCATTTGAAGAGGTTCAGTGGGACAACTTCAAGCAAGCATGAGTTTTTGGTAGACATGGAGGAAGGCCTATGCTGAGAACAAGAGTTTTACTATTGTCTTAACATGTTAACCAGGTTTTTCCTGATTATCACATCACTGAAGTGCACGTAAATGCGTCAAATCTCATTACTGTCATTACCTTTTTATTGCCAGTTATCAGATTATTGTAGTCATGTAAACGTAGCTGATAATAAATAAACAATTGTTTAAAAAAAAAAAAAAAAAAAAAAAAAAAAAACTTTCTTACCTGCAAGTGATGCGCGGGGATCATCTCACTGCTTTTTTCTCTTCCTTTTTCCCGCCCCCGACTCTTGTTGTCTTTTCGATGACATTTCCTTTCAAGAATAAACTTCTGCCAAATTTGCAACTGAAGCATAATGGAGCAAACCGGGAATTGGGGGGGCGGGGGGGCGCACCAAAGGTAGACCGACAAGAGAGCCGCACAGGAGATTCTTTTTTTGTGTAAATAATGAGCCTATGTTACTTATGTTTGTATTACTTGCATTTATCAGGCTTTATAAAGTTTTATTTTAAATACTATATATTGTTGTTATTATTACAATTACTATTTTTTTTAGGATTTTTTACAAACTTGATTTTTTTTTTTTTTTTTTTGTGCCCCTTCAGGCAGAGTTGGTGCCCTACGCGCAGTGCGTGTTATGCGTATGCGGAGCGCCGTGTCTGGGCGCTATACAAGTGTAACACCATTTACCATTTGATTGAACATCTATTGCCATGAATGGCACTTAAACATGACAATTCCTTGCTAGCAGGACCAGTTCAAATGGATTTGTCCATTTTCATGGATCATGTATTTCTTTTCTGAATAGAACCACAGTACCTTAACATCTAACCTATAATTGACTTTCCTTAAGTTTACACCTTTTTATTTTATATCACTGAATATTACAAAAATACACTGTAGTGGCCTTTACAAAGTTCTCTTATTTACACACGTACTGTATCAGCAGTGATTAGGAGAAAAAGGTCAGTGAGGTGGCAGCTTACATTCATTTCAAGCACGGTCTACACCCTCTTTCCGAACAATGGATATACATGTAAAAAAGCAGTTGCATAACATTTGACTATGCTCAGCTGTCATTTAAACATGACTCGGTCGCTAGCCTCGGATAGCTCTGTTTTTGTAGCAGGGTGAGACATTAGCCCTAGGATTTTGTTTCGCTCCTGTTTTATTGAACAAGCTGGATTAGTCAGTAAAGGAGAAAAGGGCACCTGAACACCAAGCGCTTTGCTAATGTTCTCTAGCAATCTGTTCCGGTGAATAATTATGGTTAGAATAAGCAATATATTAGCCACAGTGCGCATGCAGTCAGAAAATGACAACACAACACGACAAATGAGAATTTAATCTCAGGGTTCTTGCCACTCCCCAAGGTTTGATTGGTGCATATTTTCATAGTGGCTAACATGGGCTCCAAATAACAAAATGATTGAAAAAAAATATATAATTCTTGCCCATATGAGGGTCAAAGGTGAGTGGGCATTCAGACCCAGCACAAACTCAATGGTCAGACGTTTTTAAACAAAATTGGCCAGGTCATTTAAAGATGAAGTCAAAAATTAAAAAGAAAACTAGCAGTATGCCCCGGCATTTCTCGGGTTTGTGTAACATGAATGGCGAATGGCAGGAAAATCATACTTTAGTACATCATAAAGGGGTTAATGCGCAATCGCTTTTCCATCACTATGTACAGTATTCTTGCGGGTGACGTAGAGCAGAATCAATTTCACACTTGCTGCTCTTGAACAGAAAACACCAGAACATAACAACGGCAACTAACACTCTCAGTCATGGTTGCCACAACAACCCATGAACCATTGCGGGCGTAACAGTAACAGTTTGAATATCCAGACAAAATGAATCCCTTAGTAATATTTTGGAAGACTGTATATATTTTTTTCTTTTTAATTCCAGCATCTTATTGTGGAATACTTAAAGCCACAACCTATCATCGCAGAACATTTGAATTTGTATATGAAACTTGTATATGAAAAGCTTGAAAGCCAACTGCGACATATGTTTTGCCCAAAGGACGGCCCTGTCGCTGCCGAAATCAGGGATTTTCTATGCTAATTTTTGGAGTTTAGAATTAATTTTGAACACTAAATGGAGACATACAGAGCTCAAACCCATCTAGGAAAACTCCCAGAAACAGTACAGCTGTGTAAAATTTTGTCAAAATCTATGAGGAACGAACACCCATACACACACACATACAAAGTTCCATTTATATATAAGTATATCGATACTGTATGTTTTCAAAACATCTGTAGTCAGGTTTTATTAACCTGTAAACTAACAATTATACTGCTAATTGTATTATTTATACAGTATAATTTTTGATTGATGTATTACATTACATTAAAAGAATAAAAGTCATGATGATGAATATGAGAAGAATGAATCTAAATTATGAATTAACAAATTCTATTAAAACAAATTATTTCACATTTCATCATTTCATGAACTGACTAAAAATTGTGCAAGTAAATGTGTTTGCAAAACATGTACGACAGTTTATTTTAAAAGTAAACTAATAATCATGCTCTGGATGTTATTTTTATTTTATTTTTCATTCATTTCATTAAATTAAGAAACATCATGTTTACATGAAAATACAAGAGTTTAATGAAAACCATGAGAAGGAGAGATGACTATGAATTAACAAATTATTTTAAACATTTTAGTTTTTGAAAACAAAGTTTAAATTAAAAGTGATAGATAGAAAAAAAGATCAATCTAAATCTGAATCGATTTAATTAACAAGCCAATTATTTTTAAAGTATATTTTTACATTAATCAACATAAGAAAAATCATGAAAATGTCAAAAAAATTTTTACAATCAATCACCTAAAAAGTACATTAAAAATATTAAATTAAATTTTTAAAAAAAGAGAGAAAAGAATACATCTTCATTTCATTATAGTCATTTTTAAAACTCAATGTTGATAAACTATAACATTTTTCCTACAATAAATTAATTAATAATAATTACATGAATGAATAAAAAATGACAGATGTAGGGGAGGAAAAAAAAAATCTATATACACTAGTGTATATAATGAAAAATCCCCATATGATACACTACAGTTCAAAAGTTTGGGGTCGCTTAGACCCCAGACTTTTGAACCGTCATGTATATATGTATACAGTATGTACATACTGTATATTATAATCAGCACATTCAACAATCTTGCTTGGTAGACCAGATGGAAAAAAGCAACTAAGTAAAATCCCTAATTTAGAACCTCAAATGAACCTTAGCATGTTTTTAGAATGTGAGAGGAAGCCAGATTTCCCAGAAAAAAACACGCAAACAAAGGGAGAACACGCAAAACTGCACTCAGGAAGGCTCCAACCGACCTTAAAACCCTAAACCCTGGAACCATGATACAATTGTTTTGACCACTCACCACTTTGGTGCATAAATCAGTACTTGACATTTTTAAAAATGTTAAAAATGCTGACATTCTAGTCAAGAATGATGCTTTCCTCGTGCCTTTTCACAGTAAAGACAAGAATTGTCCGACCTATGGCCTCGCTCGAACTGGCCCTGGTTGCTCCTGTACTATAACGACCCCCAGATTGGAGAGGCGTTGGCGTGACAGGCGATGACGCAGGCTTGGTGTCCAATATCTGGGCTGTTGACAGGGTCATCAATCACACCATCGGCGCAACGCAGCTCTCCCTTTACACTTGTTTTGTTTTTTGGGAAGGATGTGTTGCTACAACGGTTTGTCAGTGACGGATCATGTTTCAGTGCCAATGACAGCAATAGACGTCCAATCCAATGCTTATTTTGCAATTTGACGTATGAGGAAAAAAAATAAGGGAAAAAAAAAGGGAAAGGATCAATTTTAATTCAATTCAAAATGAGATTATATTAGGTATGACCATGGCATGAATTAACCCTTTCATTCACAATTAAAAAAAAAAATTTAAAAAAAACTATTTAACTCATTGACTGAAATTGATCGCTGTAGATATCCAATCCATTTTGACTGGAATCAAAATGGATTAAACGTCTAGCACCATCGATGGCACTGAAAGATGAGCATTCATAACGCAGTGTAAATAAATTGGACGTCTCTCACCATCATTAGCGTGCAATGACTTAAATTCCATGGGGGGGGGGGGGGGGGGGGGATATTTGAGTGGTACTTAGGGCCATAACCAAAGTGTATTTCTGTTTTTATTCATTTTAATTTAATTAATTTGTGTAACATTGTTTAAATCTATAAATATATTTTTCATTTTAACAAAATAATAAAATACAATCATGATTAATTATAATAATATTTGTTAATATATATTTTTTTTAATGACCAAAAATATTCACTTGCCCTATAAAAAGGTTAAGGGTGCCCAACAACAACAACAGAATTTTGGGAAAATTGCACAAAAATACTCATTTGCTCATAAAGGGTTAAAGTGCCTGTGACACAAAAAAAGCATGTTTATTTCATATTACACGCGGTATTTTATGCTCCTGAAAGAAATGGACCGCTTGGATGTGTGTGGAAGCAATCGATGTATTCAGTTTTTTGAATCCCGCACTATTAAAATGAAAGACTTCTGACGACGGTCTTGGATTGAGGAAGAAGGTGAATGTGATGTCAGCAGACTAATCATTTTCACAATACAGCCAATACTATTGTATGCAGAAAGACTGCTGATTCAGCTGATTCTGCAGATTAATTTGTTTCATTTTTGCGTCACGCCAGCCCAATGTGCTGTTGACTTTTGTTGCTACACCAGGGAGAATGGCGTGAGGTTATTTGGATTTCCAAAAGATCCTGTTCACCGCGAATAATGGGCAAAACAAGTCCGACAATGAAGACACCATTGGACAGATGACTAAATGAGTAAGCTACGAGTTTTATGTGATGTCAAATACTGGGATCATGGCAAACGTTTTAATATGGAGGTGGCTTGCATTGTGTGGGTAACAATGCTCCCTGTCCACCAAGAAGGTTAGTTGGCCGACGACCGTCAGGTTGTCGCACACGATGGTCGCCGGCCGATGAAGGCGTGCCCGCCTATAGAGCACTATTCTCGTCATGGGCCCGGGGGGCCCCCCGCTCTCATCGCCGGTTCTCGATTGTTTAGACTTCCACGACCCCCTTAGTCCTCTTCGCGTGCCCGCCTATAGAGGCTATCCTCGACTTGGGCCCGGGAAGATCCCTGCTCTTGTCTCTTGTTCTGAAATGCGTAGACTTCCACTACCCTTGGCCCTCTTGGCGCGCCCGTCTATAGAGCGCTATATTCGGCTCGGCAGCCATGCGCTCCGACGTCAGCCGGTTTGTCCGCCGAGAATGCGCTATTTTCGGCGTTCATTCTCCTCTGCATCCCTGGCGACGAGCACTGAATGCCTGCCAGGGCCGCAGCAGAACGACGAGCCAAAACTTGCTCACCGTCGGAGGTTGGCCGATCGGTGAAGACAATGACCCTGCCGCCGTGTGTGACATGATTCTGGGATGCTCGGGGTAGTTTTGTGTGATTATTTTCATTTTCGAAAGGCTAGAGACTTGGAAGAGCCGCTCGGTTCGGGTCAGCATGTCGCCTAGCTGTCACGACTCCTGTTTTGTTTACACTCTTTCCTCCATCTCTGAAGCCAAGGAAATTACAAAAGCCAGACTAACTCCGGTGACATAAATAATGCATGACCATACAATTAATTTAACAATTGGGGGAAAATACTTATATAAAAAGAATATCCTGTAAAAATGTTGTAGTACAGAGATTGAAACAATAATGACATTTTGCTGCTCTCTGACGCATTTTCCTCGTTCTGAATCTTCGCCCTCAAATGGGCTGAATTCAGTAGGTTTTTAAAAAAATAGTTTTTGATATACCGTATCTGTCCGAAACGTTAAAATCCAAGCAATTTAGGTGAAAATTGGTATTGATTGAAATAGAAATGGTTATTTCACATCACACATCTACCTAAAAAGTTGTCTACCATTTCAGAATATAATCGTGTAGGGAAGCGCTTTGACATCATATGCTGTTTTTAATGTATTGCATAAATCCTGGTGTTTTGAAAGTGGACAAAATGCATAAATGTAGACGAACTTCATAAGCGAACTTCATAGCAAACACTTACAGTATATATCCAACTCATGTCAAATGTACAACCCTTAGAAAAAAGTCTAGAATCACCAGTCTCGGATGACCACTCACTCAGTTCTATCATGTAGAACAAACTCAGATAAAAAGCTTGGAAAAATAATGAATTAGTTCAAAACCGCAACTCTTTAGCATCCAGAAACACTAAAAGGAATGAATTAAAAACATTGTGGTTGTCAGTAAATGTTACTTTTGTAGAGAAAGTGCAGGGAAATATATATGTAATCACTCCATTCTGAGGAAAAAAGTATGGAATCGTGAGAAACAAACAAAGAAATGACAATCAAAACACATCTCTAGTATGTAGTGGCACCACCTCTGGCTTTTATGACAACTTGCAGTCCCTGAGGCATGGACTTGATGTCTTCTTCATCAATTTGGTGCCAACTCTTTTTGATTGCAGTTGCCAGATCTTCCTTGCGGGTCGGAGCCTTTCTGTGGACCATTTTTTTCCATTTCCACCACAAGTTTTCAATACGGTTGAGTACATGGCTATTTGCAGGCCATGACATTGACTGGATAAGTCTTTCTTCAAGGAATGCTTTAACAGTTTTAGCTCTGTGGCATGATGCATTGTCATCTTGGAAAATGACAAACATATTTTCAATTGAAGGGATAAGAAAGCTGTCTAAAATTTCAATGTAAACTTGTGCATTTATTGAAGATTTAACCACAGCCATCTCCCCAGTGCCTGTGCCTGACATGCAGCCCCATATCATCAAGGACTGAGGGAAATTTGATGTTTTCTTCAGGCAGTCATCTTTGTACATCTCGCTGGAACAGCACCAAACCAAAGTTCCAGCATCATCACCTTGTCCAATGCAGATTCTTGACTTTTGACACCTTCTCTTGACAAGGTGATGATTTGGCAACTGCAATCAAAGAGGGTTGGCACCAAATTGATGAAGAATACTCATCAAGTCCATGCCTCAGGGACTGCAAGCTGTCATTAAAGCCAGAGCCTGTTAGTGCAAGAAAGCCCGCAAACAGTTTGCTGAAGACATGTCAACAAAGCACATGGATTACTGGAACCATGTCCTATGGTCTGACAAGACGGGCGGGCTTTCTTGTGTACCGTCTTCAGAAGAGGCTTCCTCCTGGGGTGACAGCCATGCACACCAATTTGATGTAGAGTGCGACGTATGGTCTGAGCACTAAGAAGCTGACCCCCCACCTCTTCAATCTCTGCAGCAGTGCTGACAGCACTCCTGTAGCGAATCACATGACATTTTGGAGGGAAAATGACAAGCAGTACTCAATTTGGATATTTAGGGATGTACGTAGTTTCTAAGGGGTGTACTCACTTTTGTTGCCAGGGGTTTAGATATTAACCCTTGAGAATCGAAGGACGCGCCGGCGTGTACTCAGCGCACGTCGTCTTTGAAGCGCCCTCACGTTTTAATTACGTCACCCACATGCCGTTGGTTGGTCTCGTTTTAAAGTGCGGAAGTTGCGGTTTACTCTCGTTATTATTTGAAGTCAATCGACCAACTAAAACGTGAGATATTGTCATTTAAGTTTTATAGTTATATCGTCCTCTCAAAAAAACATTAAAACACTGCATGGATCATTTGTTTATGTCTATATTTCCATCATTTCTTGTCCTTTTTCAAAACGGAAGCTCCTTGAAAAAAAAAAACAAATCAAACGAACCCCTTCGAAGTCACAG
Organism: Corythoichthys intestinalis; assembly: GCF_030265065.1. NCBI lineage: Eukaryota > Metazoa > Chordata > Actinopteri > Syngnathiformes > Syngnathidae > Corythoichthys > Corythoichthys intestinalis. The sequence continues at coordinate 42,459,936 of NC_080408.1, read as the reverse complement.
TGGAAGCACAAAATGCGTTTTTTTTTTTTTTTTATAAATATAACTGCCGTGCGAGGTTCCACCGAACGAGAGGGAGGAGTGTTCTGAAGCAGCGAGGTGGCGAGCGACGGCTGTTTGGATCGAGCAGCGACTTTGTGTGACTTTGAGAATGAACGGAAAACTAAATTTAGCGCAAGCAATTGTGCTTTTTGATCAACTTGAGGAAGAGGATGGTCCAAATTCGTCATCATCGTCTTCTTCGGAAGAGTCCTCGAGTGAAGATAGTGACGGATTTGAACACGTGGGCGACGCCATCGACGAGCAGAGGTAAGTCAACTCACTTTTTTTTTTTTTTATGCTGAAAAAGTTTCTTTTGAAAGTTTCTTTTTATATTGCAAGACAGAGTTAATTTTGATGCAATATAAGTGTGTGTTTGTGTATATAATAATAAAATGTGCATATCAGATCAAAGTCGTACGTGCACTGTGTGTATCCCAGGCAGGAATTTATAATTTGTGGTGTTCTTCTTTCTATATGAACATTAGGAATGTAGGACATATTCAGCTATGGTATTCTTTCTATTGTCATACATATTGATTTCCATTATTATTTATTGCTGTATATATTTCTATTTTATACTTTATTATTTTCATAAATACTGACTTTTTTCATGTACATTTATAGTGACAATGAAAGTAAAGTGAAATGAAAATGGAAGGGTGGAAAGAGGACCGACACCCCATGGAAGTGTGGGCTGTGTGATGTAGCCCTGTGTCTAATTCCAGGACGAAACTGCTTTTCGGAGTGGCATGCCTGAAAAAAATTTAGCTTGTTTATTGTAAATATTTTTGAAAATACTTTTTTTCCAATGTTATATATATATTTTTTTTCCCCACAATGTCTTCTCAATTTGTGTATATAAATGTGTGTTCAAGAAGCTTGATTGTGTGTACATAGTTTTCATCAGGTGATGGGCCGCAATACCTAAACTCATAAAGAGATGGCCTCTAAACACTTTTTGTGTTAGATGGTATATATTTTTTCACTGTTCTTCACTGTTTGGTCTGCTGTATATAACCTTTTTTGACTAGAGCATGTATAAAGGCAATTGTCAAAATTGTCAAATATAAGACTATTTATTCTAAATTTTTTTTGGTTGAATGTTCATACTAACATGTTGAATAAATATTACAAAGTTTCAAAACGGTTCGTTACGCATGTTTGGTTGTCAATTGGACATCAATATTAAAAATTTTGACAAAACGATTTTGGAATTTTTGGTCTTTTTGGGCCCAAAATGATGATTTATAATTGGTCAGTGAAGGAAACAACAGTTTGGACATGAAGTTCAAGGTGTCACAAAAAAAGGGACCAAACCAGGCCATCGTAAACAATTCTTTCTTTGAAATATAAAGGCAACTTCAAAGGCATGCAAAATCAGACAAAATAGGCCCAGACCTTAAAGGGTTAATGGATATATTTTGAGTTTTCTTGAGGGAAAAATAAATTAAATCTATTATATATGCTGTACACAGACTACTTTTCATTGTGTCAAAGTGTCCTTTTGTCAGTGTTGTCCAATGAAAAGATATACTTAAATATATGCAGAAATGCGAGGGGTGCACTACTTTTGTGATACACTGTATATTTCCCTGAACTTGCTCTATAAAAGTAACATTTACTGACCACCACAATGTTTTTTATTCGTTTCTTTTAGTGTTTCCTAATGCTGAAGAGTTGTACTTTTGAACGAATTCATTATTTTTTTCAAGCTTTTTGTCTGAGTTTGTTCTACATGATAAAATGTCTGATTGAGTGCTCGTCCGAGACTGGTGATTCCATCCTTTATGCTAAGGGTTGTAGCAAGGACGTAGGTTTGCATAGGATAGGGACGGTAGGGACATAACACCACCAACTTTTAGGGATGCTCAAATTGTCCCAACCAACTTTGAAGCAACCTTATTTGCATTATATAATGAGTTCAGTCACATAGGTAATTTAGATTGTCTAAGGATAGAATTGACCCTACATTATGTCCAGACTTACATTTACCCCCTTTCACTTGCTGAATGTGCTGGTCCATTTTTTCCCCCTTCAAACGCACGTTTGATTGGCTGATGACTAGAACCCCCACGTTCACATAATCCCAACAGAAATACATGTCGACATGCCGCCTCCTCCTTGCCTGGTACACCAGACTCTCCGCTGTTCCAGCTATTGAGTCTGGCCACCATTCAGCGGATACAATTTCCAGGGCGGAGCAAGCCACAGCAAACAGACAGCGGAGTGGACCAATCAGCGACGGGCAGACGTGACGTTAGTAAAACGAAGAGGGCAGGACGAGGGACTTGCGCGCGGAAGTAAACATACAAGGAGAGCGGAGTTTATTCAACATGGCTAGCGCGAGACAGACTGTTGTCAATGACTCGTGTCGATGTGTTTTTGGTAATTTAAAACTGATTTTACCGTGGGTTGGAACATATTCTCGGCTCTCCATTTCACCATCTGTGTTGTTGTGGATACGACTTCCGACGCGCAAGAGTGACGTTGCTCGTTAAGAACACGTCACGCAAATAAAGGAATCTGATTTGTCGATTGATTTTGTACCTGCTCGAGAGGCCGTTGATGGGCTGGTTCCCAGACTTTTCTCTCAGTGTTTGAAAAATACAGGGAGAACAGTCTGGCCGTGCCAGGCAAGCCTCCTCCGCCCCCTTTGAAGAGGAGGGATATTAGAAGGTTTTTTTTTCGGCCAGCAGCAGCCATTTTAAGTAATGTAAAAAGATGTCAATGTTGTGAAGGTGGGGAACCTACCACTAATTTTGCAACTGAATGTGCGACCTGCATCAGAGGTAGCATAACATTAAACCGTGTGCACTTGCTAACCTGTAAAACTAGTAGTAGAAAGAAAACTAGTAGAAAGCTGTTTAGTGACGTGTCTTCCTGTACTTTTTCTACTGTTAACGTTAATCCAACTGTGCATTTTGTGCATTTATTCCCTAATTAAAATGTATGTATTTTCTATCTCTTATCATTAAAAAAAAAAATTATTTGCAGCCGATGCACATTTTTTTACAGATACACACAGAATTTAGCCATTTTTACAGTTATTATTAGCCATCTATTAATAATACTTAAAACATATAGGCTTACAAAAAGCCCAGTCTTGAAATACAGTTTTAGCAAACAGAAATTACAATACAGTGCAATGGAAGAAAGCTGTCACAGGTTTGTTCACATATCGACTATAAGATGTTGCCATTCCAATTCAATTCAATTCAAATTTATTTGTATAGCCCTAAATATCAACAAGGTTGTCTCAAAGGGCTTTGCAGAGGCAATATGATACACAGTCAGAAACAGCAAATGAAGTAAACAAAGGTGATTCCACTTTCAAATGTATCATCAGACACTGTTAAATATGAATACTTTTATACTTTCTTTTTGTAGCACTGTTTTAGGCTGGTAGCCCGCCAGGCTTAACCGTGCTCAAACGTTTTAAGACACTTCACCATTCAGTAGGATAAGAAAGTGTCTCAAAACTTTTGGTTGCGTGTGTATAAAGCATTGAGGGAAACCATGTAAATGGCTGCAGATTAGTATTCGTGCACTCACTTACTTGTACAGAATTTGTTATTATTATTTGGGATTACGGGTAAATAAGTATATTTGTGTTCATGCTTTACATCATTACTTTGGCTTCAGCATAGACTTCACTATCAGTTGACGGGGCTCGAGTCCGATCCATAGGGGGCCCATTTTCAAAAACTTCAAATTGAAATAATTTTCAAAACCAAAGCTGCTAGCGACCTAAAACCAAAACAGGAACTTCCCTTAGGCATATATGAGTTTCCATGAGCAGCGACATAAAAAAAAAATAAAATTTGAAAGTCGTTCCCTAATAAAGTCCCGATTCATTATTTTTTTATACAAGTAAACAAAACTTAAAATGGCTATAAAATTCTCAAATTTAATGCTAGATGCACAAAAATCACCAAATGCAGAGATAATCACCTATATTTTCAGGATCAATAGCAATATTTAACATATCATACACGTTTTTGCCCAAAATAGCAACTTATTATTATTATTATTATTATTATTTAATTTAGTGCTGTTTTCAACAGCTAATAAATCACTTAATTTTCACATCAGAAACTTAATACTTGAGAAAAGCATGCAGAATCATCTTAATTTTACTCAACAAAGCAAAATTTGCATTTTTCTTTCTACAATCACAATTTATTTAGGTTGAATTCAGCTATGTGAGTAGTTAGTGCGTACAGATACAAAATCCAACACGACAGCTGAGAGTTCAAAATTCTTGTAAATAAATGCTTAAACCACTTAATTTCTATAGATATGAACGTAAAAAAGTCCAGATTCTTGGTTAAAAGCGAAAAAAGGGCAGTTATCGTTCATTTTACGTAAATAGTTCAAGCCAAAGTAACGGTATAGTCTAATCAAACATGGCAGCCTTCACAAAACGAAGAGCTTTTTAAGTTGAAAATTCTTGTAAATAAATACTTAAATCACAGAATTTCTATAGACATGAGCGTAAAACAGTCTAGATTCTTGGTTAAAAGCAAAAAACGGGCAGTTTTCGTTCATTTTACGCAAATATTTCAAGCAAAACATACGGTATTGTGTAATCCAACTTGGCGGCCATCACGAAACAAAGCTTTTTAAGTTTTATATTCTTGTAAATAAATGCTTAAATTGCAGAATTTCTATAGATATGAACATAAAAGGTTCTAGATTTTTGGTTAAAAGCAAAAAACGGGCAGTTATCATACGTAAATATTTCAAGCCAAAGTTACACTAATTTTATCTATTGATTTTTTTTCACGTTTCAAAGTGCATGCATCGTGCTATTTAATTTGATAATTACCTTGAATCCTTGACCAAATCACTCTTGAGACACTCCTTCCTGCTTGTTTGCAGTAAAAACTTCGTCCTATTGTCATCTAAATCTGGCGTTAGTACACAGCGTGTGTTTGAGTTTATCACAGTGAAAGCCAACTCAACGTTCTGCCTGGGTCGGCCCCCTTCAGAAAGGTGTGGCGCAATGTCTCTGGGAGCCGTCTTGTCAACTGATGGTTGAGTGTATGGCTTTGGTTAAAAAAAAAAACACAAAAAAACCCTACAAGAATTAGAAGTACAAGCTTCTCGAGCTTCTCTATAAGAACACAACAACAAGCGTCGGTCGCAAAAAGCAAATGCCTTTTTTATCATCTCCAACGAGCAACTCTCTTCTGGCGTTGACGTATGTCAGACTTCCACAGTGGGAGTTTGTGGAATATGGAACTTTCACATTTAAAAAGGTAAAGCAAACCTAAAATCAACACCCAGCCTTTATTATGGGAGATTTTTTCTGCAGACATTTTTCTTTAAAGCCTGGTTGCCTATTTATACTTTGCAGCATCTCATTTGCCCAGTAGAGGGACCCTATTCTTTTAGTGATTGAGCAGCCAACAATTCTTAAGATTGGAGCTACTACATCTCCTTGCGTCACTTACCAGAACATATGCAACAACCACCTCACACACACACACACATTCTCAACAAGGTTATTTTTGAAGCAATTACTCCAATAGTTGTTGGTATTTTCAGCATTTTTATTTGTGGTGTTTTTAGAGTGTGATGGAAAGGAGAGAAATGGTGGGCGGGTGTGGCGAGTGGGCGAGTGTGAGACACACAAACAATGGAGTCATATTTGGGACACATTGTTTTAATGGGAGCTACTTCATTTTGTCTAGATAACATACAGCAGGCCGCGACATGTTGACCTTTTAAACGCACCAAATCAACCTGTTGATATGTTTATCGTGTGTGTAAATTGAATCACAATGGAAATAAGACGTAGAATATTTTTTTTAGATTTTTCAGACCTACCAAAGCACTTATTTATTTATTTATAAATAAGTATTCCTGCTCTTACTGACTCGCATTGTTCAACAAAGAGGGGAAAAGCATATGGATCCCAATAGCTGTTACCCCAGTTTAATACTATGTCTGTCTTCTTCAGAAATATAAACTACTAGAAACTATGTTTGCTAAATCTAATGACCGGCCTTTACTATGAAACTTGTGTTGGATCTCACATTCAGTATTTAAATTTAACTATATAATGATCAAAATTTTCAGACTTGAAGTTACACTTTTCCATTTTTTTGGACTCAGGTGTCCGTGTGACCTATATATAATAAAATATGTAATTTCACACTGAACGACATGACCAAGGAGTTAACATTACCTACAGGAATGTGTTATATAGCTTAGTAACCCTTAATGTGTTATGTTACGTTAACATACTTTATAGTAGGGGTGTAAAAATTAATCAATCTTGATCGATATATAGATTTTTAGTAAGTGCAATTGAAAAAAAATTGAACTAAACACTCAAACAATTCTATAAACATTGCCATCTTTTAGATATGCGGTTTTGTTCAAAAGAAAGGTTTTCATTCAAATATCTGAAATTATACTGCAACAGAATGGTCAAACACTCCAAATTTGCTTTGTATGTTTTGTTGCTTCATTTGAAATGGAAATCATTGTGTTAAATGTGTACACTTAACCATTGTATTAAATTGATTGAAGGCCTTAGAATTCAATCGAATAGTAGAAGACTTTGTAATATCAATAATTATTGCATTGTTATTCTAAGAATCACTATCGTATCGACATGATATTGGTAATGAACACCCTACTGCAGTGGTATGAAAAAGTATCTGAACCTTTTTGGAATTTCTCACATTTCTGCATAAAGTCACCATTAAATGTGATTTGTTCTTTGTCAAAATCACGCAGATGTAAAAACTGTCTACTTTAACTAAAGCCACCCAAACATTTATGGGTTTTCATATTTTAATGGGGATAGCATGCAAACAATGACAGAAGCGGGAAAAATAAGTAAGTGAACCCTCTGCCTAAGAAGACTTAAAGAGCAATTGAAACCATTTTTTTAAGTCAGGTGTGTTCCCAATCACTGATGAGTGATTTAAAGCTTCCCTGCCCACTATAAAGCACACACCTAGTAAGAATTTTCTTGATGAGAAACATCGTCTGATGTGCATCATGGCTCGGTAAAAAGAGCTGTCTGAATACTTGTGATGAAGGATTGTTGATTTGTATAAAGCTGGGAAATGATACAAAATTATCTCTAAAAGTCTGGATGTTTATCAATCGACAGTCAGAGAAGTTGTCCACAAATGGAGAGAGTTTGGCGCTGTTGCTTCTCTCCCAAGGAGTGGCTGTCCACCAAAGATGACGCCAAGAGTTCAGCGCAGAATACTCAGAGAGTAAAAGGGGCCCTAGATTGTCAACTATATCTAAAACTATGGCCAAGAATGGTGTTCATGGGAGGACTCCACGGAGGAAGCCACTGCTGTCTAAAAAAAAAAAAATCATTGTTGCTCGTTTAAAGTTCGCAAAAAGGTACTTGGACACTCCACAGAAGTTTTGGCAAAATATTTAGTGGACTGATGAAACCAAAGTTGAACTGTTTAGGAGTAACACACAACATCCTGTGTGGATTAAAAATAGAACAGCTAACCAACATCAACACCTCATCCCCACCGTGAAGCATGGTGGAGGGAGTGTCATGATTTGGGGCTGTTTTGCTGCCTCAGACTGCCTGGACAACTTGAATGAATTCAAAAGTTTATTATGATGTTTTGTGGGAAAACCTGAAGCTGTTTGTTAGACAGTTGAAGCTAAAAAGAGAATGAATGCTGCAACAAGACAATGATCCAAAACACAGAAGTAAATTAAATTCAGAATGGTTTCAGAAGAACAAAATACACGTTCTGGAGTGGCCAAGTCAAAGTCCTGACCGGAACCACATTGAGATGCTGTGGCATGACCTAAAGACAGTGATTCATGCCAGACATCCCAGGAATCTGACTGAACTACAGCAGTTTTGTAGAAAAGAATGGGCCAAGATTATTCCTAATTGATGTGCCAGACTGATCTGCAGCTACAGGAAGCGTCTGGTTGAAGTTCTTGCTGCCAAAGGGGGGGCACAAAATATTAAATGTGATGGTTCACTTACTGACCCCCCCCCCCCCTTCTGTCATTGTTTGCATACTATCCTATTTATATTTATCCATATTTATTATTTATTTATGGTGGGGATTGTGGGGGCACTGGGGACACTTTACCTTTATCTTGCTCTGCACCAAGCACTTTTAATGGGTACTAACTTGTATTATTGTTGGAACTGCAATCTGAATTTCGTCGTTATCTTGACAAAGACAATCAAACTGTAAATCAGAATCCTCATTAAAATATGAAAACCAAAAAATGTGTGGGTGGTTTTAGTTAAAACAGTTTTTTCATCTGTGTGATTTTTACAAAGATCAGATCACATTTGATGGTGATTTTATGCAGAAATGTGAGAAATTCCAAAAAGGTTCAGATATTTTGACATACGACTGTATGTATACACCTCTGCAGCCTCCATTTAAATAAGATATGTCTTTCTTTGTCTTGGTTTTGGAAAAATACATCTCCCTGATTTAAAGTCCAGATTGTCAAACTTGTACATATTTTTAGACCACCAAAAGGGAGGTCTCAAAAAGTCACTTGCTTCATTCTGCTATTTCTTGGGAAGGACATTAACGTAAATTGACATCTCACAATAAAATTTGGTTGGTATTGCCTACGGATGTATTGGCAATGATCCTCGGAGCCCGATTTTTTAATATTTTCGCCTCAGGGCTGATTAATTACATGAATTAATTCCAGACTTGTTGTTGCCTGTGGATTCAGAGTTTGCAAATTGAGGCATGTGCTGTGTTCAGTTGTGCTTTTTATGTCTCTGGGCTGATGAGACCACCAGCCGGGTGGTCATAGTTTATGGTGAACTTGTTTTCTTCATGATGCATTTTCTGATGATGCAATTTATCCTCCAGAGAAACGTATAGTCCAATAAATATGGTAATTTAGCATAACATGAATCCCATAAAAATAGTACATTTTTCTTGCGGCCATCTTAGTCGATGTCATGAAGTCATCATTTTGATTTTACCACTCAGGTCGTTTCACTCGTTGGCTGCCATTGACGGCGCTAGGCGTCCAATCCATTGTGACGGTTGAAATTGATTGGACGCCTAGCGCCGTCAATGGCAGCCAATGAATTAAAGATCACTAGTTTGTCTGTACAGTCCACAGTATCCCACTCGCCTGTTTTGAACTCAAAGCAAGTGAGCAAAAAAACTGGAAGTGAAGAGATCGCTAGGGAAAGTCGTGGGCGATATTTTGATCTGCAATCTAATTTTAGCTCAGCATGCGCTTCAAATAGAAACCTCACCATAAATATGCATGAATGGGGGGGGAGTTGGGGGTAGTCCACCCTGTGGTGCAGAGCAGAGGCAGGAGGGGGCTGAGTGCACGCTACCTGAAATCCTATTTTTAGCTCCAACGATTCTTTTCTCGGTCTATTCCCTCATGCGAGGGGAAGCTAAATTTAGCTGCTTGGAGACAGAAGCGTGATGCGGGAACAAAAATAGAAAGGAGTTTATGGCGGGAACAGTCAGAGGTGTCGCATTTATGAGGACACAAAATGAAAAAAATAAGAAAACCCGAGCAGGAGATTAAGCCCATAAATCAAATTACAGTGGTACTGTGACCAAGCTTGTAACTCAATTTACTCACATATGAAATGAAAGTTGCCTTGTGACACGAATGGAAATGTAAGTGGTTTGTACCAATCACAAAATAAAAGAATAGAATTGCACTCTACAAAAATGTAAGGAAAAATGGGATGCATATCATTCTATTTTTTACTTTATAAAGCAACAATCCATTCAAATTGATGGAAATGCATAACATTGATCCACTCTTTCTTTGTTAGTTTGTTTGGTTTTCATTCAAAAGTGGTAAATGTTTCAGCAACAAAGTTGCTTTGAATTTTATATATGTATATCATATGAAATCGATCGAAGACCCTAATAAACACTCAGTTAAGTCACTGGCAGCTGAAAGATGAGCATTCACACCTACTCATCCCAAGTTAAAATAATTGGACGTCTATTGTTGTCAATGGCAGACGTGAGTTGATGTTATGACGCAAGTGACTATTTGAGCTTATTAAAAAAAAAAAAAACAGAACCCCATAAAGACCTGGCGTCCACATGATATACAAGCGTGGCCGATGTGACCCAATATTTTTATGATTAAATAAAATCATTAATAATTAATAAAATTTACTGTAAATAATATATAAAAATGATGAATAAAAACAGAAATATACTCTGGTGATTTCCCCCAATAGTGCTTTAAAGTTTTGTTTTGTTCCTCTTTTGATTTCTTAGTACTTAACCAACTGCCTGCCATTGACAACTATAGACGTCCAATTCATATTACTGGGAAGAATGGCTTTGAAAGCGTATCTTTTAGTTCCTGTTTGGCTTTTTTTTTCTCCCCAAAAATATGTCAAAAGGAATGGAAGTGACTAGTAAGTGACCCCAAACCAACAGAAAATGACTGCAATTCAAAAAGATGTTACTTGTTACTCTCCCCAAATCAACAGGAAGTTGCCCCAACATTCTCGCAAACCAGCCTGAAAGCATTCCCAAACAGTTCTTGCCAAAATCACATTTTCTCGTTAACAGTGTAAACATGACCAAAAAAACATTACATGAAGCGCACTCAACAATGTTGAAGGTGTGAAACGTAACGTCATGAAAGGGAGACCTAAAAATATGTGAACATCATTAGGTCTGCGTGCAGAAACAGCGAGTTCATGTGAGAGTGAGAGTCTAAAAATAGGCAGGTTTTCAGGCGGTGTGGGGGACTTCCTCCTGATCCAATACGACGCCTAGTAAAGGCAAGACGAGGACCTTCTATACAGGCAGCTCTACAACTCTTTTTATTTTAGTAACAGCCACCCTGCTAACATGCCAACCTACAGACACTCTGTCAGCCTCAAGGTCTGATGGGTAACACCTTGTCCAAACAATTACAGGGACTCCACAGTAGAAAACCAGAAGCAGAGCAGGGAACTATATAAAGTGTTCCCCCGCTAGATTGCAGTTCTTTGTTCAAATTCTTGCAAAATTTGTCTTTTTTTAAACACATTGGATAGCATTGGCGGTGCTATAGATGTCCAATCCATTTTGACTGGGTCAAAATGGATTGGACGTGTAGCACCTTCAATGGCACAGAAAGCGAGTCCTCTCCAGTTAGAATTTCGCAATGGAGGGCATTGAGTTAATTTTGGGTCACTCCTGGGTTAATTTTAGTGTACTTACAGAAAGGCCGATATATCAATTGAACATTGCCATCGTGATGTGCCCATGCGCAATAATCCCATCACAGGACGTGCGATTGTTTTTTGTTTTTTTTTAACGCACATCTCTACTATTAAGGTATGTGAAAACTGTCAAAGTGTGTCTTAAAGTGCACATACAACAATTTGGCAAAGCGCAGATGACAAGAAATTAGTGTTTTAATCCACTGTCTAGCCACGCCTACCCTTATAGGGCTCTAGCGTCCCCAACAGGTGGATGACGTCAGCGGGAGAATGGTTTCATCTGATTTAGTATGCAGCCCATTGAGCAGGAATTATTCATGACGAGGAAAATGCTACGAAGAGAGCCGCAAAATGTAATTGTTTCAGTCTCTTTACTCCAATATTTTTAAAGGATATTCTTTTTATGGAAGTATTTTTCCCAATTGCTAAATGAATGTTATGGTCATGACAAATACCAATCTTGTGCTAAATGGAATATGAAATACTAAAAATGCATTTATTCAGTACAACATTGCAAAATTGAAAGAATGGTCAAAACTGTCGACTTCACCTTTACTGTCGAGCCTCCCGAACGCTATCTTATGCCGCCGTAGTTTGTCAGGCTTTTGACATTTCCCTGCCCCCCGGCTTCGGAGAATGTAAACAAACCAGGAGGCGTGATGGATAACCAACATGATAACCCAAACCAAGTGACGTCTCAAAGTCTTATTTTAGCTTTTCCAAGCGAAAAATCGCACAAAACAAGGCTGGATCATGTCACACTGCCGCAAGGTTGGCGATTGTCTTCGCCGGGCGGGTTGCCGATCGGCGAAGACAAGCAAGTTACAGATCGTTCCCCTGCTACTAAGGACAGGAGAACTCACCGGGTAGGCAGCTGGAGAGTACCGCCGGACAAACCGGCCAACGTCAGAGGAACGCGTAGCTGCCACATGGTCAACATGAATATATTGAAAAATAATGCTTTACTACACAGCGACGACGTAAACAAACAGCGGTGTGCAGGTGTTGTGCAGCTAACGTGACAGAATGTGTTTTAGGAGAGATTTTCTACCTGCCCATCCATGATGAAATGTAAGTAAATAGTCCTTAAAGAAAGTTTGTAGTATTTATTTTGTAATCGCTGGATTCGCAGCTATTTTTAACGCAAAGTTGCAATTTCTGATCGGGTGGTAAATTTGACAGAACACCAGGCACATGAAGAGGGCAATAAATCGAGTATAATGCTCTCCCGGTGGGGGGATATGCAACAAGCCTCCGGTCTCGTCGGCCGAGTGGAGAAGGAGCACCTACCTACGTATTAAAATGATCCCAGTATTTGACATAATACAAACCACGATGTTTACTCATTTCCTTGTAAGTCCAATGGTCCCACAGTAGTAGGGCTTGTTTTGGCCAATATCCACCAGTGAATGGGAACCTTTTAAAAACCCCAAAAGGCTCACGCCTCTCCCTGGTGCAGCAAAATTTTTCTGCAGCCGTTTGGCTGGCGTGATGCAAAAATTAAACGAATTAATCCGCAAAATCAGCTGAATCCTTAGTCCTTCTCATACAACAGTACGGCTGGATAGTGAGAGGATTCCTTCTAACGTACACGTCACAGCGCCCTCTTTCTGAACTCGAGACTGGAGCCGGAAGTCACTCATTTTCATGGCGCGGGATTCAAAAACTAACTAAATATAGCGATCGCAACCACACACATCCAAGCGGTCCATTTCATTCAGAAGCATAAAATTCTGCGGAAAATATGTAAAAAACATGCTTTTTGCTTTCATATGCACTTTCAGACTTACAGTGAGGAGCAGAAGTATTTGCACCACTGGTGATTTTGCAAGTTCACCGACTTAGAAAATAGGCAGAGGTCTGAAATTCCAATCATAGATGCATTTCCACTTGTCGAGACATAATCTAAAAATGAAAATCTGGAACTCACATTGTATAATTTTTCAATAATTTATTTGTAATTTACTGGGGTTCAAAAGTATTTGTACCCCTGAGAAAATCAGTGCTAATATTTAGTGCAGGAGCCTTTTTTTGCAATTACAGAGGTCAGACACTTTCTGTAGTTCTTTACCAGGTTTTCACATATGGAAACATGGTTTTGGCCCATTCCTCCATACAAAGCTTCTCTAGATCTGTCAGGTTTCGGGGCTGCCGTTGAGAAACATGAAGTTTCAGCTCCATCTGAAGATTTTCTATTGGACTGAGGTCTGGAGAAGGGCTAGGTCACTTCAGAACCTTGATATGCTTATTACGCAGCCACTCCTAGGTCATCTTGGCTGTGTGCTTCGGATCATTGTCATGTTGGAAGAGCCGGCCACGACTCATCTTCAAGTCTCTGACTGAGGAAAGGAGGTTATGGATCAAAATCTGACGATACATTTCATCATTCATCCTCTGCTTTATACAGTACAGTCGTCCTGTCCCATTTGCCGAAAGCGGCCCTAAAGCATGAGGTTTCCACCCCCTACTTCACAGTGGGGATGGTGTTCTTGGGATTGTACTCATCCTTGTTTTTCCTACACACACGACGAGTAAAGTTTGCACCAAAAAGTTCTACTTTGGTCTCATCTGACCATATGACTTTCTCCCCAAGACCCCTCAGCATTATTTAGATGGTCCCCGGCAGACTTCAGACTGGCCTTCACATGTACTGGCTTCAACGGGGGAACCTGCTTCCAGTTGATTTGGGGGCATTTACGGATCATTTCCTGTTGCTTTTAGGTTACTGAACAGGAAGTGACCCGGGAATATCCCAAAATGAATAAATAGCATGTCCTTAATAGGATGTTTGTTCATGCATGAATTATTATTATTATTATTATTTTAACTTTTACAGGTCATACATTGCACTAATTGGCTGTCATTGATGGCACTAGACATCCAAGCCATTTTGACTTATTTATATTTATAGAAATAAATATATATACAGTATATAAAAAATACAATAATGATGACTACTTGAAAAAAAAAAAACTACTAATTTTGAATTTTTTTAATGATTAAAATTGTCACTCTTTTTAAAGGGTTAAAGGTCTTTTGTGAATAATTGTCCACTGTAGTGACCACTATTTCTTAAAGGGTTAATGCAAACTATAAGTAAGTGAATATAAAATATTAAGAGGTTAAAAAAAAGGAGTTCAACAGCTTTTAGATCAAAGATGTCTTTAAACGATTTATCGACTATCATAATCGTTGGCAACTGATTAACTGTCGATAACTCATGCCAGCCCTGACATGCGGTAACATTTTTGCACTCAAGTGCAGCCCTAATCGTTTTAAGACTTGAACAAAATGCCTAAACTCACGACACGGATTTCTTCCATTCACGAGTTGAGCAACTGCAGTGTACAACAAAAAATTCTCCTCTTCCCATCCTCCCTCCTCTACTTTCGCTACCCAATGAGGATGCTGCATGTGGACAAGACGCTGGTGTGTTACTGACTATTACATAACAGCAGCTCTCGCCCCTCCATTCATGTGACAGCTGCAAACACACTGACTGCACTAAATGGAGGAGTCAGAGGGAGGACAGGGAGGAAAGAAGGGTGTGCAGAGAAGAACAAGACAAAAGTAAAGACGAGTTTGGTTTGCAGGTTTTCGACCAAATGTCCCCCAAAAAGTGTATGAATGGTTAATCAGTACCTGTGAGCCCCTGAACTCATTCAGTGCACTAGCACTAAGATGACTTACGAGTAGTGTTGCATGTATACATCGGTATCGATATGGCACTAAAATTACGACATTGGTATCGGGGAGAACGAAGAAATAATGTGCCGATCCTGTGCAATATATACTGTATACTTCAAGATACAGTTTCGCTACCCAAGATGGCCGACAGCTACGCGCGCCGCCGTGAAAAAGGAGCAAATGTCGCCCTTCCCAATTAAGCTGATGATCGACGTCCACTTGTGTAGCGGCCAGCCATTGTTGTGCTGTAAATTTAATTTTTGTTTAGTTTATTACTAGTAAACGTCCAGTCCATTTGAAAAGGGAGGGTGGCGGTGAATGAACGAACGAATGTAAAAAATATAATTTGCTCTTCCTCTGGCTGAGATGCAACCTCCCACCAATTAGTTTATCACTAGTAGTAGTGGTAGACACTTGCCTGCACAATATATCGTTTGAACATCGCCATCGCAAAGTGCACATTCGCAATCGTCCCATCGCATGACATGCGTACTTTTGTTTTTCTTCATAAAAGCAGCAATTGTGCAGAGACATGGCTTGGATCACTTTTATATACACCAATCTTCATCATTCACAGATAAACCCCCTTAGCCTGGATTAAACAATATTATATGAATGTTAGGGATGTCCCGATCGCAAATTTTTGCTCCAAGTCCAAGTCACCTGATTTTGAGAATCTGCCGATCTTTGATCGTTGAGCTACCGAGGCGTCTCTGGCCAGATCAAAGTTACAAATCTGTCAGTCATCGTTAACTTTAAGTAGCACACACCAGATGCACTGGAGACCAAGAAAAACAGTTTGGTTGCACTGCTTTTCAGGATTGAACTTGAGAGGCTGTATGATCATGGAGCAGAAAAACATATATTTTTAAAATTAAAAACCCGATCCTTTTCACCTGATTCCAATCAGTGATCGGCTGAATTTCCAATCAAGTGATCGGATTGTGGTCAATACAATGTGGTCATAGTGAGTCAACCAAAATCTTCCTAAACAGAGCTATTCAAGTCTATTGGAAAATTCCTCTATTTTTAATATCGCCCAAAAATCGCAATGTCATTTTTTTCCAAAATCTTTCAGCCCTAGTAGGCAGTGTTGTAAAAACGGCGTTAGAGTATAACGGCGTTTCTAATGGCACCATTTATTTCAGTAGTGAGTAATCTAATTAATTACTTTTCCCATCTTTGCAATGTCGTTAACGTTACTGAGGAAATGAAGGGGCGTGTTTGTGCGCTACAATTTGGTTGACTGAAGCGCTAGTTGTCTGCCTGGAAAGTGCAGAGCGGGGAGTGGGGAGGAGGGAACGGGGTGGTGACGCCGTTGCAAACGCGATTATATTTGGCTAGGTCTCCCGGAGCGTTAGCATAGCATTTGCATTCAATTAGCACTAGCATTTAATGTGGCGAGTATCATTTTAACTTTTTTTTTTCCATACAGTTCGTGGCGTCCAGGGGGGTAAAATTCATTGAAAATAATGTACTGTTTTCTTGCTAAGTGTGCATTATCATCACCAAGTTGGCGTTGTCCTTGTAGATGCTACAATGTAATAATACAGTATATATACAATATATGTTATATTTATTACCAAAAATAGTCACTCGCACTAAACCTTTCTTAAATGATGAAGCTATGAAACTTGTGTGTTTTTTTTTTTTAAATGTATGTTTAAAATGTATCATGTAATAACCTGTAGAACATGAAAAGTAAAGTAAGTTACTATAGTATATACTGTATACTACAAGGTGCACCTGACTATAAGCTGCCACCCACCAAATTTGACACGAAAACGACATTTGTTCATAGATAAGATGCACTGGACCATAAGCCGCAGCTGTCCTCACTGTATTATGGGATATTTACACCATAAGATATTCAACGGTAACAATTTATTTGACAGCGGCATCATACAACTGTCATCAGATCAAATGAACCACCATGAAGCTTTGAACCAATTGGCTGCAAAGCTTCATTGCTTGAAGAAGCTTCATTCGGCCATTACTGCTCCCTTAGGGGCGACAGTCAACCACTGCTGCCACCTGCTGTCAACGATGTTGTTGTCCAACATGCCTCCTCCTAGCATGCATTGCAGCGCTACAGAAGATCAAAATTCATGTTCTGTGCTAATTATTTCTTCAGTTACCTATCCAGTTGTTTCATTAATTGCTAGTGATGGTATTGTGTAACACATTATTTGACAGTGGCGCCATAAGACTGTCAATAGACAGTCAAAATAATGATATGACACTGTCATGAGCGTTAATGAATGCTTATAACTGATATCGTTTAGTGTTATCCGGCAAATTATCTCACTTTTGAATAGATGTAAAAGAGCCGAGCTGTACATAAATGGATTTAGTGACATAACTTGCCGGATGACATTTAAAGACATACTGTATGTCATAACCATTCAGTAATGCCCATGATAGTGTCACGTCATAATTATGATGGTTTTATGACACCGCTGTCAAATAAAGTGTTACCTATTAACCCAAATAAATGAACAAATAAGCTGCACTGGACTATAAGCTGCAGGATTCAAAATGAAGCAAAAAAGTAGCGATTTATAGTCCGAAAATTACAGTACTCTTACAATGAGTTAATTGAGTTACTAACGCTTACTTATTACTTTTTGGGGGAAGTAATTTGTAACTAACAAATTACTTTTATTAAAGTAAGATTAACAACACTGGTAGTAGAGTGGGAGGCTGGCAGCGAAAGAATGTTTGTATATTTGCTGCCAGCCTCCTACTTCAGATGGATTAGATGTATAGGCAGCCAATAATTCGACATTCAAGTGAGTATGCAGAAATATACAGTAGTATTAAAAGAAAAAAATACATAGAATTTGAATGTTAAAAATAAAAAGATATCTGTACAGTATCAGCTGATTATTGATATCAGGAGCCAAAAAATTATATCAGTGTCACACTAGTTATGGGTGAGTTTTGGATGTTGCAAGCAGCAGATTTAAAAAAAAAATTTTTTAATTTTGCTTTGTGTTGTGAGCCAAAATCTGAGTAATGAGAAAGAATCGGGCGGGAGAGTGTTGCACATATATTTTCTTCTGTTTACTAGAGGTGTGAATCACCAATTTCATTCCAATACAAATGTCTTACAGAAAATGAATGGGTCTATCTAAACTTATACTGTAAATAAATGGAACTGTGTCTGTTTGTGTGTGTCTGCGTGCGCATGCGTGCGTGCATGTGTGTTCGTTTCTTATGTACCTCGCCCGACCGATTTCCTTAAAAATGTACACATTTGTACAATAAGCATCTGCGAGTTGTCTTAGATGGGTTTGATCTCTGTACGCATCCATTTAGTACGGAAAATGAATTCGAAACTACAAGATTAGCATTGAAAATCCGTGATTGTGGAGGCGACAGCACCGTCTTTTGGGCAAAAGACACGTCTGTTGCTATTGCAATGTAGCAGTTGGCTTTCAAACTTTACAGTTTCATGTACAAAATTAAATGTGCTGTGATGATATGTTGTGACATTGAGTACTCCACAACAACATGCTGGATTTTTTTTTTGTTATGTAAAATTTTCAGAATATTACTAAAGGATTCCTTTCGGCTGGATATTCATACTGTACACAGTGATGAAAAATCGATTGCGCGTTAACCTCTTTATGGTGTCCTTTTACTATTACTAGATTACAGCTAAATCTCAACGCAAACTATGTTTCATCTACGATTCGGATGTATTGCATTCACGTTAACACAAAACCGTGCAACGCTGAGCCATACTGCTAGTTGGAAATAAATAGGGATGTTTTTGTTATATATTACTGGAACCCAACGTTTTTTGACAAAAAATTAATACAATCATGATTTTGTGAATTTTAGTGAGATTTTTTTTTTCGTCAAAGCGTGCAGCTAATTCTTTTTCATTTAGTTCCATTTCTAATGGACAGAACCACTGAATTTTTATGCTCATTTTGTTGTTTGTTTTGTTTGTTTGTCATATTGTTACGCCACATTCAACAGGCTGCTGATTTTAGCGCATGCGAAGGCGTCAACAACACTTTCCCACATGTCCCAATGTCACACCCCTCTCAAATGTGCAATTTAGGGCTTTTATTGCGGCGCTTATAATAGTTTTGCTTCCTTCTGCATTTTCCTGTTTTACAGATAAAAGTCTGTTACTTGAACGTGATGAAAACTGGTGATGTTTTAATTCGGGACTATTGTGTTTTCTATTCCTTTTTGTGGCTTATTGCCCCTGGAAATCTCTCCGCTTTCTAAAAATGTGGTAATTGAGATCACCACACTGTTTTTTCATGGTTTGGGCCAACTATTGGCAAAACAAATTGAAAGAAGAAAATAATATGTGAGCAAATGGTCTTTTGAACCTGATGGTATGTCATGGAAGTCATTCAGTCTTTATCTCATTTCTTTTTGTCCTCAGCTTTGATGTGGAGAATGGATTGTCGGTGGGGCGTAGTCCTCTTGATGCTCAAACCAGCCCGAGTTCTGGTGGTCTGGTCCTGCAGGCCAACTTTCCACACAGCCAGCGGAGGGAATCTTTCCTCTACCGCTCCGACTCGGACTTTGACCTGTCACCTAAAGGTCCTACGAAAAATGCCTCCACTGCAAGTGACCTGTAAGTTCTGAATGTTGAATAAATGTTGAATGTTGTCATCATAACATCGTATTGAATATGGCGTTTGTCGATGTGATTGAAAAGAAATCATGCAAATCTTAAGATGTCCAAATTTGGTCATTTTCTTTTTATCATCAATCTACACTATATTGGTCGGTCCAAACGCATGACTTTTATTTTTGTTTATTGTTTTCTTGAAAATAAATACAATTAACAGATATTGGATAATATTTGTAATTTTTTGATAAAAAAAGTAATCGTGGGATTTAAAAAAAAAAAAAAAAAAAAAAAAAGGAAAATTACCTCATAGCCTGCCATTGACAGCGATAGATGCCCAATCCATTGAAATGGGAGGGTGGCAGCACTTCTACTCGTGATAAAACTTATTTAAATTCACAGTAACGGGATGAAAAGAGCCACATGACTGGACATCTATCATTGTCCATTGAGAGTACCATTCAGAGTAAAAAAACTAATACAAATTTACACCCCTCCTCACTTCTTTAATGTAAATAAATACAATAAAATTGAAACAAATCAACAAGAAAAATAAAATGTGCAAAAATAAATAAAAATCTTAAAATAAAAAAATGAGAATGAAGAATTTTCTCTAAACAATTGCCTATCAAAATCTGCAAATTTATAATCAGTTAGTTGCCGATTGAGCGTGGCAGCCCTAGTCCACATGTAAAACGCGCAAAAAATGTTAAACATGAGAAAAATTGCATAATGTGAGTTTTTGTACTCCACAATAGCAACCAAAAAAATGGGGAACAGATTGATGACATTTTCTTTGATTTAAACTTTATAGCCTATTTAATGTAGACTAGGAGCAGTGTCACAGATTACTTGAAAAACTAATTTAATTACTGATTACGCCTCAAAAAAGTAATCTAGTTACTTTACTGATTATTATCAAACGAACAAAGTTACTTTAAAAGTAATTTATCGGTTACATTTCTACCAATTTTTCTCCCTTTGCTGACTCAACATATGGCGGAAAAAACTAAGGTGACTTGAAGTTCCGCTCTGAGACCCCCAATTTGGCCAACTTTCAAAATTGCCCGATATGCATGTGTGATACATCATTGGAAAGCTTCAAATCTCAATTTTCTGGGGGAAGAAAAATTTTGAACAGGAGGGTATTTTTTTAAAAAAATTTTTTTTGTTTTTTATTTTAAACAACGAAACCCTATCTGGAGGTGAGAGCATGCGAGAGCAGAATTAAAGACGCCATGACTTTAACGAGATATTATCGCGTACTTACCTTGTTTTGATCCGAAAACTTCATGTTGCATGTATCAAGACACAGCTGTGAATGGCCACAGCTGGATTTTTGGGGGATTTTATGGGTGAAACATTGTATTATAACAAGGGTCGCGATGCAGACATTGAGGAGTGGTCGAGATTTTCTTTTTCATATATTTACCCTTTTAAACTTTTTTTTCAATTTTTCTTTGTTTGGATCGATTATTTATCATCTAACATATCGTAGAAAATGCGACAGTAACAAAAAAATACAATTAAGCGATTGTTATGAGGTAGATATCCGTGACTTTTTTTTACAGACACCATTTTTTTCATTGTGACGTAATTTGTTTAAAAGTTTATAATATGTGATTGAATAATTTTTTTAAAGTCTTTTTTTAAAAACTAAATAGTAGACACCAATTAATGATTCTAAGCTAAAAATGACAGACATTTCAAATAATAAATATAATTACTTTCTTTTTATGGCTAGGTTGAAACAAAAGCGGTTGCGCGACGTCTGTAGACGGGGGTTTCCAGGGTAAAACGGACAAATTAAAAATAGTTTGGGGGCTTAATGTGCCATGAATCTGCTATGGCAGCATATAGACATATTGTTCTATCAAACACAACAGTTCTTTTGGCTTAAAATACAGGAGTTTCTTTTAAAGAGGGGTGCCAGAGCAAACTGCTTTTTTAGTCTTGTCTGTGTTTTCCGTCATAAGAATGACAATACAAAAATGTCATCGCATGTAATTGACTTTCGGATAATTGAATTTTAAGGGGAAGGTCAGAATTGTTCACATAAGGCTTAATCTTTGAGTTAGCGGGGGTTTAGTTAATTGCTGGAGTTGATTTCAACCCCCATTGACTCGCGCTAGGTTAGCCACTCCGGAGCCCTGAAACTAACAAATAACTGACAAGCTGCATGGAATTTCTTGAAATCAACTTCAGCGACTAAACACCTGCTGACCTAAAGATTAGGCCTAATATGAAAAATTCTGAACTTTAGGGTTAGGGTTTAGGGGTTGGGGTTAACAGCATATCAGTGCTGATGTAAAACAATGCAAATTGACTGCACAATAATCAATAACACACAAATGAATTGCACGGTGCAAGAAACATGGGAGCGGGCACGAATGCGCCCGCACAACCCGGAAGTACGCCGCACATAGATGCTTTCAATTTGGCCACAAAACGTGACAGCAACTAAGCACTTAACACTCAATCAGACTTACAACTAAACGAACACGTCACTTCACGACATAAATGTGCAACATGAATGTGATATAAACAATGCTCACTGAGTTCGCGAGGACGAGCAGGAGCGATGACTACCCGCTATTGCAACGGCAATGCTATGAAACGACCACGCATGTAGCGGCTCCCACCTATCGCTGGACCCTCCAGAATGAAGGAAAAATACTCACATTCAATCATGGACGCACACAGATCAACATTCCCTTGCACATCTCATCAGTTGACTGCACTCGGCTCGAATGTGCAGCCGCGCTCCAGACGCCTTTCTCAGTCCAAAACACTTATCGTTTGTGACTCGAGAAGACTAAGAGTGGTTACTATGGAAACAAACTAGTGATGCACGATAATACATTTTTCAACCGATAACGATAACCGATAATTTCTTCCTCATTCCAACCGATAACCGATAATGTCAAGCCGATAATTCTATTTAAAGATTTATGTAAAATTTTAAAGTATACACAAAAGAAAATATTACCGTGTATTATTGTGCAAAAATAAAATTTATTGCTCTTTTTTTCAACATAAAATATGAACAAGTATTCAATACCAACATCTAAATAATGACAGATTGTCTGACATTGTGTAATGGTAAACTTTTGGCAACAATTACTTACAGAGTAAATACCCAAGTTGCACAGAAATGCCTTTAAAAGTAAGCCATTTCTAACATAAATAACATTTAAAACACACCTCCTTAAAACTAGTCAGTTTTAAGTGTAAATCTATTGGAAATAAGTGAAATTATCTGCCAGCGCTTCAAGTGTATTTCTCTCAGATTTTTTGGAAGAAAAATAGCTATCTGAAAATAATCTTAACAGCCGTATTTTAAGCAATACATTATTATACTTAATCCTAAAAAAAACTTTGAAGAAGAAAAGATTTTGAATAATATTTGTGGCTACAGAATGTTATTGTTATTTCATTACAACAGGAATGTGCATATTTAAACTGATAAGTGTTAATAAGTGCCAATAAGTTTTGATTATCTACTGTGACTGTAATTGAGCAGACAAATAAATGAGATTAATTTGAAAAGTGATTGCTAATGTTATATGCTTTATTGCGCACTGTGAAAATGATTAACTCAAAGAGCGAGATGTCATGTACCCATTCTGCAGCGCTTTGTTTACATTTGCGGCACTCACGAAATTTGCTTTACAGCAGCTAAACTGATACACGGCAGTACTATTTGGATGGAGTTGGAGCTCGCATCTCCGTGCGTGTTGTTTTGTGCCTGAGTTTTGTTAAGCCGAAAAATAAAGGCAGCGTTACAAAGTCATCTGACCTCTCGTCATTTTACATACTGAATGCATTATTGACTGGCTGACTTCGTTTTCTCCATGTTTAAATTACCATCTAACCGCTGTGCCGTCGTCATGATAAGCTTGCTTACTGGACATCACTTCCAAATATTCGTGGTGAAAATGTGATTGGCATGTTTTTCATGAAGAATGGTGGTCGTAGGGCTTTGGCTCTCGGGTCATTTCGGTAAAAAAAAAAAATCGTGTCTCGACTCAGCGGCGGCGGCTACGTTCGTACCGGATAATCCGCCCGCATCGGCCTGTTCGTCGCAGCGTAATCGGGGCCTGGCTCTGCTCGCACGCCGTGGGGGAACGCTCAAGAAACCGGGGATTTCGCCGGAGGTCCCGAAACCGGGGAACCGGGCTCTGCCCGCCCCGCCAATGGTGAGGCGGCGGCGGCCTGCCGGACCGGCCAGAGCGGAGGGCTCCGTTGGAAGACAGCTACTTGCAGACTATCGGTCTCCAGCCGTGCCAGTGTTTAGCCTTAGATGCGAGTTTACCACCCACCTTGGGCTGCTTTCCCAAACAACCCGACTCTGTATTGTCACAAGCCCCGTAGTTTAGCTTGTGTTTACAATAACTTTAGCATTCCCGCTAGCAGCAGCCTCGTATTCGTTCCAAAAATGTTTGTGAGTTTTAAATGAATGCTGGGTTAGTGGTTTTGAATGAGAACGCTTTCTTTCGGCCTCGTGGAACTTGTGCGGTACATGTTTCGCAGATGGCGAGAGCGTCGTTTTTTTCAGTAACAGCCGCCATAATATTCAACTATTTCTTGTCGTGTAACTCCGCCTCCTCAACCCCTCCTCTCTCAGGGGCTTCAGAGAGGGGTGGGGTTGAGGAGGCGGCGTGCTGAATTCTTCGGTTGTGCACATTTGGAGGCGAAATCAAGTATCTAATTATCAGATTGCATTATCGGTTTAATTTTTTTATTATCTGGATTATCTGTGTAACGTCATAATTGCCATTATCGGCCGATAATTATCGGCGACCGATATTATCGTGTATCTTTAAAACAATCGTGTAGTGGGAACCTTTCTAACATTTTCTATTCCAAATGCTCGTCGTACATGACTGCAATGTTCTTCATTCTACATACATTATGAGGCAATAACAAAATAGTAACACACAGGCACTAAGAAAACTAACTATAATCCGATTGCTGATTTGGAAAAAGGAACGTGTTAGATTGCGCGTTACTGAAAGAAAGTAATCAGATTACAATAACGCCTTGTGACAACACTGGCTAGAAGTCAATTGAGTTACAAGCTTGCTGATACGGATGTGACAAAGCATCGAAATGGTGATATATCGTGTTGTTTTTTTACCCCAAAAGGGTATCCATTTACTCCTGCCAGGAATTGATAGGCCGTTTTAAAAAAGGTGTCACTGTTTAAAAAAAAAAAAAGGGAACCAACGAGTTGCTACCAACATCTGTCACTAGAATTGTGTCTCCTTTAACTCAATAATAAACTCATTCACAGCGCTAGACGTCCAATCAATATAGGCTGAGAGGGGTGAATGAACGTTCATTCATTCATTTGAAACCCGAGCATTTGCAGCCAGTCTTTCCATTTTCAGGGCATTTATAGGTTACTTTCTGTTCATTTTAGGGCAGTTACAGGTCACTCCCTGTTGAATTTGAGTCACTGCCTATTTACTTGGGGAGATTCCCGGGTCTGTAACCCAAAATCATCAGGAAGTGACCCAAAAATGCCTCAGAATCAACAAGGAAGTGACTGAAAATCAACAGCAAATGACCTCAAATGCCCCCAAATTAAACTCATTGGTTGCCATTGACCGCCATAGACGTCCAATCTCTTTGAAGAAGCAGGGATGGGAGCGAATGAACTTTTTTTTTTTCATTCGCTGCCGCCCAACCAGTTCAAATGAATTTGGCTTCTAGTATTGATGAAGTCATTCCAATTCACAGAAGAAGAATGAAAAGAGCTTGTTTTTCTGTTGAAAGGTGGAAAAGCGCTATACAAGTATAACACCATTTACCATTTAATTACTTACTAGTATATACAGTGGTATGAATAAGTATCTGAACCTTTTGGAATTTCTCACATTTTTTGCATAAAATCACCATCAAATGTGATCTGATCTTTGTCAAAATCACACAGATGTAAAAACAGTGTCTGCTTTAACTAAATCCACCCAAATATTTATAGGTTTTCATATTTTAATGAGGATAGCATGCAAACAATGAAAAATAAGTAAGATGGTGATTTTATGCAGAAATGTGAGAAATTCAAAAAGGTTCAAATACTTTTCCATTCCACTGTATTAAAATAATATAGGATTATTTCCTGACCCATAATTGTTACAATGCCATATTGTGAGATAATCGGTATCGTGAGCATTGTATCGCATATCGTATCATAAGGTACTCTGAGCTTTCCAACCCAATTTACTAATTTAGTTGGAAATCAACCTACCATAAGATAACTTTTACGATATGTTTCTTGTTATATTACCTCATTGGCTACCATTGACAGCAGTCATTTGTTGTCAACCTTCCCAATCGAAATGGACTGGACGTCTATCGCCGACGCAGTGTATGGCAGCCAAAGAGTTCAAACTTATTTGATGAACTACAGAAAAACTATCGCACATGACAGCCCTCCTCAGCACCTCACGGCTGTCTGTTTTTAAAGGGAAGAAAGCTTGAAGCACTGGGAGGTCAACTGGTTGTCAACTCGGTGAGAGCAACATGATTCAAATCAGATAAAACCACTGATTTGGTTGAAGCCCTCTCATGTCTTTCCTGTTAAACAGCTTCCTTCCCCAAACCTTAACTGAATAAAATTTAATTCCCTTAAACATTGTTATTATTATTCTTTTTTTGAGTGTGCATGGAACCACATTTTCTTTGTATTGCATCCTCCTGTTCCTTTCACCTTTTGTTACACTGCATGATGTTGTTGTTAGTGCTATGAGGTGTCATCAGAAAAATGTACTCAGCCCACTCTCATTCAGTTTTTTTTTTTTTTTTTTTTTTGTCGTGCTATGAAATGATCTTAATTTCTTTATTTGAACACCAGCATAAAAATGAAATACTGCGCAATGGACCCCGGCTTAGATGTGGTTAAGGACAAGCAGATTTAATCATTAAAAAAAAAAAGTAAATGGAAATTCTTAACGTCATTTTTTGTGTGCTTTTTCAAAAATATTATTAAGTTGTTGTTGTGTTTTGTTTTGTTTTAATTTTACATACACAGAGTTTGGACACATCTGATTTAATGCGACACAAATGAAGGTCCCAACCCCACTGATAAAGCAATAAATTGCACTAATCAACCTGAAAAGGCATACCGGTGAAGTCAAAAACCATTTTAGGTGACTCCATCTTGAAGGTCATCAAGATAATGGCAAGAGTGTGCAAAAAAGTAATCAGAGCGAAGGGTGGCTACTTTATAGACACGAGCATATTATACAAGTTTTTAGTTATTTCACCTTTTTTTTTTTGCTAATTACATAATTCCACGTGTGTTCATTCATAGTTTTACCTTCAGTGAGGATTTGCAATGTAAATAGCCATGAATATGAAGAAAACGCATGTATGGAAGGTGTATCCAAAATTTTGGCCTGTACTGTATACAGTCATGTGAAAAAAATTAGGACACCCCGTTAAATATTCAGTTCTTTATTAAGAAATGTTCACAAATCAATGTTTGATCTTGTTTTTTTATCGCTGGAAAAGAAAGTGATTTAATTGTAGGTGAACAACAAAAATTTACATTGTTTTACTCATTAAACCAAATATATCAACAAAAATGCATATTCTAATGAGGAAAAAGTTAGGACATCCTACCATCTGTTAGCTAGTGTTACCCCATTTGGCTGAAATAACTTCAGTGAGACGCTTTTTGTAGCCATCTACCAGTCTTTGACATCGGTCTGAAGAAAGTTTGCCCCACTCCTCAACGCAGAATACTTTAAGCTGTGAGATGTTTGAGGGGTTTCTTGCATGTACAGCCCGTTTCAAATCACTCCACAGCATCTCAATGGGATTAAGCTCTGGGCTTTGACTGGGCCATCCGAGGACTTTCTTTCTTTTCAGCCAGGGGCGCCTACAGAAATTTTTCATAGGGGTGGCCAGATGGGGCCACTTAAAATCTTGGTGTGGCACACCGAAACTAAAAGCCATAATTTCAGGTTTTCATTATATTATTGCAGTAAAAAGGTCAGGGGACAACTATCACAAAGACTTCAGGACACGGCTACTGATATACTTTGGTGTATTGTGTAATATTTGATGTTACTAATGATTTAATGTACATAGTTCATAACTGTCCAGTCAACATTTTGAGTTCCACAACAATTCTGTTTTATTGTGTTATGTATATATTAGGCATAAGGTGTACATTTAACAAAACAAAATAAATGAATTCATTTGGAATGTAATGCATAACCGATGCTACAACAATTTAACGATATACTGGCAAGCGGGGTGGCCAATGGGGTGGCCAACAAATTTATGGGGGGGGGGGCCGTGGCCACCCCCTGGTGGCGCCACTATTTTCAGCCAGTCCTAGGTGGATTTACTGGTATGTTTTGTGTCATTGTCATGTTGCAGGGTCCTGTTTCACCTCAGCTTTAATTTTTTTCATAGACGATCTCACATGTTCCCTAAGCACCCTCTGATACACGGTAAAATTCCTGGTGGATTCTATGATGGTGAGCTGGCCAGGTCCTGCTGCATCAAAGCATCTCCAAACCATGACACTTCCACCTCCATGCTTCGCAGTTAGTATTAGGTTCTTTTCCTGGAATGCTGTATTGGGTTTACGCCCAAAATTTCGTCTGTTCTGGTGTCCAAATAATTCAATATACGGTAGATTCTTCTGTCCGTAGAACATTATTCCAGAAGTCCTGGTCTTTGTTTACATTCACTCTGGCAAACTTCAGTCTTGCCTTTATGTTCTTCATGGAAAGCAAAGGTTTCCTTCTTGGACACCTCCCATGAACGTGAAATGTGTGTTCTCTTTTTCTGATTGTAGAGGCATGCACTTTCACATCAACAGTAGCAAGAGCCTGCTGTAGGTTCCATGATGACATTTTAGGGTTTTTGGAGACTTCTTTTAGCATCTTGCGGTCTGCTCTCGGTGTTAACTTGCTTTGATGACCAGACCTGGGCATGTTGGCAGTTGTTTCAAATGTCCTCCACTTGTAGACTATTTTCCGGAAAGTGGAATGACGGATTTTATATTGTTTTAAGATCTTTTGAAATTCCTTACCAGACTCATAAGCGCCTACAATCTTCTTTCCGAAGGTCTCAGATAGCTACTTTGATCTCACCATGCTGTTTTCTCTCACGTCAACAGTCAGTCACCGTTGAAAGTATTTTGCATTTAAGAGTGGGGCAAACTTTCTTTAGACCAATGTCAAGACTGGTAGATGGCTACAAAAAGCGTCTCACTGAAGTAATTTCAGCCAAAGGGGGTAACAATAGCTATTAAGTGGTAGGGTGTCCTAACTTTTTCCTCAGTTAGAATATGCATTTTTGTTGATATATTTGGTTTAATGAGTAAAACATTTTTATTTTTTGTTTTTTACCCGCAATTAAATCACTTTCTTTCCGAGAGATAAAGAAAAACAAGATTAGACACTGATATGTGAACATTTCTTAGTAACGAACTGATTCTTTAATGGGGTGTCTAAATTTTTTCACATGACAGTATGTGCACGGTACTTTTTTCCCTCTGAAATTACGTTAATATTTTCCTTTTTCTGGCTAACCAACACATATTTAGTAGCACTTTATTAGTGCTCTGTCAAATATGTTTTTTAAAATATATACGTACATATTGTTTTCTTTTTAAATAGAACTTTCTTTCTTTCTTTCTTTCTTTCTTTCTTTCTTTCTTTCTTTCTTTCTTTCTTTCTTTCTTTCTTTCTTTCTTTCTTTCTTTCTTTCTTTTCTAAATATTGAATACCTTTTTCCCCTAAATTTCCTTTAATGTTTTTCTTTTACAATATTTAGTGGCATTTTATTAGTGCTTTCAAAAAGTATGTTTTTTGTGTGGTTTAATATACTTTTTTGCTCTCCTTTATGTTTTTTTCTTTTTCGTGCAAATAACACTTTTTGCGGCACTTTATCATTTAAAAAAAATATTTTTAAAAACTATAATTTTTAAAAATTTCTGTTTTCAGTTTTACGGGAAAACGTTTAGTAAGACTTCACCTCATTCAAAACTTGTTTGCCGCCACCATGCATTTTCAAAGAATTTCAATTATTCATGCAATTTTGCTCTTAGCTATCCCTCACAAAAGCAAGGGGTCCACTGTATATGAATAAAAGCTATTCTAAGAGTGAGTACATTTTTTGTGTCACCATGTGTTTTAAACAATGCCATTTTTTACTCCTGACGCCATTTACACTTGGAATTCATACAATGTCTCTTGACGGCAAACAGTAAGACAAATTGTAGTTGTCCGACACTATTTGGTTGAATAATCGGCTGCCATGGACAACGATAGATGTCCAAACCGCTGCCAGACCCTCCCAGTTGAACTGGTTTGGACGTCTATCATTATCAGTGGCACTAAAACATAATGAATCATTCACTGTTAACCCTCTCAGTCAAAACAAATTGGACATCTTGTATTTATTTATCTCATTTTTGTTGTTCTGTCCTCTCATTTAGACACACAGAAGACATGATTGTCACACCATTTGCACAGGTCAGTCCTTACCATCACCAAGATTATAGACACCTAATATCCTCTGGTTCAACATGAATAAAATGAAAAACAAACGTGCTGCTGATTAATTTCGCAGGTCCTCGCCAGCCTGAGGACTGTCCGGACTAACTTTGCTGTCATAACTGGGCAGCAAGATCGGCCCGCGAGCAAGTCGGTGCTTCTTTACAAACTTGCATGTGATCGAAATCTTGTGAACTAAAAGGATGATTTGTGTCCGCAGGACCCGATCATCTGGCAGCAACCCGCCGTCCATGTGCAATGCCAGTCTGGCAGGTCAGTTATAGTTATTTACAGTAAATGGAAATATTCTGGAACAATAATGTTACTGTGTTGTACTGCTACAGAGGAACCGCACCAGCAACTAGCCATAGAGACTCTGGATGAGCTGGACTGGTGTCTGGAACAACTGGAGACCCTGAAAACGCGGCATTCTGTCAGCGAGATGGCCTCCAACAAGGTAACTCTATCATTAATATTTCACGCCACGTGGGCCGTTGCTGAAATGGAGGACGTTTAGGATTCAAAGTTCTTGGGAAAATATCACTTTAGTCCATTTGACTTTGAGTTTATGCTACCTATTCATCAATAATTGGTCAGAAACTAACAAAAGCTTGGCTAGCCCAGCAAACCGATCAATGATTATTGCATTATTTATTTGATGTTTACAATATAGTAACAGTTTTGCAGGTAACAGGGTTGCAAATGTTACACTCTTTAAAAAATGTATGTATATGTCAGAGGTTGCGCTAGACATTTTCGTTGTCTGTCATTTTGACTGACAGGGTCATAAAAATCCGGCCATAGTCTATTTTTACCCGTCACTTAAATTTTTAAAATGATAATGATGACATATTCAATTGTATTTAGTTTTCATTCATTTTTAATTAATATTGTAACGCTTGCTTGGCGGCGAAAAATTAGACACGGAAGTCGTGGTATTTTTATCCCTTTTTACTCTGCTTACCGCCAACAACTCCGCCCCCAAAGAAAAAGAGGCAACGATATATACCCCAATCACCAACGTCACAAAATGATCTTAATTGTGGTTGTCAGCCTAAAATCTTCTAAATATATATTAAATGCATCTTACCAGATATAAAATGACTACTACATAGTCTGTGGTGATCGTTTGGTGCCCAGATTTCTTGTCGAATTACAGCATCTCATCTTCGCTCTCATCTTCGGGTCTCTCAGAATACGGTAGAACTTCAAGTCTCTCCATCTATCTTCTCTGTTACAGCAACCAACCGCCACACATGCCTTCACCATTTTGATTATTAATATTAACGAGCAGAAAAACACGCCATAATAGGAGGCATGTACGTAGCGGTAATGTGTAAACATGACGAGCTGACACACAATATGGCGGCTCCAGTCAGGGGGGCGGAGTTGTGACGTCATGTGATTGGGGTCTATACACAGGCGGCAATCTTGTCCATCAATTGGATGACGCGCTGGCACACCGGGTGCACCAATAAGAACCTCGCGTTGATGTGTCAATCACGGTGCCGCCGACGCTACAATATTCTGACAGAAGAGCCAACGACGTCATGCATTAAAAGAGACAATAGCTAATTAAAATGCTAACTCGCCACCCTGTGGTCTGGGGTGTGAATTGCAACCTGTCAAAATCACGGACGGACTTCAGTTTTTTCCGTCACCGTTTTAAAAAACCGGTCAACAACGGAAAATATCCGGTTAACGCGACCCCTGGTATATGTATATCAGTTATCTCCCAATATTTTAAGTAAATTGGTCTTATATGTCAACCTTTTAATACAATAGTTATGTAGTTTGAATTCAATATTTTAAGTAAATTTCTGTTTAGTAGTTTGAACATATTTTAAGTTTACAATATTAACTTTGTTATGTACCCTTTGTTGGCAATAACGGAGGTCAAACGTTTTCTGTAACTCTTCAAAAGCTTCACACACTGTTGCTGGTATTTTGGCCCATTCCTCCACGCAGATCTCCGCAAGAGCAGTGATGTTTTGGGGCTGTCGTTGGGCAACACGGACTTTCAACTCCCTCCTCCCCCCGTGGCGTCAAAATGATAACAAGAACGGAGAGCAAAAATCACAGAACCACACGAGGGGACCTAGTGAATGACCTACAGAGAGCTGGGACCACAGTAACAACGGCTACTATCAGTAATACAATGTGCCGCCAGGGACTCAAATCCTGCACTGCCAGACGTGTCCCCCTGCTGAAGAAAGTACAAGTCCGGGCCCGTCTGTGGTTCGCTGGAGAGCATTTGGATGATCCAGAAGAGGACTGGGAGAATGTGTTATGGTCAGATGAAACCAAAATAGAACTTTTTGTTAGAAAAACAGGTTCTCGTTTTTGGAGGAAAAAGAATACGGAATTGTACCATACCCTCTGTGAAGCATGGGGGTGGAAACATCATGCTTTGGGGCTGTTTTTCTGCAAAGGGACCAGGACGACTGATCCGTGTAAAGGAAAGAATAAATGTGGCCATGTATCGAGAGATTTTGAGTGAAAATCTCCTTCCGTCAGCAAGGGCATTGAAGATAAGACGTGGCTGGGTCTTTCAGCAAGACAATGATCCCAAACACACAGCCAGGGCAACAAAGGAGTGGCTTCGTAAGAAGCATTTCAAGGTCCTGGAGTGGCCTAGCCAGTCTCTGGATCTCAACCCCATAGAAAATCTGCGGAGGGAGTTGAAAGTCCATGTTGCCCAACGACAGCCTCAAAACATCACTGCTCTAGAGGAGATTTGCGTGGAGGAATGGGCCAAAATACCAGCAACAGTGTGTGAAAAGCTTGTGAAGAGTTACAGAAAACGTTTGGCCTCCGTTATTGCCAACAAAGGGTACATAACAAAGTACTGAGATGAACTTTTGGTATTGACCAAATACTTATTTTCCACCATGATTTGCAAATAAATTCTTTAAAAATCAAACAATGTGATTTTCTGTTTTTTTTTTTTTTTTTAACCACATTCTGTCTCTCATGGTTGAGGTTTACCCATGTTGACAATTACAGGCCTCTCTAATATTTTCAAGTTAGTGGTTGACTAAATACCTTTTTGCCCCACTGTGTGTATATATGTATATATATATATATATATACTTTTTTTTTATGTAAAAAGTGTGACCTATGTGATTTTTGTTTGAATGAAAAAAATGAGTTCAATTCAATCAGTTAATATAAAAGTAACATCAGTTACTTTGCTGAG
Organism: Corythoichthys intestinalis; assembly: GCF_030265065.1. Taxonomy (NCBI): domain Eukaryota; kingdom Metazoa; phylum Chordata; class Actinopteri; order Syngnathiformes; family Syngnathidae; genus Corythoichthys; species Corythoichthys intestinalis. Next base: position 42,426,688 of record NC_080408.1, on the reverse strand, counting down.
TAACTAATTACTTTAACAATGAGGTAACGAGTTACTAACTCAAATACTTTTTGGGAGAAGTAATTTGTAACTATAACTAATTACTTTTTTGAAGTAAGAGTAACAACACGATGCTAACAGAGTTCATCAAAACAGTATTTGAAATATAATGTTTATTAAACAAGTGTTCTCGTGGTTTCGGACAGAATGAAATAAATAATACAAGAAGATTTAAATGTGAAGTGTTGGACGTGAAATGCCCTCCAATTCTGGAAACATCCTTTGGATTGGATTGGATCGATTGGTTACTGTCGGATCGAAAATGCGACAGTAACAACAACAAAAAAATACAATTAAGCAGTATTTATGAGGTAGATATCCGTGACTTATTTACAGATCCCATTTTTTTCATTGAGACGTAATTTGTTTAAAAGTTTAAAATATGCGAGTGAATAATCTTTTAAAGTAGTTTTTTTTTTTTTTTTTTTTTTTTAATGAAATATTAGACCTCTATTAATGATTCTAAGCTAAAAATGACAGACATTTAGAATAATAAATATAATTTATTACCTTCTTTTTATGGCTTGGTTGAAACAAAAGCAGTTGCGCGATGTCTGTAAAGAGGGGTTTCCAGAGTAAAACGGACAAAATAAAAATAGTTCGGGGGCTTAATGCGCCATGAATCTGCTATTGCAGCATATAGACATATTGTTTTATCAAACACAACAGTTCTTTTGGCTTAAAATACAGCACTTTATTTTAAAGACGGGTGCAACAGCAGAAACTGCTTTTTCAGTCTTGTCCATATTTTCCGCCATATACATATAGGTATTGTTAGATCAATTTTGGTTGGTGTCTTTTTTTAAAGGTTGTTCTTAGAACTTAGCAATCAAAAGCCAAATTCTATTGATTGTAACAGCCACAGCATATAACAGTCACAGTTGACTTCACCAAACTACATGAGCATCCATCAAGGGTCCCATGAAAATCTAATCCCCCCACCATTGAGTAAAAGACTTCCTTCATGAATGGGTGTGAGAGTTTTCATGCATGCAAATAGAGACAAGACACTCCCTTCCCCCCACTCGTGTTGAAAAATGTGAATGAGGATGCACGGCATCCCCTCCATCCATCCATCCTTACTTACATCCTCCCAACCCCCTTGCATCCCTCTCCTCTTCTCTCCTTGCGCTCTTCCCAGACTGAAACCCAACGGTCGCGTGATTTCACGATAAGACAGCCCACTCGATGTACACGTGCTTTTCATAGCATCACGCACATAAGTGCTACTCTAATATATCGTATATTGCTGCGTACTGTACATTGTCTGTCCGGAAACGTAAAGCTCACGTGGCGCCGTCCCGGGTTCTGTGGGAGGGAAGCCTTGTAGTTCTGCAGATGAGTCAATGAGCAGAATAAGTCATTGAAGGAGAATTATCTATGCTGACTTTAGAACACTGGAAGGCACGTGTGAAACATTGTTTCTGCTTCAAGCAATTTCATCTTGTTTCGTTGCCATTGGCGGAAATAGACGTCCAATCCATTTGAACTGGGAGAGGCTGGCAGTTTGAGCTATTTTAGATTTTTAAAAATCTATGTGTGATTTCCATTTGAGTTACTAATTTTCTCTAAATTTTCAGTGCAAAAATCATGATTTAGTTATATTTATAAAAATTGTATAAAATGACATAATAGCATCAAAAGACAAACTATGACGCTAATACGGGGTTCCTACAGGTTTCATCAAGTGAAATTTCAAAATATTTAAGCCTTTGCGGGTTCAAAATTGTGAAAAATCCATCAAATGCTGTGGGTATGTCCACAACAGTGTGAGACAATATCTCAACTGTCAGTCATAACTGAATCAGGTGAGTTGTCCAGTGACCAATGGTTAAAAAAAGGTTAGTTTGCTGAAATGGCATCTTTTTTTAATTGCTGTGTCAGAATAATAAAGTATGAACCCTTTCCCGTAGATGATGCTCATGATGGTCAATGTTCCCACATGATTGCAGTTCGTGATGTACTCTTTATTTTTGGCTTCATGAATGAACTGCCACCCCTCCCCTCTTGATTCTCTTTCATCATTTTTCTTCATATCATCTTCAAACTTTGGTGCACATGGTGCTCCAGCTTCAACACGCTGAGCCCCTCCCACTTTGTGTAGCTTTCCTCCAATGGGAGCGCCGCGGTTCTCCCGGCTTCTGCTGCAGAACTTGCCGGATTGGTTGCTATTCTTAGCCGTTTTTTGGAGGGAGGCGTGGATTAGAGTAGCTCCTTCTCCCTCTGTTTACACACACGAGAGCGAGCTGGAATTGAGTGAATGAGGCAGAGTGGGGAAGGCAGGTGGACCACCACATTCCCACACATGTACTTCCAGCTCTCCCGCTCCTCCGCTTGTATCGATCGAGGCTTTCCCGATTGGGCTGCCGGTGGAGTACGCATGCGGTTGCTTGTGTTTAAGAAAGAAGCACAGGGCAGCAGCAAAGGATAACCACAAAGCTCAGCTCTTGCAATTTTATTCTTGCTTCCATGCTTGATTTTGCGCTGAAATGCCAGAAGTGGATCTTTTCATCTCGGAGTCGAGGATGTTCATTCAGGTAAGGAGTGCTTGACTGATGAATGAGTGTGAGGAGGGTATTCAGGTTGCTGTTTTTGTGAGTAAAGAGCTGATTTTAAGGGTTGTCAGGAGCATTTTGGATTTGACTTTTTTTAATATATATATATATATATATATATATATATATATATTTTTTTTTTTTTTTCAGTTTAGTGATGGATTTTGTTGCTATGACTGCATATTGATCTATAGCAGTGTTTCTCAACCTTTAATTGTGCCCTGCTGTATGCCATGCCATTGTTACCCTTGGGCTATTCAGTTCTTAGTCCTCAACAAATCTTCTTAAATGATGGCTATACCCATGGCAAATATTTGACATTGCAAACATTTCAGCAGCCACTACTAGACAAAAATGTGACAAAAGCTGTACGTGTGCTAAACGACCCTTTCCAAAATATTTAAATTTAAACTAGTGGAGCACTCTGAGAGAGCAGACTTACACCTATATTTTATCACCATATTTCTGAACTCTTTGACCTTTTCTCTTCATATCATCTGCCTTCCAAATTTGACTCAAATTTGATAATCCGTTGTCGCATTTATCACAAAATTCCTTTTAATACCACTTTTACCGAGGATCTCATTACCTCAAAGTGTAATCATCTCTTCCGTTTCATATTAAAAACATCCTGCAAGTTTGATGATAATCCCTTTGAATGTTTGTGAGTTATGTCGAACACATACAGACATGCCAACCTCTGTGACCTTTGACCTCATTACCCCAAAATGTAATCACCTCTTCCATTTCCTATTCCAAACATGTCCTGCAAGTTTGATAGTAATTGATAAGTGATCCCAGTCTAAATGTATCGGACGTCTATCATCATCGATGGCATTCAAAATAATCATTCACTGCCAGCTGATGGATTGATTCCTTCCGCTTTGTCCAGTTCAAGAGGATGCTGAACCGAGAACTCACCCAGCTGTCGGAGACCAGCCGCTCAGGGAACCAGGTCTCGGAGTTCATCTCCAGCACCTTCCTTGGTAAATTGACCTAAAATTTGCATCATGGTTTACCCGTTTGAATATGAGAGCGATCTGACTTGTCTGACACCATCTGACAGAGAAGCAACATGACATGGACATCATGGCTCCCCCCACCAAAGAGGAGAAGAAGAAGCGACCCATGTCCCAGATCAGCGGTGTGAAGAAGCCAACTCACAGCCCCAGCCTGGCGCCCTCCACCATCCCTCGTTTTGGGGTCAGCGGCACCCAAGAGAGTCTTCTAGCCAAGGTACGAGGTTCACCATAGCAATTCTGAAATGCTTGAGTCCCAGTGCATCACTTCTAGAATTTCTGTGTGTGCTTGCATTCAGGAATTGGAGGACATTAATAGATGGGGAGTTGACGTGTTTAAGGTCGCCGAGTACTCTGGAAATCGTCCACTCACGGTCACCATGTACACCATTTTCCAGGTAAGCTACGCCAATATGAAACATGTCAATGAATGAACATAAAGTGCCACCTTGATTTAGGAATTGGTGCTTTGTTAGTAAGTTTGTAACTCAGGGGTGTCCAAACTATTCCACATAGGGGGACATAGGGGGATTCACCAATCTGGTGTTTTACAAGTGTAATCAGTTGATTGCAGTCAGGTGCTGCTTGTTTTAGCAGAAACTTCATTGGTTAATCTGTCTGTGTTTGATTGGTAGGAACAAAAACCAGGACCAGCAGCGGCCCTTGAGTATCAGTGTTTTGCCAAAATGTAACGTCTTACTAGAAGCGAATTTGACACCCAAAGTACTACCGTGCGCTTTTAGCTTGTTTTGTTTAGATGCATACAGGAGGAACGTACTAAAAAGATTCCTTAGGAAAATACGTTACTGTAGTAGCAATATCAAATAAAGGTGGTTTAAACATGCTGCATGACTAATGTGGTCAACACTCTGTTTTAAAGCTACAACAAGGAAAAAACAATGCTTAAAAGTATGAGAGGGAGACACATGCAAAAAGTATTTTGAGGCAATGAAAAGGTAATAAATGACTCAATGGAAACAAAAATAGTAAGTACTTTTAACCGATGTGCGCATGCGTGCACAAGCGCACAGTGCACTGTGTAGGACTTCTTGCTGTGTAGGAATTGCAGAACACCAGTTTGGATACCCCTGTTTTAACTTATTTAATCTGTTATGTTTCATTAAGTTTTTTCAAGCCTCGATGGCAGTGATGCACCATTTTAGAGGAAACTGGCTGTAACCCATGTTCTACTGCTGTTACCTAAAGAACTGGATTTTTTTTTATGTCCCACAAACAATTTTAAATAAATGAGACAGTATTTAATATTTAGAAGCTAGAATAAGATTTGTCCAATTTTGAGGTCAATGTCAATGGTTGGTGATTAGTTTGATATTCGATTAGTTCTCGATTCGTCAAACCACGCTTTCATGTTTGACGGGATTGATCTTGACTTTCTATCTCAGGAGCGCGACCTGCTCAAGTCTTTCAAGATTCCAGTAGACACTTTCATCACCTTCATGATGACTTTGGAAGATCACTACCACGCCGACGTGGCGTACCATAACAACATCCACGCCGCCGACGTCGTCCAGTCCACCCATGTGCTGCTTTCGACTCCTGCACTGGAGGTACATGAATATAGACTAGACGCGATAGAAGTCCAATCCATTTGGAGTAGGAGGGCCTCCCAGTCCAAATGGAGAGGAAGTCTTTCACCATCGAAAGCTGTGTAACATAAGTATTCATTGATGTTCTCATGTCCGTTAATAAAGGCCGTCTTCACCGATCTGGAGATCCTCGCCGCTCTCTTTGCAAGCGCTATCCATGATGTGGATCACCCTGGTGTTTCCAATCAATTTCTCATCAACACCAGTGAGTTCATCAGGCAAAATCTGTGCAATTTTGTATATTTAACACCACCTTAAACACTCTTTTATTCCTCAGATTCTGAGCTGGCATTGATGTACAACGACTCATCCGTGTTGGAGAATCACCACCTGGCTGTTGGCTTTAAACTTCTACAAGAGGACAACTGTGACATTTTCCAAAACCTCAGCAAAAAACAGAGGCACTCGCTGCGCAAGTTGGTCATTGACATGGTGAGTTCACTCAAAATCACCTTTGAACGATAAAGCCTGACATATTTGATGTGATTGTTGTGAAAACAGGTGCTCGCCACTGATATGTCCAAACACATGAACCTACTGGCAGACCTAAAAACAATGGTGGAGACCAAGAAGGTCACCAGTTTAGGAGTTCTGCTTTTGGATAATTACTCTGACCGCATTCAGGTAAGAGTAGGATCACTCGCAATAAATTCAAATCCGGCAATTGTTTAACACATCAACCGTATTATTGCAGGTCCTTCAGAACATGGTGCACTGCGCGGACTTGAGTAACCCCACCAAACCACTAGAGTTGTACCGGCAGTGGACTGATCGGATCATGGTGGAGTTCTTCACTCAAGGGGACAGGGAGCGGGACAAGGGCATGGAGATCAGCCCGATGTGCGACAAACACAATGCCTCCATTGAGAAGAACCAGGTAGAATGTGTTCCCATCATCAATCACACCAGTGATTTGGAGCCAAAGAGCTTTTTGTAGCGTTAATTGACAGGAATAGCCTGTGGCCATAGCCAAATGGCCATCGTTCGAAACCTCTTAATGACAAACAATTTGTTTACTAGTGGTGCAATTGTATGAAAATCAGTTTTTGGGCACCAGGAATATGTGTGATGTCGTAGACTAAACTCAGACCAATATTATGGCCTAGAAGTGACTTGAGGGAGATCCTTTCATGACAGTCCAAACGAGCCAAGTCAAATGCAATCTGATATTTTTAAATCTGATCAGAGGTGGGTAGAGTAGCCAAAGATTTTACTCAAGTAAGAGTAGCGTTACTTCAAAATAATATTACTGAAGTAAAACTAAAAGTAGATATCCAAAACATGTACTCAAGTACAAGTAAAAAAAAAAGTATTTGATGAAAAGAATACTCAAGTAATGAGTAACATTGTGAGTAACTTTTTTTTTTTAACAATGGTATTGTTTTTTTTTTTCCCAGCACAACGTTATCTCTTTGAACTGTTACGTTACATAACCACATTAAGCCAAAGAAATACATTCCGGTGAGAGAAAAAAAAAATGGCAGAAATGATGCATTATTCGTCCAAAGAGCATGAGTGCCCTATGGTGGAGAAAATAGTTCCCAGTTTGAATAGTGATTTGCAGTGTTGTTAATAACAGTGTTAGATAATAACGGCATTACTAATGGCGTTATTTTTTCCAGTAGTGAGTAATCTAATTAATTAGTTTACTCATCTTGGCAACGCTGTTACCGTTACTGAGGACGTAAATGCGTGCGTTACTAAGTATTACTACATTGTTTGAATGAGGCGAGAAAAGTCTGTAAGAGACACGGACTCACGGAGACGAGACAGCAAAGCGGGAGTGGGGAGGAGGGACGGGAGTTAGGGTTAGGTGGTGCCGTTGCAAATGCGATGCTAGGTGGCTCCAATAATACCTGACTGTAGCCGATAGCCTACAAACTACGCCCACATGATGCTAAGGTAGATATCCTATGTATATGTAACTAGATGCAAAATAACAGACACGGCTACTTTAGCACATTTATAGAGAACTAGATGCAAAATGATCGACTCACCGGTGTTAGTAAACAGCCGCCATCTTAAAGCAGTAGACCTCCCTCAGGAAGGCTCTGTTGTAGAGAGCCTTCCTAGCGAACCTAAGTAATTTTTAATCTAAAATACTCCTAAATCAGCAAATTCTTGAGTTGAATCTATCTTTAAATGTTTAAACAGTTTTAAAACTTTCACATGTCAAAAATAGACAAAAGGGAATTAATGCAATAACGGGGGCAATTTTAACAACTTTAACAGTTGATTCAAAACATTAAATGACTTCCAAACCTAGCAAAGGTTACAATGTTTTTTTTTGTTTGGGATGAAAAAAAAAAAAAACATGAAAGGTAACACCAGCTACTTTGCCCAGTAACTAATTACGTTTACATTCAGGTAACTGAGTTACTAATACAATTACTTTTTAGGAGAAGTAATTTGTAACTGTAATGAATTACTTTTCAAAAGTATGACTAACAACACTGGTGACGAGTTCCTTCATAGTTACTATTATGAAATTAAAAGGATCATACAGTATCTCCGGTTTTCCGTGGTCAATCGGTGCCAAATAAAAACTGGGAGAGAAGTTAAAACCCACGCTTTGGAGTCATTTTGAGGGCAGTGCTCTATGTCAAATACTTCATTTTTTAAGATGCTTTAAAGACGCCACGTGATTGAACAGGCAGGCATGATCGTACAATGGCAAGCTTGCGTTTGATTGGTATAATGGAGCCATGGGATTATTGTTGCGACGTTTCATTGGTGAAATTGGTAGAGTTTACTCTTAGCTTTGCTGGCAAAATAAATAATAAATCTATTATGTAGAAAAAAGAGGGAAAAAATTTAGCCCAAAGTAGTGGAGTCAGAGTAGCGTTTTTTTTCTTCCCAAATCTACTCAAGTAAAAGTAAAAAGTATGGCCTAGTAAAAGTACTCTTAGGAATACACTTTTCTCAAAAAATTACTCAAGTACGGAGTAGATGTAAGGCATTACTACCCACCTCTGAATCTGATCCAGGTCACTTTTGTATGTGGCTCTAAATCCAATATGGACCACATTTTTCTGAACTGTCTATTGCCCCCAAGTTGGAATTCCGGCCACCATTGATGAAGTCAAATCCCAACAAACATGGAGGACATATTCTTTGGCATTAGTACAATTGTCCAGCTACTTTCACTGCTTGAGGGTTTTAAGAAATATCCCCCATGTTTAATATGCTAGGCTCTTTTTTAGCATGTTTCGGATCAGTTATGGCAAGAAAAATTGTATTTTTGTAATTAGATCTGTAGTCTGAACGTAGCCATTTAGGACTACTGTAGAAAACGGTAGTCTGAACGGTTATAAAAAAAAAATCGGATTTGGCAATAAATCTGGTTTGTGCTTTGAGACCAGCAGTCTGAGAAAATGGTGAAAAAGTCAAAGAAACTAAAGGACCCTCTCTTCTGGTGTTCACGTTTCAGGTGGGTTTTATTGATTACATCGTTCATCCTCTCTGGGAGACGTGGGCCGACCTCGTTCACCCCGATGCGCAAGAAATCCTTGACACCTTGGAGGATAACAGAGAGTGGTACCAGAGCATGATCCCCCGAAGTCCTTCACCCAATCCCGAAGGCTCAGGACTAGAGGACGACGGCGGGGAAGCTTCGGGTTTTAATACAGGCACGGCGTCGGCTGACAAATTCCAGTTCGAGCTCACCTTGGAGGAGGAAGGCGAATCTGATGCGGAGAGCCTGCCTGAGGAGGAAGAGGACAGTCGAGGGACTGAAGCTTCCAGAACTGATCCTGGCAAAGGATTAGGTGCCATATCTGCTCACTTACTCCCTAAAACCACCTCTGTTGAGGCAACAAGGACGTTTTCCGCAGACTCCGATAAAACGGCACCAGAAAGAGCCACAGAAACGAGTTCGGATCTTAGACTGGACACATAGCATTCATCCCAACGAGTTCTCTGCCCTTTTTTTTGTTTATTTTTCATCTTGATTTCAGTGCCTCATCCACTTTCACTCCACTTTTGGTCCGCACAAATGAGCCTGCGATGAGGTGCTGCACGGAGGTCTGCGGTTGAAGTACGCGCTTGCACTAAAGACAGAAAAACTGATGTTGTCTGAACGGTCATTTCTGTTCTGTCAGTCAGACACACTGTGGCTATTTCTGCAGAGACTATGTGCCAAGAAATTCTAGCCTTGTCTTCCTCTTTTTACATTTTTTGTAATGATGGTAAGGAAGTGGTGAATGACATGGGGAAAAAATATTTATTCGTTGCTGAGGATCTTTGCTTTAAAATGTCTTGCAGTGAATGGTTATGTTTCACTGCCATTGGCGACGATAGACGTCCTATCCATTTTGACAGTTTGACAGGGAGGGCTACCTGCCTCTCCCAGTCAAAATGGATGGGACATCTATCACTGTCAGTGGCAGCCAATAAGTTAAAGAGACAGACAACACCTAGTATAAAGGACCTTCATGTGAAAGACGGTTGCTCCAAGTATTTAAAGGGAACCGCGGACTTAAAGACTTGTAGGCTCTTATAAGCCACAATTGTTCTCTTTACTAAAATATATTATTAGAAACACATAAAATATTGCCATTGATTGTTTTGATGTTTCGACCTATGGAGCGCACCATGTTTTAAGCGCGCAATGGACGCTCAGGGTGATGACGTAGATTGTCACTGTCACTTGACGAATACTACAGGGTTACTGCAATTCCTTCTATGTGGCTAGACGTCCAACACATGCGCTTATCGTTTAAAAGCGGCGAGTACTTACTCTTTGTATTTTTATGGAGTCTTTTATTACCTTTCCATTGCCTCAAAATACTTTTTGCATGTGTTTCTCTCTCATACTGTTAAGCATAGTGTTTTCTTGTGGGAGCTTCAAAGCAGATTGTTGATCTGTTCACCACGTAAGTCACGTACCTTATTTAAACCACCCTTATTTGATATTACTACGTTTAAGTATTTTCTTAAGGCATCTTTAGTATGTTTTGTCTGTATGCATCTAAACAAAAAAAGCTGAAAGCGGACGGTAGTACTTTGGGTTTCAAATTTGCCGTGTAGGACTTGTAGCACATTTTGGCAGACACTGTCTTTTTTTTTTCCTACTCTCGTCTCGTCTCATCCCGTCTTTCCTGTTCATTTTGATCTTGCTGCTTGTTTTGTGAAATATCGATAGTGCTGTCATGCTCATTAATTAACTCTCGGGTTCAAATTGAAAGGGTTGAACAGATGACATGTTTATGTCGCCAGAGTCATACGCTGGAACCCCGGCAGCGTAACTATGTGACGTCACCGCCCTGCGATGTCAACAACAATAGCGAATTACTAGTTAAACTAATTTTACAAATTGTATAAAAACAAAAGCATCAAGAGGGGTTTCAATATCAAATTATTTTAACTCATAATAACGTTTATCTTTGAGGAACTACAAGTCTTTCTATCCGTGGATCCCTTTAAGCAAATAAATTGTGAATTCCTTAGACCTCTGATCATGGAGAATACAATGTTTAAACACATAAAAGGACACGGTCATGAGCGCAGCCATTTTTTGATGTCAGTTATACCCACGCACATTCACACTTATTTGAACACAGGTGCATAGGTTGATGGGTATTACTGATGTCATGAGGAAGGGCATTTGATGTGCTGAAATACTACCGGCATTGATGAAATATCTGTCTGCCACTTCCTGGAACTACAATACATTTCTCTCCACTATTATACATCAGGGAAAAAATCTAATTCTGTGGGGTTTATTTTTCTTATCATTCTTCTGGAATGCACGTGATAAAGGTGTTGTCTGTCGCTTTAGAAAACCAGTTGCAGTTTTTTTAGCTAATAGTGCAAGTTAATTGGGTTAGCACCAATGATTCTGAAGGCCCTGGGTAGACAAATTTGGCAAGTAAGTTTGTTCTTTGTAAATGCCGCCATCTAGTGTTAAAAAGTAGCTCCCAATCTCAGAATCCAATTATTTGCATGACATGCATGGGCAAAACATTCAAATGGGTTCAAGTGTAGGTTTCCCCCATTTTAAAATATCAGATAAGTTTTTGCTTTGTTCCTATTCAAACATGTTTTTTATTTGAATTCACTTGTCATTATTACTATGTAGGCACCCATTTTATCAGTTTGCCTTCAAGTCGAGCACTTTAGTTTCATTTTGTTGTTCATGACTATTAGCCCTCATTGTGATTTGAAAGGGCTTTGATTCAAACCACGAGCACATGGAGGCTTTAGACTTAAAATGCAACACTAAACATTGTTACCTTAAAAACCAGGTGCGTTTATATCCTGAAATTGTTTTCACAATACACAGGATGCATCTTTTTAACTGTAAACAAAAAAAGGTGAGGCTTTTCCCCTCTTGTTAATCAATACGTTGCTCTCCATCACATAAGTCAATGACAAAACAAGTGCCAGGCAAGCGTGACACAAACCGTACTGTAGTTTCCATTATGCCACAGGCTACTTTCCACCAGCGCCAAACTGATAAAGTTGGTTGATTGTAGCACCTCATGTGCCAATTGGACCCCAGCGTCTCTCCTTCAACTTCTCTTCAAACTGTAACTGATATTGTCTTAAAGCGGTGTTGTGTTTTTCTATGTGTGAGCGAATGACAGGGTGGACTTGTATATGCGAATAAAAAACCAAAGCACTTTGTATAGTACAATTTACAATTGTATACTTCCATTATGTGTCAAATGTGACTATTTTATGGGCTCTTTGGTAGTTGAGCACAGTGCTACACTACTACAGCTGACAAAGATTGGATTTTGGGACAGATGGTGTTTTTTCTTGGCTGTATTTGATGCACAAGTTTGACTCCAAGATATGAACAGTATAAAGACCACTATAGATTCTGTTTTAGCACAAATCACTCCCGTTCAGTGTATCAATTTGTCACGTGTTTTTCTCGTTTTGTTTTTCATGCCTTATTTTCAAACTTGGGATTGTCTTTCATGTACTACCCAAGATGCTGGAGGAAAACGTGCAATGCTTTCTGTCATAATTAACAGCACAACAGACAGACCAACACTACAGGATGCCTTGAAAATTTAAGGTCTAATGAACAGCATGGTAACTCGCACAAGAATTCAGCCGTTTTGTCTTGTACATTTTCCTCAAATTGCTCCATGTACAGTTTATTTATTATTTCCTTATTACCTGAGACACAAAGAAAAAGTAGACATAAGTTCTCATTTCTAGTATGATTTTTCAGAAGGACATATGGGATAGGATAAATGCTACTGTTTTTTTCTCCTCTACAACATACACAAAATGACTCATTTCCATGATTTGTTGGTATGAAAATAGTTGTGTGGCCGATTTACTTCACGGTTTTCTGAAACATTTCTCCTTGTACTGTCGTCATCGATGTCATTGCACAGTGGATCTTCCACATTATTGTTCATCCACGGTGAAGATGATGGGCCAAAAATGGTCATTTTAGTTGTGAATCTTCTTAATGTATGAATTGATTACCACTGCTTTGACAATCCAATCTGTTGTCTAACCATGGGTTTTTGTGCCCTCCTTTCAACTTTAACTGTATGCCTTGCCAATAAAAGAAAAAACATTTCACAATTTCATGTATTGTATGCTTTAAAAAAAGAATGAGACATATAACATTTATGCAATATAATTGACATACAATATATACTAGTATTTAGTCAAAGTAGCAATCATATGAACATGTTTTCCCCCTGCAATTAAAATCTTACTCTGTCGACACAGTTGCTAAGATAATTGACAACATACATGATGACAGAAATAAAAAGAAAATGATACAGGACTAACAACGGAATTGGATTTTAAATTCAAATTGTAACCCAATAACGCTAATATTTTGGAGAATACTGTACTGTGCACAGTGGCGCGGGAAGTGGGGTCCTGGGTGTGCTGCAGCACCCTCTGGTGTTGGGGAGAAAAAAGTGTTTTGGTAGTTCTTTTTTTAATAAATACATAAAACATTGAAACAATATAGTACAGACATGTACAAAGTCCGGCCTGGGGGCCAAATGCGGCCCGTGGTGAAATTTCATCCGGCCCCCAGCCTCTGTCATAAAATCAATAACGTCTGGCCCGCACACAGACTTAATAAATTGGTCAGCAGTACTGCAACCAGCATATGAAGTAGCTTACTCAAGAAATGCTGCTCCTCATTTACCCACTAAAAGGCAGCAGCACTTTAACCCTTTATTGCCAAATGTATCACATTTGATACACCGAAAATTTCATGATTTTGAGACTAATTTAGAATTTTGACATTTCTTTTTGGGGGAAAAAAAAAAAAAACGATGGATGCAAGTCAACACATGCATTTGCAGGTTCTATGAGAAAAAAAAACATGATTTAGCATGAATTATAGATATTAGAGCGCTTATTACACATATTCATTTTGACTTTTCCTTTTACAAATTTGAAAAAATGGTTTCATTCGGACCTTATTTTTCAAATTTTAGGATTCTCTGATAATTGCTTCATGTGGCAGGTATTGAATTCCTAAGCAACACTACCCCGTGTGACCTATTACTTCCATTTTCTAAAATGGCGACAATCAACAAAAAAAAAGAAAGTTGACTGTAACAGCCGACGCTTCAAGGATAGGTGGAAATTGGACTATTTATACACTAAAATACGCAACAACTGTGTCTGCCTCATTTGCAAAGAGACAGTCGCTGTTTTTAAAGATTTCAATGTTAGCCGATATTACCAAACAAGACACGCTGACATGTACGGCAAGATTACAGGGAAGATTCGCAGCGAGAAATTGAAGCAACTTGGAGCTAGTTTAATTTCACAGCAACAGTATTTCGCAAGAGCCCGAGAGTCGAAAGAGAACGCCACAAAGGCTAGTTATAAGATTGTTGAAATTATTTAATTAAAAAAAAAAAATAAAGCAAATGTGACACACTGAATGGCTTGCTAAAATTTGCTTAAATATATTGTTCTACGTAAAGGACGTCAACCAAGGTCGGCCCCCCACATTTTTACCGCACCAAATCTGGCCCCCTTTGCAAAAAGTTTGGACACCCCTGATATAGTATATAACTTTAGGATTAAATATATATGGCCAAAAACACAGACAATGCTGAAAAAGCAGTTTCTGCTCTTGCACCACTCTTTAAAATAAACTGCTGTATTTTAAGCCAAAAGAACTGTTGTGTTTGATAAAACAATATATCTATACGCTGCCTTAGCAGATTCATGGTGCATTAAGCCCCCGAACTTTTAAAAAATTGTCTGTTTTACCCTGGAGACCCCGATTTACAGACGTCACGCAACCGCTTTTGTTTCAACCCAGCCATAAAAAGAAGGTAAGTAATTTTGTGTAT